>NW_012267235.1:1455847-1508981 GCF_000151885.1 Dipodomys ordii
GAGGGAGAGGGAGAGGGAGAGGGAGAGGGAGAGGGAGAGGGAGAGAGAGAGAGAGAGAGAGAGTCTGTGTGTATGTTTTCTGGGGCTTGAATTCAGAGCCTACACACTGTCCCTGAGCTTTTTTGCTGAAAGCTAGCACTCTTCCATTTGAGCTACAGCTCAACTTCTAGCTTTTTGGTGATTAACTGGAGGTAAATCTCAGCCTTTCCTGCCCAGGCTGGTTTTGAACTGTAATCCTCAGATCTTAGCCTCCTGAGTAACTAGGACTACAGACATGAGCCACCAGTGCCCAGCTAATATTTTAAACACAAAACAGAAAAAAAAAGTCCAATGAAGAACTAGAAAATAAATTCTTTAAAATCTCTAATATAAAACAAAAAGGCCAAACAGCAATTCCCCTTTGCTTATTTGTTGAAGAAGGAAATAAAAATTAAGAGGACACTCTAGAAAGTTAACTATATAATGAACAAAGACTAGGAGAAAAAATTTAAAGAAATCATAATGGAAATTTCCCAGAATTAAAGAACAGACCAGCTTACAAAGACCAAGTACAATAAATGAAAAAGAGGGTTTGCTAAGACACATCAGCAGTATGCAATGCAGAATACCAGAAAAAATCTTCAACAGAGAAAAAAAAAAGAGGCCATGCAGAAAGGAGGTAACCACATATCCCGGCTTAGGAATGGAGGTGTTGCTTAAGTGGTATAGCCCTTGTATAGCAAACATGAAAGCTCTATGTCAAAACCCCAGTACCAGGGGAAAAAAACATGTACCAGTTTATCCAAGAAAGTTCTGGTTTGTGCCTAGTGCCTTAAAGTGCCTAGTCCTGACAATAAATTACATTGTTACACTTCTACTATTAAGGAATGGAAATCATGATGGGATTAGATATCTCAATCAACAGCAATTACAGGTAGCAGGCGGTAGCAAAGGAATGTCTTCAAAAATCCGAGGAAAACTATTTCCAACCTCACATTCCATATAGAGCCAAATCACTAACCAGGTATAATAAGAATTACATAAACATAGCATCACACATGCAAAGAAGGACTCAATCGATTTATCTTTTACACACCCTTTCACTGCAAGATATGCTTCAGTAACTGAAAGCACATGGCAAGCAAGGAAAAGACATGGATGTTAGAAAATACCCCTTACTCTAGAAAGAAGCCAAGGCAAGTACAGGCCAAGAGCAGACCATCCCAGAGAGGATGAGCCCAGGAGAAAAAATAGCAGCAGATACTTAGAAAACTAAGCAAATCTTTTTAAAAGGTTCAGGTAAAAATATGTAAAATATCATCCCAGTACATTACTTGTGAGCATCTGTTAATATTCAACACTGATTTACAGCCATCCTGGTGGACATGAGGCAGAATCTCACGGAAGTTTTCACTGATGTCTAATTACATGCAGCATCTTTCTGAGATTACTGCATATCTGTATTTTTTTTAGAGAAATACCTATTAGATTATTCACCCACTTTTAAGTGGGTTCTTTTGGTTAACTTGTACGAGTTCTTTACATGTTCTAAGTTATTGTCCCTTAACAGTCTCAGTTCTATGGTGTTTTCTATTTTTGTGAGGACAGTGCTGGAACTTGAACTCAGGACCTTGTTTGTTAAATACTCTACCATTTCTATGAACAGCCTATGGCTCTTTCTTGGTTTAGTTTATTTTTCAGGTAGGATCTCCTGCATTGGTCTAGGACCAGGCTCAGGGAGTGACCCTTCTACTTAATTCCTCATAGTTTGGATTAGAGGTACAAGCTACCAAGCCCAGACTGCTTTTTGAGATGTTATCTCAATGACTTTTTACCGGGGTTGATCACAAAAGTCGATCCTCCCATTTTCTACCTCACATAAAGCTGGGATTACTGGTGTGTGCCACCACTTTTTGTCTTTTTTCACTTTCTTAATGGCATCATTTGCAGCAAAATCTTTTTTTTTTTTTTGGTTGTTGTGGGGTTTGAACTCCTCCAGAGCCTGGGCACTGTCCCTAAGCTTTTTTTGCTCAAGGCTGGCACTCTACCACTTTGAGCCACAACAATACCACTTCCGGTTTTCTGAGTAGCTAGGATTGGCCATTTAAAAGTGGGCAAAGAATCTTTAAAAGTTGGAAGCAGATGTGTGACTCAAGGTAGAGCACCAGCCTTGAGCAAAAAAATTAAGGGACAACTGCCAGACCCAAGTTCAAGCCCAAGTACTGGCATGCACACGCACACACACACACACACACGCGCGCGCACGCGCGCGCACACACACACACACACACACACCATTACAGTGCAATCATCAGTGCCAAAGGAATTCCATTAACTCATTAGTTGTCACTCTCCATCTAAGAACAACCCATTTCCTGACCAAACGTCATTGAGATTTATTCCTATTTTCTGTTTTCTTCAAGGGGCTTATGGTTTTAGCTTTTTGTTGTTTTTTATTGAATCTTGCTATTTTTATAGCTCAGGCTGTTCTGGAATTCATGATCCTCCTGCCTCTGCCTCCTGAATACCAAGACTGTAGGTATATACCACTTCAGACAGTTTTAATTCCTTTATTTTAGTTTATGATCCATTAGGCTAAGTTTCATGTGGGCTTGAGACAATGTTCTATCTTCATTCTTTGCCATGTGACTACCTAGTTGTCCTAAAACATTTGTTGAAAAGCCTGTTCTTTCCTCCACTAAATTGATTTGTTATTTTTATTTTTTTAAAAAATCAACTAGCCAGGCTGAGAATGTAGTTCAATGAGAATGAACATGCCTAGCCTGTGCACAGCTTTGGGTTCAATCTCCAGCAAATTCTTCCCTCCAAAAAAGGAAGAAGTATAGAATTCCTTCCCTCAGATGACCATAAATGTAAACATTCCCTATAGATTCTCAGTTGTATTCCATTGGCTTATTTGCTTCCTGTAAAATGTCTTGATTTTTGTACCACGGCAGTAAGTTTTGAAACGAAAAAGGGTAGACCCTCCAATTCTGTTGTTTATTCAAGATGGTTTTCACTTTTCTGGATCCTTATATTTCTATATGAATTTTAGAGTCAGCTTACCAATATTGCAAAAGAAAAAGTCAATGGGATGTTGATATGGATTTAAAGAATATTCTCATCTTAACAATATTGTCTCCTAAACTGTGAACACAGAATAACTTTCCAGTTACTTAGGTTTCTAATCTCTTGGCAACATTTATAGGGTATGTGTGTGTGTGCATACGCCCATGCATGCTGTTACTCAGGGCTTCATGCTCAGCTCAGTTTTTTTTGCTCACTATTGTGCTCTACCACTTGAACCACACCTCCAGTCTGGCATTTTGCTTGTTAATTGGAGATGGAGTCTTGCAGACTTTTCTGCTTGAATTGAACCACAGTCTTCCAGCTCTTGGCCTTCTGAGTAGCTAGGATTACAAGTGTAAGACACCAATACCCAGTACACTTATAATTGTTGATGTACAAGTCTTCTATTTCCTTGATGAAATGTATTCCTTGGTATTTTTACTCTTTTGGATATTATAAATAAAATTCTTTTCTTAATTCTCTTTATATATTGCTCATTGTTGGTGAATGGAAATACAACTAATGGGAGTGTGTACGCTTTGGTTACTGGAGCTTAGATTCAGGACCTAGGTGTTGTCCCTTAGCATTTTTGCTCAAGGATGGCACTCTACTACTTTTTTGGGGGGGTGGGGGAGGGGGGGAGAGAGGAATTAGAGATAACAGTTTCATAGACTTTTTTTGCCTGAGCTAATTCTGAACTTCAGTCCTCAGATCTCAGCCTCCTGAGTAGTTATGATTGCAGGCATGAGCCCCTGGTGCCCAGGAATGATTAGAACCCTGTAACAGTGTTAATTACGTTCATTAGCTTTAGAAGTCCTCCTGCAAGTAACAGTTTAATCTCACCTTTCTTTCCAAATTGGATGTATTTTGTTTCTCTTGCCCCAATTGCCCTGCCTACAAGTCCAACACAATACTATAGTAGGGTATGAAGTAGCAAAAATAGACATCTCTCTGTCTTATTCCTAATCTTAGGAGAACACTGGATCTTTTGTGGTTTTTCACGCATGTTCCTTTATAATTTTTGGCAACAAGGTCTCAAGCTAATTTCAAACTGTGATCATTCTATCTTAAGTCTCCCAACTGCTGGGATTATAGACTTGTACTGTGACATCAGGCTTCACAGATGTTCATTATCAAATATGGAAATGCCCTCTATCTTTAGTCTATTGAATGTTTATTTTTATCATAAAAGAATGTTAGAGACTATTTTTGTACCTACTAAGATAATTTATATCTTTATTCTATTGACAAATTGTATTATTTGATTTTTGATGTTAAATAGCCTTGTATTCTTGGGCTAAATTCCATTTGGTTGTAAGGTGTAATTATTTTTTATGTTCTAAGGTACCTAATTTTCTGACTTTTGTTTATGTGGTGTTACGGATCAAACCCAGGGCCTTGCACATATAAAACAAGCAGCCTATATGAGTTTGCTTGTTTTTGTATCAATACTCATATTAAACAAGCAGCCTATATGAGTTTGCTTTTTTTGTATCAATACTCATAAGAAATGTCTGTACTTTTCTTTATAATGTTTTTGTCTGTCTTTAGTGAAAAGACAGTTTAGATTTGAACATCTCCAAAGACACTATACAAATTTAAAACAATTATTTTCTATTCTAAATCTACAATATACACATACTTTTAGGAGGCACTGAACCTTCTCTTGTTACACCATTTTTCTTTTTTTCTACACCAGTCTTAGAGCTTGAACTCAGGGCCTGGGCACTGTCCCTGAGGTTTTTTGCTCAAGGCTACCACTCTACTACTTTGAGCCAAAGTGCCACTTCCGACTTTTTCTGTTTATGTGGTACTGAGGAATCAAACCCAGGGCTTCATGCATAGTAGGCAAGCACTCTACTACTAAGCCACATTCCCAGCCACTATACCGTTTTCCTTATGAGTCACTTGGAAGGAACTGTTTATTAAGTCCAACATATCATCAACCTATTTGAACAAGGACGTATTATTTCCCATTTTTGAGAAGTGTGAAATTCTTCACTTGGGGCTATAAAAGTATTACTGGAATCTTGTATTTTATTTACATCCAAGCAGGAGAACTGTGCTTATTAGCACACAAAATAAGCAACCTTGAGAACATATTTGCCAAGTCACAGTAACATTTCAAAGTAAAATTAAAAACAAAAGATTTCTCTGAACAAAAGGCATCTATTTGCCAGTAACTCATTAGCAGAAACAAATTCCTATCCAAACTTAAAACATATTATTAACTATCAACTGAACCACTAGAAAGATACATGCCACAGTAAAAAATACTATGTTGTCATTTGCTCCAGGGATGGCTTGAAACATTGCTCTTTCATACAAAGTTGTAAATGTAAACAGTTAAAACCAACACATCAACTGTCCATATTAATCACTCACCAATTTACTTAAAGAAAACCATAGTGTCAGACAGCCTGGCTCTTCTCTTTCTCAACATTACTGACTTTTTATAGTAGTTATTTGCTTATAGTATTATCAAATGTCTTAGATACAGAAGTCCAACATGTAGGCCAAGTCAGTTATAGACATGTCCTAATTTCAAAATGAAAGAAGAAATTTAACCTATCAGTGTGGTCATCAAAAGTGCAAAACCCCTTATGCCTTTCTCTAGACATTCCTGGCTAGATTTAAAGTGACAGGATCAAAACTAAACAGAACCAGAAGTAACATACAAAATCTTAATGAACCCATAGAAATCCAGGCATCAATCTGTCGACGGCTAAGCTCAATTAGCCATTTCAGAACAAAATACCTTGTGAAGTGACAAGAAACTAGTTTGAGATTTGGAATATAAAAAGAATAAAATCAGTCACCTTACATACCTTATTGTTAGGAGTAGTCACATTCCAATACGGGGATCTTATAAGGATTAAATAAAGATGCTTGTCAACCACCTTCCTACATAGTCCAGGAGCTGGTCCCTAACTATTCAGCAAATTTTGGTGCTTCCCTAAGTTTTTAAGAACTTAGGCAAAGAATATCTGTTGGTTTAAGAAACCTACACAAAAGAAATACTTAAATGGTAACACAGACAACACATTTTTAAAGAATTGAATGTTATATAAAATACCAGGTAGGATCATGAAAATGAAAAATACTGAAAACATTTCTGAAGGGGCTCATCTTTCGTACTTATTTATAACCTTGATGTTTTGTGAAACTGTCTTTAGGAATGGGCCTTAAAAACAAAGGAATCAAATGCGAACTAATTCCATTTGAAAGTAAAACCCCTGCAATGATTCCCCGCAGCAGGTAAACAGTTCCTCTCATAAAATCTTCACCAGTGGCTATACTTCAAGCTTTGAGAAATTCTAGTTTCAAAAAAAAAAAAAAATCAGTAACAAAACTATAGAGCTAATTTTTTTCATAAGAATTGTTAAGTAACAGGAATTCAATAAATCATTTGCCTTCTAAGAAAAAATATTACTTTCCAACAGCATATTTCTCCTAGTTCTAAGAAAATGAAACTTATTTATTTACAAACTAAAAACTGTAATATTACAGCCAAATCTTTTTATGACTCAAGAGTAAGACATTTAAGAAGTAAGGTTTGGAGTAAGATTTGGCCTAAGCAATCTTCAGATAAGTACTAGTATTGTCATTTGCTATATGACTATTAGGAAGTTGCTTCAGTTCTCAAGGACTCTGTTTCTTTTCAGTTCTAAAAATGATAAGATTAATCTGCGCATGGTAGAACAGGCCTGTAATCAGTACTCAGTAGACAGATGCAGCAGGATTACAAGTTCAAGGCCAGCCAGGCATACACAGCCAAGACTCTCAAAAGAGCAAAATAAAAAAATAAAAATCAATTTATGATATTTGATAGTCTTTAGTACCTCACTTCATCCACATATATGTATATACACAAGCATATCATACATGCATATATACAGCATGTGCCATTATTAAATAATACAGACATATTTTATAAGTTTAAGGCCCATTTAAGAAACAAAGAGAATGAGAGTGAGCGTATGTGCAATTGCAAGTGTTGGGGGTTGTCTGACCCCACCATTATTCTCAGTAGTTAGAGCATTTACAGAGCCACATGACACCTGAATTAACCAAGTAAGCCTTTAAACCCATACAATGAAACATTAAAATTCAATGTGGCTATAATCTCTTCCTTACAAAACATGGACCTAAAGAGTCTGGCTTCAAGTATGGTTTAAAAAAAAAAAAAGGATGAAATGCATTACACCCATCCAGCTCTTCCATATGACCACATTAAAAAAAAAAAAAAAGAAAGAAAGAAATGAAAACTCACAAGCCCATTGTAATACATTGTACCACTTCTGAATGCAACACTTAGCTCAAGCTTACTACACTGACAAATAAAGGAAAGCACTTTATGAAGCCAATTTAATTGGGAGGTGACAGAAAACATACAGCCATTTTCTTTAGCCTTATCATTGAATTGGCTTCAGCTCCAATCTCTGGCAAATCCCACTCAACAGAAGAAATTAACCAGGTCAGCAGAACAGGTGCTACGTTGTGTCTGTCAAGGGCCTGGCATCACCACAATTACTCGTACACAATGAAGCAGTAATCTTTACAGATCATCTCTCCCAAGAAGCATATTGGGGAGGGGGAGAAAGTGTAAAGGGAGGAGGGGATGGGCAAGTGAGAGGGCAGTGGAAAGAAGGGGAATAGAAAGCAAAGAGAAAAGGCAAGAAAAGAAAATGAATGTGCAGCTGCCTTGCAGCTCAGCAGATGTCGTGATGTGATATACGAGGCTAGGATAAGCTGTCATAGCCTGCTGCCAAAGAGTGGTAAGTGATTAAAGCCTGCACAGTTCTAAGCACCATATTTAGAATCTGTGGGGTTTCAAGACTTGCACCCATTCCTTGCTGTGCTGCCAGATGTTGGCAACTGGTCCAGTTCCTACTGACTGTTCATGGATGGCAGCAGTTGGTACAGCAGCAAAGCAATCTGGAACGCTTCCGGAGATGCTGTACATTAACAAGTGTCACCCATCATTCACCTTTACAGAAGGCTGAAACAACTCCAATTTGCTGCCACTTCCCTCTTGGGAAACAGCCAAGATAAAGTTGCACCTGGCAGTCCCATTTGTTTCACTCAGGTGTTTCAGCTGCCTTGCTGACCTCTATTAGTTTAAGTTTTAATTTAGATTAACCCCAGCACCCCAATTAACCAGGAAGGGGAAAAGCTAAGATGTGACTAGTCATAACTCTGAGATCAGAATTTATCGAAGTTAAAATTATTAATTGTGATAAAGGGCCAATCAAATAATGCTATTTCTTTAACAGACCTCTAGGCCAGAGAGAGAGAAAGAGAAAGAGAAAGAGAGAGAGAGAGAGAGAGAAGAGGGGGAGGGAGGGAGGGAAAGAAGGAGGGAGGGAGGAAGGGAGAGGGAGGGGGGAAGAGGAAGAGAAGAAGAGAGGAGAGAGAGAGAAACAAGAGAAAAAGGAAAAAAATTCTTTCAGAATAAGGATTACCAGTAGAAGCAACTTCTCCCCAGTAATTTTAGTTTACTTTATTAAGCCTATTTAATTTATGATGCTCTTTCCATCGCATACTTCAATTAATGAGGACTGGAACATTTTTGATCATCTCCTGTGATCTCACACAATTATACAGCATTAATATCCCATATCAGGCACTTCTTCAGACACTCCAGAACAAAATAGAGTTCCCTACTCTTGTGACAAATGGATATAAGGGAGAAGGAAAAAAGAATCAGGAATTGGGTACAGCTGAGGCCATACCAACTCTCTACCTACCAATCATTATTTTTCAGACTGACATGACAATATTTAACATTTTATCAAATATTAAACAATGTATAAAAAGATTAATACAATATTCTTTAGGGGCAAATCTGACATATTCTTTTTTTTTTTTTTTGTGGTCATGGGGCCCGAACTCTGTGCCTGGGTGCTGTCCCTCAGGCTCTTCAGCTCAAGGCTAGCACTCTACCACTTGAGCCACACTGCCATTTCCACCAGCTTATGTGGTGCTGCAGAATCAAACCCATGGCCTCATGCATGCAAGGCAAGCACTCTACCACTGAGCCACCTTCCCAGCCCAGAGGTATTCTCAATACTTGTTCTGGTTTTACATATAACTTTCCTAAGAAATGTTTTCCTAAGCATACATATGAAGTACAGCTACCATGACTAAATACACAAAAAAAGCACTGATACACGACTATAGAGAGGAGGAGGCTAGAGGGAGGGGGAGGGTGGGGGGGGGGGTGTGTGTGGGTGCGTACACACGTGCGCGTGCCAGTCCTGAGGCCTGAACTTGGGTCTGGATGTTATCCCTTAGTGCTCAACCACTTGAGCCACAGCACTAATTCTGGCTTTTTGGTGGTTAATTGGAGATAAGTCTTATGGACCTTGCTGCCCAGACTAGCTTTGAATTCCAATCCTCAGATCTCAGCTGAACATCTATGATTACAGGTGTGAGCCATGAGAAACCAGCTATTATTGTGGTCCTTTAGAATAGCCCAAATGTTCAGTCATGAAAATTATTTAAAAGAGTAGTATGAACTAGATGCTGGTGGCTCACACCTATAATCCTAGCTTTTCAGAAGGCTAAGATCTAAGGATCATGGTTTAAAGCCAGCCTGGGCAGGAAAGTCTGTGAGATCTTATCTCAAATCAACCACCAAAAAGCCAGCCTTGAACAAAAAGCTAAAAGGACAGAGCCCTAGCCCTGAGTTCAAGCCTCAAGACTGGCAAAACAAAACAAACCAGCATGCCAGCAGACAATGACTGGGAATGGGAGAGAAATAGGGGTAGTTGCGAAGAAACATTGAGAACTGTGCCATATTTCAACTTCTATCAATTCTTTTTTAAAACTTTACACTATCATTTATAATCAACTATAGCAGACATTCACAATATATTCTTAACTGATTTGAGCAGGTACAAAAGTAACTTAAAACAAGAGAGATAGTAGGTTGCAGAACCAGAAGCGCAATTCTAGAACTCTGGGATTCCAAGCCTTTAGTACTATTTTCCATTCTAATAGTAAAGAGACAAGAAATCTCTAAACAGCTAGGCACTAGTGGCTCACACTTATTATCCTAGCAACTCTGGAGGCTGAGATCTGAAGGTACTTTTTTTTTTGGTCGGTCATGGGGCTTTAACTCGGCATGGGCACTGTCCCTGCACTCTTCAGCTCAAGGCAAGTGCTCTACCGCTTGAGCCACAACGCCACGTCCGGTTTTCTAGTGGTTTATTGGAGATAAGAGTCTCATGGACTTTCCTGCCTGGGCTGACTTTGAACCGGGATCTTCAGAGCTCAGCCTCCTGAGTAGCGAGGATTATAGGCGAGCAGTGGCGCTGGGCAATAGAGACTCTCATCTCACAACAGAGTACTAGACTTGAAAAAAAGAGTTCAAAAGAGCTTAGGGAGTGGCACCCAGGCCCTGCATTCCAAGCCCCAGTAATGGCACAAAAAAAAAGAAGAAAAAAAGGGAAAGAGGAAGGGAGAGAGAGAGGGAGGGAGGGAGGGAAGGTGGGAAGGAAGAAAGGAAGGAAGAAAGGAAGGAAGAAAGGAAGGAAGGAAGGAAGAAAGGAAGGAAGGAAGGAAGGAAGGAAGGAAGGAAGGAAGGAAAGAAGGAAGCAATTATTAAATAAATTTCCTCTATTATTATTATTATAGGCTGGAGATGCAGTAGAGTACTTGCGGAATATATGCAAGGCCCTGGGACTGATTCCTAGTACCAGGAGGAAAAAAAATATAAATAAACAAATAAATAAATGGTGGAAAAAGGATAAATCACCTGACTCAAAGAAGCTGAAACTGTTTTATATTTATACTCCAGAAACAACTAAAAAAACAACTGTAGCTGTTTTCATTTCAAAAGGAAAACATAAAACAAAAGAAAAGCAACAATCCAGAATGACATAATAAGTCAATTCTGGATGCAATAGTTCAATTACTTGTCTGACTTCCAAAATAAGTTACCTTTTAATTCACAGAATTCTATTGACTGTCTTAAAATTCTAGAACCTGACATCTTGTAATAAAAGACTATGTAAAAACTCATACCTGGTGGTAAAAATCATCATCATCAAATATTTCTTCATCCAAGTCCTTCAAGTGAGCATTGGCAGGGATTTGAGGAAGAATCTCCTAGGCCAAAAAAAGTAAAAAAGAGTGAATCCAGTAAACAATGTAGCTACTATCAGTAGTACCTCGAACAGTGAAAATACTGTTTGCTTTAAGATATAAAGGGCCCTTTAAATTTAAAACAAAACAGTCTAATTGATAAATAAGCTAGATACTATGAGGGCTTGGAGGCTGAGGCAAGAGGATATGGACTTTGAGGTCAGCTTGGACTACATAGCCAAGACCTGTCTGGGAGGGAAAGAAGGGAAAAGGAGAAAAGGGAAGAAGGAAAAGAAAAGAAACAGACAAAAACATTAAAAGACAGTTGACAGAAAAAGAATGCAAATAATTATAGAATAATGTTTAACTCCACTCTATTGTACAAAAGTTTGAAATGATAAAATACAATTTTTCAATCTGTAAGACTGGCAATACTTAGGACTTCTGGAGACACAGCTGGAGGGACTAGAAATTAGTGCCAGCTTTTGAGAGATAATTTGGAAATATCTACCAGGATTTAGTGTATTTCCTTTAATATTTTTACTTTAAGCTATCTAGTCCTATGCTCACACAAATACACAAATGTCGGAATTATCTCCTATAGTGTTCTTTTGAAGACTGAAGACAATAGAAATATATATTATTTGACTAAACTTTAGCATATATTTATACAATGAAATACTCTGACACCATTAGGAAAAAAAAGAGATCTCTGTAATGATATTAAAAAGTATCTGCCGGGCACCGGTGGCTCATGCCTGTAATCCTAGTTAAGCAGGAGGCTGAGATCTGAGGATCATGGTTCAAAGCCAGCCTGGGCAGGAAAGTCCATGAAACTCTTATCTCCAATAAACCACCAGAAAACCGGAAGTGGTGTTGTAGCTCAAGTGGTAGAGTGCTCGCCTTGAGCTGAAGAGCACAGGGACAGCGCTCAAGCCCAGAGTTCAAGCCCCACGACCAACAAAAAAAAAGTATCTAAGATATGCCAAATTTAAAAAGTTTTAAGATTTTGAACATAATTGTGACTTTTAAAATGTTGTTTATTTTTTGTTTATGTGGTAACAATGATCGAATCCATGGTATCACGCATGCTAGGCAAGCACTGTACCACTAAGCAACATTCTTAGCTCAATTGTGATATTTTATAGATTCATGTAGCTACACATCTTATTATTTTTTTTTTTAATTTTTTTGTCGGTTGTGGGGCTTGAACTTTGAGCCTGGGCGCTATCCATGAGCTCTTCAACTCAAGGCTAGTGCTCTATCACTTGAGCCACAGAGCCACTTCCTACACATCTTATTTAGTAAAATAAAAAAAATATATATATATATATTATATGCACAAAACATCACAACTGTTAATATATTAAAAATAAAATTTATAAAATTTAGGAGTATGAAAATTTTTACCTTTCTTTTGAAATTATGAACTTAGGGACTGGAATGTAGCTTAGTGGTAGGGTGCTTACTTTGTATGCATGAAGCCCCAAGTTTGATTCCTCAGTAGCACCTAACAGAAAAAGCTGCAAGTGGTGCTGTGGCCTTGAGCAAAAGAAGAAGCTCAGGGACAATGCCTGGGCCCAAAGTTCAGCCCCAGGACTGGCAAAAATAAGTAAATAATTATTATGAACTTAAAAAATATTATTCATTTATTTCTTCTACATTAAAAAGTTAAAAAATATTTAAAGGAAATTTAAGAATTTGCTCCATTTCTGGCTTCTTTCCTACAATATCCATGTGACAATCACAAAGGTAAAGCCACATGTGCTTCACTATCAACATTTCTAGAGTACCTTTAAAACTAAATTCTAAGGACTAAGGTTGTAGCTCAGTGGTAGACAGTTTACATAACACACATGAGGTCTTGGGTTTGGTTCCCAGCACCACAAACACAACAAATAAGCAAGCAAACAAACAAAAAAGAACCCTAAATCATTAAGAATACATCTACCACCAGACTCATTTATCAAACTCAAAATTAGAATGAAATACAAGTTAATAGAAGTCCCACTTTTTTTTTAAAGCTTTCCCCAACCACACAGTTTTTCAACAACACAGTAAAGTAGTGCTATTTTCCTTCCTTTCACTAACGTCTCATACTTGGAGATAATACCTACAAAGTTTTCATTTAATTATATTCCTAGAAACTCCGGGATAATCAAACTGTATCAGAGTTCTTACTGGTTCTCCTGGCAAAGTCTCTGGGGCAGGTTGAGCAGCTGGTTCAGGTTTGCCAAGAACTCGGTAGCTGGAGCGCTTGGTCTGTGTTCTCCGAAGTAATCTTTCTTTGTCCATCAAAATATGATCAATCTGAGTCAAGATTGAGCGTTCAAAGGCACCAAAACCCTGCAAGAACATTACCCGGTATCAGATAATACAGAAAGTCAGTGCTGAAGACAGCTTGTCTATCTTTCTATGTCAGCGGAGAAATACAACAATCATCTTCAGGAAGGCCTTTTTGAGTTTGTGAATGGCTATAAGTGTTCTCTGAAAGTAAATTTTTTTCAGTACTAAGCAGGTCACCTCAGTTTCCTATCCCTTTAATGACTGTTTTAAAATGTTTCTTTAAATTATCTCATACTTTTAGCACTGAATAAAGCTTCAATAATAAAACATTCTCTCTAATAAAGTTAAAATCTCAAATCTGAATGTTATAAACTCCAGGAATAGTTCAGTAAATTTTACAACAGACGTGATTGATTACTATTACATCATAACAGCATCCATATAAACAAGCTATAGTTCTAATTTCTTACAACTGCTTCCATTTACCACCACCAGCTATCTTACACAGACACACACATGCCTTTCCAAGTTTTCCAGAAGCCAGCTTGGTTTTATCATGCCATTTCTGCAGGGTGCGGTTCCTGAAGACTGTAAAATCAGCAAAGCGCTTTTCCATGAAACCAGGATAATCATTCATCTCCAGCTTCCGCTTTGGCGGGGCCCTTCTCTGCTTCTTCTCTTCTGGCTCATCATCCTCACTAGAAATCTCCTCACTAGAAAACCCAGGAGAAGTCTAATGTAAATAAACATTACTTAAAAACTAAGTTCACATGAAGTAAGAGTAATTCAGGTCTTACCTATTCTTATCTACAATTTAAATAACACCAGAAACATCCCCATTAGGTCAATCAAAAACTCAGGTAACTTTTCAAATAATTATAAAGCACAGAGGTTTCAAAATAGTTTTTAAAAGATAAGCAAACTGTAAAAATAAATGAGGTTGTAAAATATTATTAGAAATGTGTATGAACCAGGCCTATTCTGAAGGGTCTTTAAAAATTAAACACATAATCATATTTCTATGACCTTAATCCCCAAATCAATAAGAGAAACATTTCTCTGTAACTAACTGTTAAGGAGAGGTGAACATATTAGTTTAACCAAACAAAGAGAAGCTGAATATGAAGAAAACTCAAATGGGCAAGTACCCAAATCAGCACTAAACTGCAAAGCAATCAGCCCTCTCAATCCGCAAGCTCCGAATCTGAGAAACTAGTCTAGTACAAATAAAAAAATGTATCAAGGAAAAAAGGAAGGCATTATCTGGAGGAAGGATACTATCAAAATAGACTATTTCCAACTATGAAAACACAAGAAAACCTGTTGCGGTTTCTTAGAGAAAAGGGTACAGGGAGTATGGTACAGGGGATTAAATAGATTGGAATACAGTGTAAACATATAGAGATTAACAATGAAACACACACACACATACACACATAACTGATACAAGCCCATTTAAAATTTTTCAGAAAAAAACCCTGCATCTTAACCGAACATGTACAAACCATTTTTTCTTGTTATAATTCACAAAAAATACAGTATAACAATTCTTTAGATTTCATTTGTGTTGTCCTAGGGAGTAGAAATAATCTCAGATAATTTAAAGTACAAGAAAAGATGTGTGCAGGTTATATGCAAATTGTGTCATTTGAAGGTCTTGAGAGGATCTGCTGTCTGTGCAGGGTCCTGGAACCATTCTCCTGTAAGTGTACAGAGGGACAACTGTATATGCAATGAAAAGGCCAAGAAAATGTAACACAACCTCCAATTACATAACCAAGTGCACTCATTGGATTACTAACTCCAACATAGTTGGTATTCAGTAAGTATGAGTTTCCTTTCTTGTGTCTCCAATTAGTTCAATAGGAAAACACTTTAAGTATACTTAAAGAACAGGCCCAAGGGAAAAAAGCAAGCATGTACTATATCAAGCCTACAGCAAGTTCAAACAAAGTGGAGAAACCCTTCATCAAACGTGATAAATCCAGAAAAGAAAATGGATTATTTTGCTGCTGTTTTCTGAAATCTTTCCACCCTTCAAAATAACTCCAAAATCTTTTCACCCTTCAAACAGCTATTCTTATTAAAGGAGATGATTGTGACCAGTTGATTCCATAATATGAGACAAAAAATCTTTATTAACAGTAATTATTAATAATCAAAATGTGTTTTTTTAACTTACCAACTTTAATAGAGCTAAACAGAAGGCATGAATGTTGCCTAAACCCATAAAGAGAATACAACTAAAAATCTTAAAAAGCAGTATCTATTTTTTAGTTGGTCATGGGTACTGTCCTGAGCTTTTTGCTCAAGGCTAGTACTCTTTAACTTTGAGCCACAGCTTCCAATTTTTCTGGCAGTTAATTGGAGATAAGTCTCATGGACTTTTTTGCTCAGACTGTCTTTAGAACCACAATCCTCAGATCATAGCCTCCTGAGTAGCTAGGATTACAAGCATGAGCCACCAGCACCCAGCTCAGATTTTTTTTTTTAAGCTATTCCATAGTTCCATTTCCTTCTTACCTTTCTGCTTTAGACTTCATCCCATCTACTAGATATCTAGTATCTGGGTACTGGAAAAGCAATTCTTCCTGAAGATCTACCAATGACCTCAACAATGCTTTCAGTGCCTTGTGACCTGGAAAGGAAATAAAGCATAGAGAATAGATGATGGATCATCTACCATTCTCCAAGGTGGAAGATGTCTGTACCCAATGTCTCCCATGAAATTCTACCTAGGGGGAGTATAGGTGGAAATGTAGGGTACAATTGGAGATCTCTGAAACTTTAAAAAAAAAAAACAAAAAAAAAAAAACCTCCCAGTTTTTTATAACAGGGTCTATCTCATTGGGCTGTATGAGAACAGGCAAGACAGCATGTATAAAGTGCTTAGAAAGGTATCTATAAATATTAAGACTTAAATTGTCAGTGCTTAAATTTATTAAGTTTGACAAACTCTTTCCTAGCCTGTCATCATCACCAATAAACTGTCCCTTTGCGCTAGGCATCAGTGCTCACACCTGTTATAATCTTAGCTATTCAGAAGGCTTAGATCTGAGGACCACAGTTTGAAGCCAACACAAGCAGAAAAAAGTCCACACAACTCAATCCCCAACTAACCAGCAAAAATGCTATACTGGAGGTGTGGCCAATGTGGCAGCTGTGAGCAAGCTATCCAAGAAAGAGCACAGCCCTGAGTTCAAGTACTGGAACTAGGAAAAAAAGAAGAGAAAAGAAAAGAAAAAGGGTTTTAATTTAAAAATAAAATCAACTGTCCCTTTGGTATTCAGTTTCTTAGGCATATTCATTCCTCCAATTTTATCCACTGATCTCTTAGATTGTGTCCCTCTAGCAACCAATTCCTTAGGTAATTTCTCTTCCTCCAAAAGAACAGAACTCAATTCTGAGCTATCACCAACATTCCTCTCACCCATATCTCATTGCCTCTGGTTTGAGCTGTATTTCCCCCTCAACCTCTAACACATATCCTTATGGAAAGTTCTTCACACAGGAGAGCCCAAGTTAATGATATTCTATTTTGCAGAACTGAATATTTAAAAAAAAAAAGGTACATGGACAGCACTCAGGAGCCTGACGCAGGCAGAGGTTCCAAAATTTGAGGTTAGCTTGAGCTACAACAATAGCATGATCCTGCACAAAAACAAAAAAAAATTGTACACTTAGACTATGTTTTCACCAGATTCTTATAGCCAATAGTATAGATACATTTGTGATACAGCTGATTAGGATTAGGCAGACAGTCTATGGCTAAGAACTTTTAGAATAAAAGCTGGTCCCCTAGCCCGGCGCTGGTGGCTCACGCCTGTAATCCTAGCTACTCAGGAGGCTGAGATCTGAGGATCGCGGTTCAAAGCCAGCCTGGGCAGGAGAGACTGTGAGACTCCTATCTCCAACAAACCACCAGAAAACCGGAAGTGGCACTGTAGCTCAAGTGGTAGAGTGCTCGCCTTGAGCTGAAGAGCTGAGGGACAGCGCCCACGCCCAGAGTTCAAGCCCCACGACCGACAAAAAAAAAAAAATCTGGTCCCCTGAGAACTCTTACCCTATCAGAATGATCCTACTAAAGAATAATAGACAGCAATCACCATTTATGTGTTGAAACACTGACATTCCTCTTCTACAATCAAACTTCCACATTTCCAGCAACTGTGATGAATCTCTTCTCATGGATATTCTATTATATCTACCATGTCTCCTGGGCACTGGTGGTTCACACCTGTAATACTAGCTACTCAGCAGACATAAGTGTGAAGCCAACCACAAGAGAAAAGTTCAGGAGGCTCCAACTCCAATTTATCAGCAAAATTACCAGGCTATAGGTGTTGCTCAAGTGGTAGAACAGCTTTGAGAAAGTCACACGAGAGCTACATTGTAAGACCCAGTACTGGCAAAAAAAAAAGAAAAAAAATTTTTTACCATTCAGAAACAATTTTCTTCCTGCCTAATATTTCTCCCTTAGCTGAATTTCTCTACTTCTCTCTTATCAGAATTTCTCTTCTTCCTTTCATGTGTTTTCATACATCACTGGTATTTGGGTACTTTTATCCAACTGGTTATTGATCCATTCATATCATTGCTAATATCTGGCCATAATTCAATCATTTCCTTTCATTTTTTAACATTTGTCTTGCTATGCAGAACCCAGGCTTGCTATAAACTCTAGATCCTCCTGCCTTAGGCTCTCCAGTGCTGGGATTAAAGGCATGTACCACCACATATACTTCACTATATTATTCTTTTGTTTTGTTTTGTTTTTTGTCGGTCAGGATTTTGAACTCTGGGCCTGGGCACTGTCCCTTAGCTCTTCAGCTCAAGACTAGCACTCTACCACTTGAGCCACAACTCCACTTCTGTTTTTCTGAGTGGCTTATTGGAGAGAAGAGTCTCACCGACTTTTTCTGCCTGGGCTGGCCTCAGATATCAGCCTCCTGAGCAGCTAGGATTACAGACATGAGCCGCTAGCACCCGGCTTCACCATATTATTCTTATCACTACAAAACTGTACACTTAAAATGGTAAAAACAGTAAATTCTCTGTTATATGTTCTTCCTCTCCTGGCCCCCTCCTCCCTGGTTGTAGAGCTTGAACTCAGTGCCTGGGTACTGTCCCTGAGCCTCTTTGTGCTTAAGACTAGAGCTCTACCATTTGGGCCACAGCAGCACTTCCAGTTTTTGAGTGGTTAATTGGAGATAATCTCTCTAAAGGGACTTTTCTTCTGGGGCTGGCTTCAAACAGTGATCCTCAGATCTCAGCATCCTGAATAGCTAGGATTACAGGCATGAGCCACAGGTACACGGCTATTATATGTTTTTTACCATAGTAAAAAAACTTCCAACGAAAGAGCAAAGGGCCCATCTCTTATTTCTTCTAGATAACATGTGTTTATAATCAACATAAAATCAAGAACTACACAACACAGGAAAGAAGCTGGAAAGCAGCCTATAATATTTATAGCTGTAAGCCATAATTGAACTCTTAATATATAACATAATAAATAAATGAAAAGATCCAAAAAAATCACAACTTTAAGACCACTTTCAAATACCTACGAAAGTCTTTTTTATTTTATTCAAGTTGGTTTTTAAAAAATCCATTGCACATATTAGATAGCATATCAATCCAACAAGAAAGCAGAGAGCCAATAGCAGTAAATCAAAGTGTGCCTTTCTGTGAATACTCTCACATGCTCTTGTTTTATATATCCCTTTACCCACTCAAAACATAGTCCTGAAGTATTAAAGTTCTATTCAGGAATAGTACCACCATGCATCAAAGTGACAAGAGATCTACCAAAGATAAAATCTGCAATTCTGTGCTTCTAAACACCACCACCAAAAAAAAAAAAAAAATTAAATTAAAAAAATTAAAGAAGTCACCAGTGGCCCAACACATGAACAACTTCCTGTCAAGAAATTTGTGTTCAAGCCCCACAAGGACAAAAAGAAAGAAAGAAAGAAAGAAAGAAATTTACAAGACAACTCAAATCTCATTTCTTTGTAACAAAGAGCCACATATATGCTTAGATGGTGTGCAAAACCTAGAAACAATGGAATACTCCTTATTGAGGTAGGTGGCCTTCTCAAAGACACCTCTCACTAAAGTAAGAAAAGACCTCAGAAGGTTCAAATTCAACAGTGATTTCATCCTGGCCAGAACAAAGTCTTCTTTATTATTGATATACTATTATTTATATCGGACTAACTTCTGTTTGTTGAACCCTATGGATAATAAAAAGATTTTGAAATCAACAGTTTTTACCTCTAATTTTTCTCCCAATTATTACAAGAGAGATAAGTTAATAATATGCTTTCTTCACCCTTCCTGTTGGCACATGGCCAACAACTGGAGACTCAAAAATATCTATGTTTGTTTTGCCCTACATGGTCCGTTTGGAAAGGCCTTTCCTTTAAAAGGAGATTATGAAGAACATATGCCTCATCACTTTACCAAGATGTAACATAAGCATGTGATCACCAGCTTTAGTAGTAATTCTGAGCAAAGAATAAAGGGAAAGAGTATTTACTAAGGGTCAGAAGCCCTAAGTACTATCACTACTAACTAGCTGAGTCATATATGTGAACCAAATTAAACTCTGAGTCTCAATTATCTATAAAATGTATACAATCGTTTGCCCATTGATCTCACAAAAAATGTAAAAAATTATATTATTAAGACATTTTGTAAATTTCTTAAGCAGGAAGCATATTATATTCTATCAAAAAGTCACCACTTCGTACATGCTGAAAATGCTCTAAGCTTTGCTAATACTGATCTATCATTGTAATCATTTTCATAATAGAATCTTATTCATTTACATGCTACCCATATACAAGCATTCTATATGTAAAATGTCACCAATCTAAAAACCATTTTCACCTAACAGCTCTATTTTTCCCCTGATTTATCCAGGCTATCCAACACAAACAAATTATAGGTTAAGAATCTGTTTGGACATGGCATACAGTTTATTAATTAGATTATAAACCAATGAGTACATTTCAAGCAATGAGATGGAGAAGAAATTAGAAGAGTGAATGTGTAAGGTAAAATAAAGTTTACCTTATCTGTTGTTAAATGTCTACATAGTTATATTTAAATGAATATGCAAACATACAATTATTTATGTGCACGTACACATCAACTCCCATATTCCTATTACCTCAGATAAATACATTGAGCTGGAATTTACAGATTACAAGAGAGCATTTTTTTCTCCTTCAAAAGTAACTCCAGAACTAGAGCTAAACTATAGGTCAAAATGACACACAATATATTGGCCTGAGAACAATACTTTTCATTCAAATCCACACAAGCCTGCCACTTGCACTAGTCATCCCCAGCAATTAATCCCCCAAGAAAGACGTTTGATTAAATCTTTTCAAGCAAATCCTTTGCTTTGCTTTTGTTAGTTCACTTCTTGTCAACATCTATTAAAATATGCCTTTAATTCTCCCACAATCTTAAAAAACACCGATTCCACTGTCTTCAACTTTAATCAACTGTATGGCCGGCATTTTTCATTTCATAATAATGTGCTGCTTGGAATTCAAGAGGCAGGCTCAGCATCAATCATCTGGTAAGAATTTTTCCACTGCAATAAATATGCAAATGAGGAGAGCCAGTCAGTCGTATTTCAGGCCCGACTTGCTAGTGTTTTAAAAAAGACACAAATTTATTAATTGCCGGTGGCCAGAGGAATCCTATTACTTTGGGCATTGATTACAAAGCTGTGTGAGTGATTATTGTGCAACTCTCGGGCTACCCAGGCATGAGGAAAAATTATTAAAGCAAGGCAGAGATTATCAACTCAGAATAACAATAAGCCTTAACATTTAGGCCCTAACTTCTTCAACAAAGAATTACGTGAAAGCTCCACTGTATCATAATTCCGAATTCTGTCAGTATTACTGTTTGGGCTTGTTCTGTATTCCCCAACCAGAATGGTGTGTTCAGTAAGAAAAAGGATGGCAGGTTACAAATCCCTCAATAACCACACCATTTCCAATATAGGCCCAACTAGAATTGCTATCTATTAATATAAATATGTGCATATATAGATTGTACACATACACATATATAGATTTAGATAACTGGGTATGGTATCGTGAAGCTTGTGCTTTTAAGAATAGTGTAAGGAGTTCTGACCCAAAGCGTCCACTAACTCTGTGAACCAAAAGTAGCATTTCCTAGTGGTACAAAAATAACCACAAGGTAACTTTTCAAGCCAGAGTATGGGGACTTACAGTCTAAAATCATGAAGGTTAAGCCACAATCAAACTTGTGTTTTCATACCTTAGAGAGCACCACAGTAGAAGATGTGAATCTGAGGGGTCTATTGAGAAAAAGTCTTAATAAGCTAATTCTGAATGCAAAGTGTTTTGTAAGAACTATTCAACCCAAGAAACATTAAATAAAATAAGAAAAAGGACTCGGTGGACAAAACTTTTTCTTTTAAGAAAATGGTGTAGGGAATTGAGGGAATAAGTGAAAGTTAAAACAAGGGAGAATTGAAAAGACATATGATAAAATATATGTTGGGAGAGTCCCTCACAGAAAAAAACAAGCAAAAAAAAATCCTAATATTTTTACATTACTGCCACACTAAGTAACATGATAAATACTGGGCATTTGAGTTCTGTGGAGGGACATCCCACTCATGCTGTAATTTCTGACCAGGCATGAATTTATAAGGTAGAGAAAGAACTGCAGAATTTCTTCGGTTTCCCTGAATACTCTCTCAAATACCTTGATGAAGTGTGTCAATAAATCCTTAAAAAGCCCTATAGGACACAGCAATCCAGCTGATCAATGTACATTCAGAAATCCACTATAGTTAGCGTCTACTTCACAGATGCTAGACAACCTCTACTGCTCCTGAGTACTTTTCCTAAAAGGAGAAATTTATTTTCTCCCTTTAAATAGGAAGAGCTCAGAATGCAAGGTACTTAAAATCCAAGTTTATTTACAAGTAATGATTTAAACTGTCCACCAGCAGTTATCCAGAGAGTAGGGACACTTTCATTTGTATTTGATATACTTTTAACCGTCTGAATATTTTATAAGCATGTATTACTTTCATAATTTAAATTTTTATTAAAATTTAAAGTAAGCTGCAAAGTAAGGAAATTTATTAAAAATAAAATTAGAACCAAAATCCAAATAACCCTCTCATGTTTCATTTAAAATACTGTGATTCTTTCATATTATAAAACTCCCAAGGTAAACCTGACCCTAACCAAATGCCCAAATTCTCTAAATAATATGGGTTGAGAAATAAGTTTGGTGAAAATGGGGATTCAGAAAATTCTTGGCTGAAAAATCAGAATTTCATGTGGAATAAACCACTCTTCTTTTGGGATCATAGTACATTGTACTCTGCATTTGATCTCACTAGGTTTAAGCTGCTTCAGGGCAGAGACTCACCTCATGCTGGCACTCCAACATCTAATATATCACATTGGCCAAAACAGGTATGCTAGAAATGTTTTCCTAACAGAATTGATGTTGAAGTCATATGACAGAATGTCTGATCACCTTATCATTTCCAAATCTAAATGGTGACACAGCCCAACCTACTTATATTCTAACTTTAAATCAACTATGTATTCTCAACCTTTTGTTAATAGATACAGAGTTGCCAAAGTTGACATTTTTTATTATAACAGACTTATACACTTCCTTGTGAGCAATGACAGTAAACTATTCACCATGGTACCTTGATGCTAGTAAGTAATTCTGTATTTTACACACACACACACACACACACATTTATATTTAAGAGTAACATCCTGATATCTTTCTTGGCATAGTCTTTTTTGTGTGTCTTGGTACCAGGGTTGAACTCAAGTCTTTGTGCTATTGCTTGGCATTTTTGCTGGAACTCTACCCCTTAGACCATGCCTCTAGTCTGACATTTTGCTGGTTAATTAGAAGTAAGAGTCACTGGGACTTTTCTGCTGAACTGACTTCACCCCGTAATCCTCAAATTTTAGCCTCACGAGTAGCTTGGATTACAAGTATGGTATATAATTTTTTTTTGCGGGGGGGGGGGGGCTGGATCCAAACTCTGAGCCTGGGCACTGTCCCTCAGCAATTCAGCTCAAGGCTAGCACTCTACCAGTTGAGCCTCAGTGCCACTTCCGGCTTTTTCTGCTTATGTGGTGCTGAGGAATCAAACCCAGGGCCTCATGCATGCAAGGCAAGCATTCTACCACTGAGCCACCTTCCCAGCCCTGGTATATATTTATTTGTCTGGTGTGTGTGTGGCAGGGGCGGGGGGGGGAGGGGAGGAGTGGTGGTGGTGATAAGTTGTTTTGGTTCCTGGGCTTGAATTCAGGGCCTGGGCGCTGTCCCTGAGCTTCTTTTGCTCAAGGCTAGCATTCTACCACTTGGGCCACAGCTTCAATTCCAATTTTTTGAGGGTAGTTTGTCAGAGACAAAAAGTCTCATAGGATTTCCTGCCCAGCTGGCTTTGAACCATGATCCTCAAATCTTAGCCTCCTGAGTGGCTAGAATTACAAGCAGGAGCCACTAGTGCCCAGCATTATATATTTTTTATATGTGCATTTCAAGTCTTATATAATCTTTCAAGAAAATGGAAACAATTATTGTGGTCAAAGACCTTCACAAAATTTTTTATAAAATTCTGTGCTATAAGGAGCGAAGGTATGGATCAGCCAATGAACAAAAGCATCAGGTACTGAGTTCAAGTCCTGATTTCAAACAAAAAAATAGTTCTGTACTATATCTTTTTTTTTTGTTGTTGGTTATGGGGGCTGAATTCTGGGCCTGGACACTGTCCCTCAGCTCTTCAGCTCAAAGCTACCACCCTACCACTTGAGCCACAGGGCCACTTCCAGTTCTTTCTGCTTATTTGGTGCTAAGGAAATCAAACCTAGGGCCTCATGCATGCAAGGCAAGCACTCTACCACTGAGCCAACAATATCCCAGCCCCTGTACTATACCTTTAAGATTAACAGTTAACACTCAGTAAGGACCTACTAAGTGCCAGATTAAGCACTTTATAACTCATTTAAATCCTCACAGCAATTCTCTGAAGGATGTTCTATTATATGACCATTTTAGAGATGAAGAAAATGAAGCATTACTTACAAGCTTTAAAAAAAATTAGTTTTCATTTTCTACATCAATTTATCTTTCTGAGTTATATATCAAAGCTACCTGGGGAACAAAGTGTAATAAAACTTTCAATTGCTAAAAATGACCAAAGTTCTACCATATGAAAAAAAAAAACACTAGTGGAACTCTGTTAAAATGGTATAGCCAAATCTGATTCCCACAGTTGAAAAATAAGTACAAAAACTAAAGGACGCACCAATTATGTGATAGGCAAGCAAGTCCTGTAGGACAAGATAATGTTAAAGGCCAGGTGCCAATGGCTCATGCCTGGAATCCTAGCTGTTCAGGTGGCTGAGAATGATGGGTCAAAGCCAGCTGAGCAGGAAATTTCATGAGACTATTTATCTTAACAAACTACCCCCAGAAAACTGGAATTGAAGCTGTGGCCCAAGTTGCAGAGTGCTAGCCTTGAGCACAAAGCAGCTCAGGGACTGTGCTCAGGCCCTAAGCTCAAGCCCCGTAAGGGACAAAAAAGAAGTCAGAAGCAGAAGTGGAGCTCAAGTGGTACAGCATCTAGCCTTGAGCTAAAAAGCTCAGGGACTGCCCAGGCCTTGAGTTTGAAACCCAAATTCAGCAAAAATAAAATAAAATAATGTTAAGCAATGGGTTCAAGTCTCCAAAATTAAATAGCAAAACACGTAAGATGACATGCTTCAACTCACTATTAAAAAAAAAAACTTAAAACTACATTAAAAGCTAAAACATTGTAAGATAAATGACATTTCATGTCAAGTTTTCTATAACCGATTTCCTTACCCTGGGATGCAGCCCAGTGGCAAAGTACTTGCTGAGAATGTGCTGGCCTTGGATTCCATCTCCAGCACAGCAAAAACATATATTTATATAACATAATGCAATATTTTTATGGAAATATTTGATTCTGGCAAGATTGTGAGGAAAGGAGAATTCTCCATTCACAACTGATAAAGAGTTTAATTAGCGCAACATTATCTAGGAAGCTGTCAGGCAAAACATCAAAGTTGTACATATGCACGTCTCCTCCTACTTCTGGAAATTAATCATAAGGAAACAGATTCAAAGCAAAGAGATGAGTACAAAATAGTATTTTTAGCATTACTTATAATGGCAAAAACTGTAAACATTTTAGGTGACAATTTACAGAAGACTGCTTAAATTAATTTTAGTCAGAAAACTTTGTGTGCAGCTACTGAAAAGGTAAGTTCAAATGGAATTTGGTTTGAATAAATCAAGCCATAAAAAATGTTTTGGGGATGAATAAGTAATCTGAATATAGAATGAATGCATTAGAAAGAAACTGGAATATTAATTGGGTTAAGTGAGATGATACTATAAAAAATGATTTAAAAAAAAACATATATTGGGGCTGGGAAGGTGGCTCAGTGGTAGAGTGCCTGCCTTGCATTCATGAAGCCCTGGGTTCGATTCCTTAGCACAACATTAGCAGAAAAAGCCAGAAGTGGCACTGTGGCTCAAGTGGTAGAAAGCTAGCCTTGAGCTGAAGAGTTGAGAGACAGCACCTAGGCCCAGAGTTCAAGCCCCACGACCAAAAAAAAACCCATATACTGAAATACAGGGTAAATTATACCTTGATTGTTATTTGGAATATTTTTTAAAATAAAAAGATAAAAACTAGAGCTGGGAGCATGGCTCAACTGGTATAGTGCCTGCCTACCAAGCTTAACTTCAAGTCTTAACTTCAAACCTCAGAACCAAAAAAAAAAAAAAAAGCCAGATTTATATGTAATGAAATGTGAAGGTAAAAACATGATCATTTACAATTTTAATAAAGTTCACATTGACACAAAATGTATGGAAGGACATACAAGAACAAGCTTATTAAAATAATGTCTGGAGAACAATATTAACAACAATGTAATCCACATTACATATTCCAGTATTGTTTGGGGTAGAGAGAGTACTCAATTCTGTTTGAACAAAAATAATATTTTTATAACAAACAAGTTTTACCATGATTTTTTTTTTTTTTTGGTCGGCCGTGGGGCTTGAACTCTGGGCCTGGGAGCTGTCCCTCCGAGCACTCTACCACTTGAGCTACAGTGCCACTTCCGGTTTTCTGGTGATTTATTGAAGATCGGAGTCTCACGGTCTCTCCTACCCGGGCTGGCTTTGAACAGCGATCCTCAGATCTCAGCCTCCTGAGTAGCTAGGATTACAGGCGTGAGCCACCAGCGCCAGGCTTACCATGAATTTTTTTAAAGCTATTAAGACTAACAATTACCAGCCAGGTGCCAGTGGCTCATGCCTGTAATCCTAGCTACTAAGGAGGCAGAGATCTGAGGACTGTGGTTCAAAGCCAGCTCGGGCTGGCAGGAAAGTCTGTGTGACTCTTATCTTCAATAAACCACTCAGAAAACCAGAAGTGGCGCAGTAGCTCAAGTGGTAGAGCACTGAAGAGCTGAGGAACAGTGCCCAGGCCCAGAGTTGAGGCCAACAAAAAAAAAAAAAAAAACCACACACACACACAAAAAAAACACAATTAGGAACCAGGCATAGTGCTGCCCATGAGTATATGAACATTATGAGGATTATTGGCTACATAAGTGAGTTGAAAGACAGCCTGGATATAAAGTGAGACCCAGATCTCTAACAACTAAAACAAAAAGAAACAAAAAAAAAACCATGAGACTCATTAGATAATAAAAGACCATTTCCCTAGAGCTAGCTTAAAGTTTTCCCTATTGGATTCACATAAGAAATAACAAAGACCAAATAAATGTAAGGGGAAATACTCTCATTAAATATTGGAAAACGTAAATTAAAACAGACATCATTTTCCACCTATCAAAGTGACAAAGATGAAACAAAATTATAAATATCTAGTGTAGACAAGGATAAGGGAACTTTGTTTATCTAAAGGTTAGATACAAACTGATAACTTTTCTGAAGAGTAATTTGGTCATCTAGATCAAAAGCCTTAACATGGGGGGATGGGAAGGGGAAATAAAGAGGAGACAACAATGCTTGATAAGGGCACTGGTGGCTCACGCCTGTAATCCTAGCTACTCAGGAGGCTGAGATCTCAGGAGGCTGAGATCTGAGGATCGCGGTTCAAAGCCAGCCAGGGCAGGAGAGACCGTGAGACTCCTATCTCCAACAAACCACCAGAAAACCGGAAGTGGCACTGTAGCTCAAGTGGTAGAGGGCTCGCCTTGAGCTGAAGAGCTAAGGGACAACGCCAAGGCCCAGAGTTCAAGCCCCACGACCGACAAAAAAAAAAAAAAGAAATGTACTTGCCGGACGCCGGTGGCTCACAACTATAATCCTAGCTACTCAGGAAGCTGAGATCTGAGGATCACAGTTCAAAGCCAGCCCAGGCAGAAAAGTCAGTGAGACTCTGATCTCCAATAAACCACTAGAAAACCGGAAGTGGCGCTGTGGCTCAAGAGGTAGAGCACTCGCCTTGAGCTGAAGAGCGCAGGGACAGAGCCCAGGTCCAGAGTTCAAGCCCCATGAACAACCAAAAAAAAAAAAAAAAGAAAGAAGCCAGGCGCTGGTGGCTCACGCCTGTAATCCTAGCTACTCAGGAGGCTGAGATCTGAGGATCGAGGTTCAAAGCCAGCCCGGGCAGGAGAGACCATGAGACTCCTATCTCCACTAAACCACCAGAAAACCGGAAGTGGTGCTGTAGCTCAAGTGGTAGAGCGCTCACCTTGAGCTGAAGAGCTGAGGGACAGCGCCCAGGCCCAGAGTTCAAGCCCCAAGGCCGACAAAAAAAGAAAGAAAGAAAGAAAGAGATATACTCATTATCTTGCCCCTCTATACGGCATTTTCACAATTTAAAAAAAAGCCTTAATACTACATATATTCTTTTTTTTTTTTGGTCAGTCATGGGCCTGAACTCTGGGCCTGGGCTCTTCAGCTCAAGGCTAACATTCTACCACTTGAGCCACAGAACCACTTCCAGCTTTTTTTATATGGTGCTGAAGAATCAAACCCAGGGCCTCATGCATGCAAGGCAAGCACTCTACCACTGAGCCACCTTCCCAGCCCCAACACTACATATATTCTTGAAAAAGATGCTAATCTACATCTAGAAATGTATTTTCTGCAATAATCATAGATTTAAGTAAAATTTAGTAATAACAATATTGAATTACTTATAAATATGAAAATCCAAAAATATTTTTTCAACAACAAAGAATTCAACTACCCATATGAAAAAAAGCGTATGCTGTTATTAAAAATAACACTGGATGGGGCTGGGAATGTGGCTTAGTGATAGAATGCTTGCCTAGCATGCATGAAGCCTTGGGTTCAATTCCGCAGTACCACATAAACAGAAAAACCCGGAAATGGCACTGTGGCTCAAGTGGTAGAGTGCTAGCCTTGAGCAAAAGAAGCTCAGGGACAATGTCCCGGCTCTGAGTTCAAAACCCCAGGACTGGCAAAATAAAATATAAAATAAAAATAACACTAGAGAAGCCAGCCACTGGTAGCTCATACCTGTAATCCTAGCTACTCAGGAGGATCTGAGGATCACAGTCAAAGCTAGCTCAGACAGGAAAGTCCATAAGACTCTTATATCCAATTTACCACAAAAAGCCAGAAGTAGAATTGTAACTCAAGTGTAGGGTGCTAGCCTTAAGCAAAAGAAGCTCAGGACAGCACCCAGATCCTGAGTTCAAGCCCTATTACTATAATAACTGTAGAACAAAATTTAATAACATGGAAAGATATTCATGTTGTTAGCAGGGGAAAAAAATCAGACTACAAAACAGCATAGAATATGTTCTTATTTTGGTTTTCACTTCACATTCACAAAGAAAAAAACTGGAAAAGAAAAACACAATATAACAAAATACTGAAAGTATTTAACTTTTTTTTCTATTTGGAGATGGGTTTCAAAAAGGCTCATGCTGGCCTCAGTCTTCCAACTCTGGGATTATAAGTATGCATCATCACATTCAGCTTTAAAGTACATAGCTCTTAACTGCTAGAATTCAAAGATTATTTCTTAATTTTGTGTGATTTTTAAAATTCCTTTTTCTAAATCTTATACAATGAATATATAAGTAAACTCATCTATTTACACATTATTTTGTCATCAAAATAAAAAATCTAACCTGCTATTAGGATAGACTCCCTGAGGGCATTTCTAGCCTTTACTGAAAACACCGATGTCAGAAACATCATTTTAGAAAAACTGAAAGATACATCTATTTTAAAACTGGCCTACAATGGTAGGATATTTTTCCTGCCTTCATTTTCTTTAAGCACTGGCATTTTTTTCTTATGTATATTCCTTCATACTTTCTTTGAAAAGGATAGGAGGGAACCTTTAGTTAACAACTATATGAACAAAGACTGGACAATGCAGCCAAGAGCAAAGGCTTAGAAATGGAGCAGACCCGTTCAGCTAATGGCTGTTAAACATGTTACCTCACTAAACTCAATTCCAAACATGTCACCTCACTAAACTTGATTCCAAACATATTATCTCACTAAATTTGATTCTCTCATTTTTATAACTCAGTTCTCAGTGTCTGTTTCACAGGCTACTGTGAGAAGTGAAATGAGGCTCATACACACTTAACACAGTGTGTGGATATAGTAGAGGAAAATGAACAAACAGGAGCTATTTTTGTGACTTGCAGAATATATGGCATTTACAATTATACTTAGGCAATGCAAATACCAAGATAGAGTAAACTGATAATTCTCAAATGTCCTATTTGATTTCTCATGTTCTTATATTTCATAAGTCTTACTATGAATGACCAAATGGCTTTGATTCCTTGAGTCACATTTGTCTCTGCCCACCTACTCAACCCTCACCATGATTGACATGTATGTAGCACATATTATACTACCTCAAAGACATAGGAATCTTTAAAACTATCAAAAGAGCTTTGTTTACCTATAAAACTTTTGTTTATAAAAACAGTATGAGGGACTGGGAAGGTGGCTCAGTGGTCGAGTGCTTGCCTTGCATTCATGAGGCCCTGGGTTTGATTCCTCAGCACCACCTAAGCAGAAAAAGACAGAAGTGGTGCTGTGGCTCAAGTGGTAGAGCACTAGCCTTGAGCTGAAGAGCTGAGGGACAGTGCCCAGAACCAGACTAGCAAAAAAAAAAAAACAGTATGAGCACCTAATAAGAACTCTTCTTGGGCTGGGAAGGTGGCTCAGTGGTAGAGTACTTGCCTTGCACGCATGAGGCCCTGAGTTCGATTCCTCAGCACCACATAAGCAAAAAGAAAAAAGCCGGAAGTGGCGCTGTGGCTCAAGTGGTAGAGTGCTAGCCTTGAGCTGAAGAGCTGAGGGACAGCGCCCAGGCCCAGAGTTCAGGCCCCACAACCAGACTGCCCCCCCCCCCAAAAAAGGAACTCTTCTTACACTAATAGCATTTTGGATTTCTCTTATTCAATTATACCAAATAAGAACTGATAGAAGAAAGTGGTGGGCTGGAGTTATGACTCAAAGTTAGAGACCTACTTATTGGCAAGTGCAAGACCCTAAGTTCAGGGGCTGGGAAAGTGGCTCAGTGGTAGAGCACTTATCTTGCATGCTCGAGGCCCTGGGTTCGATTCCTCAGCACCACATAAGAAAAAAGCCGGAAGTGGTGTTGTGGCTCAAGTGGTAGAGTGCTAGCCGTGAGCTGAAGAGCTGAGGGACAGCGCCCAGGCCCAGAGTTCAGGCCCCACGACCGGACCCAAAAAAAAAAAAAAGACCCTGAGTTCAAAACCTAGCACCACCAAAAAAAATGAAATAAAAATAAAAATGAAGTGGATATGTACATATTTATTAGGCTTATTCTCTCCCACAAAGATTAAAAAACAACTATGGAACCTGAGAACTACATAAATTAATTGGAAAAAAAGAGAGAACCCAATATAGTGTAGCCCAAATATAACTTTCAAATGTGCAAACAGGGACAGGTTATAATTATAGTAACCCACAGAATTATATCTTAAAATTATCCTGCTATATAGATAGTTCATAAGCTGTACTGTAGCCCACGTTTTTTATATTTGTTTGCTGCTTTTGCTGGTGTTGGAGTTTGAACTTAGGGCCTGACACTTGCTCAGCATGCTTGTTCAGCTGGTACGTGGCCACGTCACTTGAGCCACCCCTCCAGCACTCATATTTTTTTCTCACCCTTGCACTTGTCCTGTTTTGTTTTTGTTTTAAGTAGTTGTACAATTCAACATGTCAGTTTTTGAGTACAACACATCCTAACAACCTCCTGTTCTTGTCAAACTGTCATTAAACTTTAATGGAAGGCTGAGGTATAGCTCAATAGTAGAGTACCTCAGTAGAAGACCTGAGGGTTCAATCCCCAGCACCAAACCAAAAACCTTTAAAACAAAAACAAACAAAAAGAAAACACCTAAGTGGAAGCTCCTTTAAAATATAATTAAAGATAACAAAATATTAAAGAAAACATGTGTTATCACATCCAAAGCAATATATAGCAAAATTTTGTTGGTCACGTTATTCCTGAGTAGAGGTAAAAACTGTTAACATTAAAAAAGCTTTTATTTTCTTAATTATATACATTCATAATGGTTTAACATTTTAAGTGAAGATATTTCTTCTTTTCGTCTGGCTAGTCCTGGGGTTTTAATTCGGGGCCTAGGTGCTGTCCCTGAGCTTTTATGCTCAGGGCTAGCACTTTACCACTTGAGCCACAACTCACTTCCAGCTTTTTTGGTGAATTATTGGAGCTAATCGTCTCACAGATTTTTCCTTAGGTTGGCTTTGAATATCAATCTTCAGCTCTCAGCCTCCTAGTTAGGACTAGAGGTGTGAGCCACCAGTGCCTGGCTCTTCATATATTTTTAATGCAAAGGACAAGTGCACAGACAAATTTAACTCCCACAAGTCAAGAGATGCCAAGCATGGGGACACAGGTGTGTAAGTCTCAGCACTCAAGGGGCTGAATCAAGAGGATCAGAAGTTCAAGGCTTGGCTGGACTACACAATTAATTAATATTAGGGAGAAAAGTATCTCTATTTTTTGAGATTTTTTTTCAGTTTCTTGTGTTATTTTTAGAACTAGATGAACTTGACAGGAAACTATATTATGAGTATTAGCCATGCCAAAACTGGGAAAGAGCCTACTGAACTAGCAATCTGATTTCCGCTTTTCTACACTCTTACTGGCTTAGACCTAGGCTGCTAGAAGGAATTGGTAACAGAACATACACTTCATAGAAAAGTGATTCTATGAAAAAGCTCACTTATCATAAGCATGAAGCTAGTTTCTACTTCTAAGATTATTTATTTATGATGACAATTACTATTATGGGGTGGGGCGAAGTCCTGAAAATTTAGAGCAAATACAATTACAATTCAACACTATCACATCTTACACATTTAGCCAAGTGAAAGAACCAACAAAAACTAAACACAAATTCTGTCTTCCAGGAATTTCTTTTTCCTTAAACAAAGGATTTACTTTCTACTCTTCTATCCTAGCTCTCTCAGATCATTTGTTTCCATTTTGGGACAATGTATCCCTAAGGAGTTTCAATGAGTTCTGAAATAATTGTTACTCACAAGCAAAATGGAAAGGAAAAAAAAAGAAAGAAAAGAGAAAAAGCAGGATTAACTGCAATTGCTACTACAACTGAGAAACTTGCATCTTACACTTTTACCATGTAAATAATGCACAGATCCTGCGGGAACATGCCAAACACCAGGATTCTTAATTAATGGAGCTCTTTAATGTGCAAATCAGGAACAAATTGCAAGTTCTGACTTGCATTGATTATGAAAACATTAATTGAATGAGCAAGACCCTAAGAAAGACAGAAGCCCAAGTTTTCTAAGAGACCAAAAGAATATAAAGCTCTGGAAACCAGACAAATATTTTAGACCAATGACTAAAATACAAACCTCCACCTGAACGTTCTCTCTAGTATACAATGAATTAAAAAGAGACAAAAATAAAAGTTTAATCAGAAAGCTATCACTATAAAAGCATCTGCTCCTACACTGTGTCATACCAAATAAAAAAATGGATGCTTACTCCATAAGTTTACAGATACTGCTTAAAGGAAAAAGAAAAAAACAAAACAAAAAAACCCTACTTTATGCACATATAACACACACACACACACACACACACACACACACATCCACAAAGGTGCAACAAAACAATGCTGTCTCTTTAAAAAAAAATTCATCCTATATAAATTATAGCCATAAACTTTTCCTGCAGTGCAGCCTAATTAATTCTTGTTCTATACACAAAGGGAAATGCTGGGTGACAAATGGGTGTGAAGCCAGAAAGCTGCCAGGTCTGCAAAACATTTTCTACTTCAATTTATAAGCAATTTTGCAGTAAATCATCAACCAGAACCTGGAATCTCAGGAATCTCTGAGTGTCTAAACCACATTATATCACTTATCAAAGAGAAAAGGAAAAAGAATTTAAAGACATCTCATTTTTCAGTTCTAACCCACATCAAAATCTAGAAGCTCTGTGTAATCTTTTATTCTTTTCTGGGTAAGGGTTTAGTACCAAAGATACATATTTCAAACAAAAATGACACTATAGGTTGATGTAGCTCATTCCTCTACCCCTAGAAGTACTGTATCATGTATCCATTACCATAAGAAATATTCCCAGTTTTCTGGGAATAAGCATACAACTATTTATAGCCCCCTCCCTCAATCCAAACAAAATGTTCACAATCAAGGCATGCTAAAAAAAGGGTTCAACAATGAATCAGTGGAAAACAGGTGGAAAACACTCCAATGAAACGAGGCTACTGGAGAGGAAAATGGAAACTCATAGGAGACAAAGAAAAGGCTGGGCTGCCTCTTTGTAGTCAAACCCTTCCCCCAACCATAACCTGTGGCAGCCACTAATCTGTTCTCTATCCCAATAGTTTTATCTTTTTCAGAATTTCATAAAAATGGAATTTAAAAACATAACCTTTTGAAGCTGGCATCTTTCACTTAGCATAATACCTTTGAGATTTACTCCTTCTTATTGCTGAGTAATGTACTACAATTTGCCCAATTTGTTTGAAGGACATTTGGATTGTTTCCAGTTTTGCTGATTATGAAGAATGCTGCTATAAACCTTCATGTACAAGTCTATGTGGACACATTTTCATTTCTCTAGAAAGATTTAAGGATGGGAGTGGAGGATCTGGAGGATCATATGCTAAATGTATGCCCAATTTTATTTTTAAAAAAACCAAACCTGTTTTTCCTAAATAGCTGTACTATTTTGCTTTCCTACCACAAACACCTGAAGCATCCAGGTGCTCTGGCATCCTTGCCAGCATTTGATATGGCAAGTCATCTTTGTTTTTATACATATTCTAATTGGAATATACAGGTATCTCTCTGTGAGAATTTGCATCTCTCTCAACACTAATGATATATTAATGATGATTATTTTTATGTGAAATATCTTTTCATAAGCTTGTCATATTCTTTGGTAAAGTCTTCTTCCCCATGTTTTTAAGTGAATTTTTTTTTTTACTGTGAGTTTTTAGAATTCTTTATATATTCTGGACTTAAGTCCTATATTAGATATGTGATTTGACAAATATTTCCTCTGTTTGTAGTTTGTCTTCTATTCTGCTAACATATCTTTCACAGAGCAAAAGATTTAAATTCCAATTCAGCATGACCATTAATTTCTTCTCTTACAAAGTGTGCATTTGACACTGTATCTAAGAACTCTGCCTAACCCAGCATCCTGAAGACAGTTCTCTTGTGTACTCTTCAAAACACTTTATAAAGCCAGGTGCCAGTGGTTTACACCTGAACTCCGAGATATTCAAGAGGCTGAAATCTGAGGATCATGGTTCAAAGCCAGGGGCAAGAAAGTCCAATTAACGACCACAAAGCTGGGAATTGAACTGTTGCTCAAGTGGTAGAGCACACCCTTAAGCAAAAAAGTTCAGGAAAGTGCACAGGATGCATTCAAGCTCCCCACTACCCACCCCCCCAAAAAAAACTTTGTATAGTTTTCTTTTACATTTAATATAAGTTGACAATCTCGTGTTAATTCTTATATAAATCATAATATTTAGGTTGAAGCTATATTCTTTTTGGCTTTGTAATTTTTTTTACAAATGAATGTCTAATATACTATATTGAAAGTACTGTTCTTCAATGAAAGAGTTTACATCTTTGCAAAAAGCTCATTGCTCATATTTATATGAATCCATTTCTGAACTCTCCATTCTATTCTACAGATTCAAGCAACTTTTTTTTTCAAGCAACTTTTTTAAAGGAATAATCCCATAAAAGCAGGACAAAGAGAGAAGCAACAGTCACTCAGCTTTTCAACCTAAAAAGCCAATGGATTACATTATTAAAATGTCTGAAATTAAAGACTGGACAAACCAAATGTTGTTTTGGGGGGTTTTTTTGGTTTGTTATGGGACTTAAACTCAGAGCCTGGGTACTGTCTCTACGCTTTTTTGTTCAAGGCTAGTGCTCTACTACTACTCCACAGCACCACTCCCAGTTTTCTCATGATTAATTGGAGAAAAGTTTCCTGGACTTTCCTGCCCAGGCTGAACCCTGATCCTCAGATCTCAGCCTCCTGAGTAGCTAGGATTACAGGCAAGAGCCACCAATGCTCAGCTTAACCAAGTGTTTTTGAGGATGTAGGTAACTAAAACTATACGCAGCTAGCAGGACTGGGAAATGGTATAACCACTTGGAAAAACTGCTTAGCAGGTTTGCTTTTCTTTAAGCTAAACATACACTTAACATGTAACCAACCATTTCATACTTATTTACCAAAGAGGAATTAAAATCTATGTCCAATGCTGGGCACCAGTAGTTTATGCTATAATCCTAACTACTCACGAAGCTGAGATTTGAGGATCTTGGTTTGAAGCCAGCCAAGGCAGTAAAATCCATGAGACTTATCTCCAATAAGCTACCAAAAAAGCCAGAAGTGGAGCTGTGGCTCAAATAGTGAAGCATTAACCTTGAGCAAAAGAAGCTCAGGCCCTAAGTTCAAGCCCCAGAACTGGCACACACAAAAAAATTATGTCCATGCAAAAAAAGTACACAAGCCGGGCGCTGGTGGCTCACGCCTGTAATTCTAGCTACTCAGGAGGCTGAGATCTGAGGATCACAGTTCAAAGCCAGCCCGGGCAGGAAAGACCGTGAGACTCCTATTTCCAATAAACCACCAGAAAACCGGAAGTGGCGCTGTAGCTCAAGTGATAGAGCGATCGCCTTGAGCTGAAGAGCTGAGGGACAGCGCCCAGGCCCAGAGTTCAAGCCCCACGGCCGACCAAAAAAAAAAAAAAAAGTACACAAACGTTTGTGATAACAGCCACAATGTGAACCAAGACAAATTACAGCACAGTCATATAGTCAAACACTATCCCACAGTGAGAAGTAATGAATGCTGGACACATGAAAAAATATAAATGAAGCCAGGCCCCAGTGGCACATACCAGTAACCCTAACTACTCAGGAAGCAGAGATGTGAGGATCCTGGTTTGAAGCCAGCCCAGACAGGAAAGTCTAAGACTCTCATCTCTCTAATTAGCCACAAAAACCTGGATATGAAGCCATGACTCAACCAATAGAGAGCTAGCCTTGAGCAAAACAGTGCCCAGACACACACACACACACACACACACACAAATATATATAAATGAATCTAAAAATACTTATGCTGAAGCAAGGTACCAATGGTTCATGCCTATAATCCTCGCTACTCAGAAGGCTGAGATTTAAGGATTACAGTTCAAAGCCAGCCTGGGCAAGAAAGTCCATGAGATTTTTCTCCAATTAACCACCAGAAAACTGGAAGTGGCACTGTAGCTCAAAGTAGTAGAGTGGTAGCCTTGAGCAAAAGAGCTCAGGGATATTACCGAGGTCCTGAGTTAAACCCCACGACCGACCAACCAAAAAAAAAAAAAAATATGCTGAATAAGTCTGACTAAAGAGAATAAAAATTATTACTCCATTTACATAAAGTTCTAGACATTGATGTAGAACATCTGGCCTATCACTCTTATAAGGCTGGTGAAACCATTTGGTCTGTCCAGGACAAGGCATCTATAGGCAGGCCTGGATATTCAGTAAGTCTAGAAGCTTATTTCAAAGCAAAATTCACTAACTCTAGGTAGGCCCATGAATGATGCTATAAATATCCAAATGACCCAAAAGTTTCCCATCTATTAGGGGTACAGATGGTAGGGGTAGTTCAGTGGTAGAGAGCAAAGCTCTGGATTTGAAAACCTAACAAGTAAAATAAAATGAAATAAAGTAAAATAAAATGAAATTCTAGAAAAAGCAAAACAACACATAGAGATATAAAGCAGATGGGAAAGGCAGGAAAGAGATTCAAAAGAGACAAAGGAAAATTGGGAATATTCATTATCTTGTGATGGTTTTGTGGATATGTACAGGAGTCAAACTGTACACTAACTATATGTGCATTTTACTATATGATACTTACCCTCAATAAGCCAGGCTGATTCTAGTTACAAGTCAGACTGTAGAACTATAGTGGAAGAACTAATTTCTACTTTCTCAAAATTCCTCATTTGCAATGTATGACATTCCTCATTTGCAACGTATGACAAGGATCAAAGAAAATGAAATAACCACCATGCACTAGTGGCTCACACCTATAATCCTAGCTACTAAGGAAGCTGAGATCTAAGGATAGAAGTTCAAAGCCAGGCTAGGCAGGAAAGTCCAAAAGACTCTTATCTCAAATAAACCACCAGAAAACCAGAAGTGGCGCTGTGGCTCAAGTGGAAGAGCACTCACCTTGAGCTGAAGAGCTGAGGGACAGCGCCAGGCCCAGAGTTCAGGCCCCACAATGGACAAAAAAACAGAAGAAGAAAGAAAGAAGAAAGAATAACTGCTGGGACTGATGGCTCACACCAGTAATCCTAGCTACTCAGGAAGTTGAGATCTGGGGATCACAGTTTGAAGCCAGCCTGGGCAGGAAAATTCATGAGACTTTCATCTCCAATTAATCAAACAGTGCTATGGGTCAAGCAGTAGTGCTAGCCTTGAGCAAAAAGAGCCACGACTAACCAAAAAAAAGAACAGGTTTAATTTTCTTATTTTATTTTTTTGGTTGGTCGTGGGGCCTGAACTCTGAGCCTGGGTGCTGTCCCTCAGCTCTTCAGATAAAGACTAGTGTTCTACCACTTGAGCCACAGCACCACTTCCGGCTTTTTTATGCTTATGTGATGCTACGGAATTGAACCCAGGGTCTCATTGCATGCAAGGCAAGCACTCTACCACTGAGCCACCTTCCCAGCCCCAAGAATAGATTTTAACAAAAAACAGTTTATAGACGGGTACATGCCCTTACAAGATGCATGCTATTTTCGCTTTGGGTAATGTATAATATACGTATATAAATGTATATACATACATATATATGTGTGTGTGTGTGTGTGTATATATATATATATATATGAATCTAAAAAAGAGAATAGGGCTGGGTCCCAGTGGCTCATGCCTGTAATCCTAGCTACTCAGGAGGCTGAGATCTGAGGATCATGATTCAAAGCCAGCCAGGGTAGGAAAGGCCATGAAACTCCTCTCTCCAACAAACCATTCAGAAAACTGGAAATGGCGCTGTGGCTTAAGTGGTAGAATGCTAGCCTTGAGCTGAAGAGCTTAGGGACAGTGCTCAGGCCCAGAGTTCAAGCCCCACAACCAACCAAAAAAAAAAAAAATAAAGAATAGGTTTTAAGACATTTAAAAAAAGAAAATCCAACAGAATAGCATCTTAGGCTGTAGTTAGGTTTTAAAGACTGAGCATAAAAAAAAAACCAAAAAATTTTAAAGTTCTTACAAAATTACTTTGAAAATCCTTTAAATTACCCATTAAGTATATAAATGTGTTTTCCCTAAGTCAGAAGTCTGTTTTCCCTTCATATATTAGAGCACACAGTTATTTCATCAATTAAACACACATGGCCACATTTAGGAATCATGCTATACAAAAACTACATGCTATAACTTTGAACACTAAATTTATATTCTGTTCAAAGAGATAATCACTGAAAAGGTGCCCAGGAACAAAAACAACTGAGTCAACAAAGGATATGTCCTGCTACCTCATGCTTACTCCAAGGCATTCTTTGCTGAAAAAAAAATGGCAGGCTACAATGTACAAAGATTTGTAAGCCTTAAGCAGGAATATAGTGTAAAGAGAAATCCTACTGTCCTAGGCACATGTGGCTCAAGCATGTAATCCTAGCTACCCAAGAAGCTAAGATCTGAGGATCAAGGTTCGAAGCCAGCCTAAGCAGGAAAATCCATGAGACTCATATCCAGTTGTCTACTAGAAAGCCATAAGTGGACCATAGCTCAAAGTGGTACAACACTAGCCTTGAGCACAAAACCTCAGGGACAGGGCCCATGTCCTGAGTTCTAGATGTCCCACAACTGACAAACAACAACAACAACAAAAGGAATCTAGTACTAACACTGTCGGGGTTGGTATTGCAGCATAGTGGTAGAACATTTGTCTAGCATACACCAGGCTCTAAGTTTGCTTTTCCACACTGTGCAGATAGGTAGATAGTAGGTAGCTAGGGAAGGAGGGAAGGAGGGAGGGAGGGAGGGAGGGAGGGAGGGAGGGAAGGAAGGAAAAAAAGAAAGAAAAAGAAAGAAAGAAAGTCATACCTTTCTGATTCTACCAACTTCATTGTTTTGAAAAAGTACTTGCTGGGACTGGGAAGGTGGCTCAGTGGTAGAGTGCCTGCCTTGCATGCATGAGGCCCTGGGTTCGACTCCTCAGCACCACATAAGCAGAAAAAGCCAGAAGTGGCTCTGTGGTTCAAGTGGTAGAGCACTAAAGGATACCACCCAGGCCCCTGAAGTTTTCAGGCCCCATAACCGACCAAAAAAAAAAAAAAAAAACGTACTTGCTCAGTAACTTGAGTTTACTGTCTACAGAATATAAATGCCCATTGAACCATGTATATGTGTGTATGTATGTATGTGTATACACACACACACACACACACTAAATTTAATGTTATGGGGGTTTTTTGTGATGCTAGGAATCAAACCCAGGACCTTTTACTCTACCATTGAGCTACTTCTCTAGCCCTTGGCTTCTGGAGATAGGATCCTCACTATATAACTCAGACTCAGGGCTAGGGAGGTTGCTCAGTGGTAGAGTGCTTGCCTTGCATGCATGAGGCCCTGGGTTCGATTTCACAGCACCACATAAGAAAAAAGAAAAAAGCCAGAAGTGGTGCTATGGCTCAAGTGGTAGAGCACTAGCCTTGAGCTGAAGAGCACTGAGGGATAGCGCCTAAGCCCAGAGTTCAGGCCCCACGACCAGACCCCCCCCAAAAAAAAACAACAACAACAACACTCAGACTGGCCTTGAATTCACTGTATAGCACCAGATCAATCTCATAATCCTTGTTTCCAACTTCCAAGTCCTGAGATCATAGATACTATATATAGTATCACATCTGCAACTATATAGTATCACATCTGACTCTTCTGGCGTGTGCAACACATATGTGTGGATGCATTCTCATGCACACACTCCAATCCTGGGGCTTGAACTCATGGTCCTGGGTGCTGTAGCAGAGCTATTTTTGCTCAAGGCTAGCTCTCTACCACTTGAGCCATAGCTCCACTTCTGGCTTTTTTGGTAGTTAATTGGAAATAAGACTCTTGTGGCTGTCCTGTCCAGACTGGCTTAGAACACAATCTCAGCCTCCTGAGTAGCTAGGATTACAGGCATGAGCCACCAGCACCCAGATTCTTTTAGCTTTTTATTTGGAATTGAACTCAGGGCCTCATAATTGCTAGGCAGGCACTCTACCACTTGAGTCATGCCTCAGCTTTTTCTTTTACTGGCTGTTTTCCAGAAGAAGGTAACTCCTATCCACAAGAATTAGCCATGACTAAGGAAATCAGTACTACTAAGATATCTAAAAGTGCTCAACTTTCAGTGAAGGCCTAATAGTGTTTGATTAAACTATCTAACTCTCCCATGAAGCAAAGGAAAAGAGCTGGTGTTGGTAGTGCACTTGACTAGCACAAGGTCCTGGGTTTGAACCCCAGCACAATAGCAAAAACAAGAACAAGAACAAGAAAGTGAAAAAAAAATGGTACTGCTGTAAATGTTGCAGTCCATCAATCCCCCCCCACCTTTTTTTTTTTTTTTTTTTGCCAATCCTGGGCCTTGAACTCAGGGCCTGGGTACTATCCCTGAGCTTCTTTTACTCAAGGCTACTACCTCTTGAGTCACAGTGCCACTTCCAGCTTTTTCTATTTATGTAATACTGAGGAATTGAACCCAGGGCTTCATGCACGTTAGAAGCACTCTACCACTAAGTCATATTCCCAGCCCAATCCCTCATCTCATCCCTTGGAACCTTCGTATACAAACCTTTGTACACTTTACTCAACAACAGTGAAGTCTTTCACTAAAGGCTAAGTTTTCATTATAATTAATTTTTCAATAAAAACCTTTTGAACCAACCTGTAATTTTAAGGTTTTAAGTGTAAGAGTGCAAACATATTGTCTATTAAAATTTATCCCTAAAATGAGAAAAGCCAACAGTGGGGGGATTTCACTAACAATACTGATTGCCTAGGTAATGGGGACCACATCACAGTGGTCAGAGTTTTTTGCTATATAGTCTTTAGTATCTTTTAAATTTTGAAACATGTAAATGCACTGCCTACTTAAGTTTTTTTTAATAAAACAGAAACTTCATGACTTACTCAAAATTTACAATATTAGCCAGTTGCTTGTGGCTCACGCCTGCAATTCTAGCTACTCAGGAGGCTGAGATCTGAGGACTGTAGTTCGACGCCAGCCTGGGCAGGAAAGTCTATGGGACTCTTTTTCCAATTAATCACCAAAAAAACAGGAAGTGGTAGAGTGCTAGCCTTGAGTGAAAAAGATCAGGGTCAGTGCCCAGGCCCTGAGTTCAAGCCCCACCACCACCAACAACAACAAAAATTAAAACATTATTCTATAAGGGGTCTATTAGTGGTTTTAAGAGCTAGGGATATAGTTCAGTGGTAGAGCGCTTGCCTAGCATGTGTAATATCCTGGATTTAATTCCTAGCACAGAAAAAAAAAGTGGTTCTATTAAAAATAAGTGGGTGGGTGTCCACCAGAGAGATGAAAAGGATAGATATTAGAAATAGAGCCAGCACTGGTAGTTCACACATATAATCCTAGCTACACAAGAGGCTGAAGGATAGTGGTTCAAAGCCAGCCCGGACAAACAAATCCTTCAGACTCTTATCTCTAGTTAATCAACAAAAACCCAGAACTAGAGGCATGGTTCAAATGGTAGAGTATAAGTTGTGTGCAAAAACACTAGCAAGAATGAGACCTCGCATCTACTTGTTACAAGTTAGGAAATGGCAAAGACACTTGCATATCCATGTTCACTGCTGTACTATTTATTTACAATAACCAACTTATGGAAACAGCCCAGGTGTCCTATAACAGATGAGTAGATTAATAAAATTTGGTATATATACCTAATGGAATTTTACTCATCTGTTAAAAATAAAATGATGCCATTTGCAGGGAAATGCATGGACCAAGAACAAATCAAGCTAGGTCTGGCAGCCAAGATCAGAGAGACAAATGGCGCATGCTTTCTCTTATATGTGGGAAGCCAGATCTAAAATATAAGTGGATATGATAATCTACATAAGACTCTAGGCATTCACACACAAACAGACTAAAGGACAATATCCTTAGGGGATGAACACAAAGGTGTAAATTCTCTGATCATTTAAAATACTATTTATCGAAATAAACTCCAGGAAATGGTAACAAGGATTTTGTTGCTATTGGTGGTGATAGTAGCATTTGTTTTTGCTTTTTTTTTTCTTTTAGGGAAGGTTAAGTGGAGGTACAGAAAGGGAAGAAGGAAGAGTGAACAATTGCAATCATACACTATGTGAAAAATGACTTATGTAACTTGTGGGTAAAGATGGGAAGGGGAGCCTAGGGAAAATCAAAGGAAAGGATGACACTCACTATCCAAAAAAAAACAATTGTACTCAATACCTGACTTATGAAATGGCAACCTTTCTGTATAACACCTTAATAATAACAATGAAACTATTTTTTTAAAGCAATACCAGTATTGGTACAAAAAAAAAGAGGATCGGGGGTGGGGGTTGGGGGAAGAGGAGAACAAAGAAAATGTACTTTATTAATAGCAGAATATGTAAGTAAAAAACATTAATGCCTCCTCTACATTTATGTTACATTATACTGTGTTCTTGAATGTTTTTTGCTTATGGGAAATACCAAAATGTCAACCATTGTTTCTATTAAAGGTCTTTAATGATACTGCATTTTAGACCTGTAATGAAACATGGTGCTCACTGCAGTTTGTAATGCATCTCATTAAATACATTAATAACATGCATTTCACTAAAAGGTCAACTTATTATGGCTAAAGTTTAGCTTTCCTTTAATCACTTCATATAAAGCTGTAAAGCAAACTCTGGAAAAGACAGTAAAGAGTGCCTATTACAGAAATGTTCTCAATTGTCCCATTTACCCAAGGTGGTCACGCTTATTAAAAATTAACTGGAGCTGGGAATGTGGCTTAGTGGTATTACCTACTGCCTTAGTGGCTTGCCTAACATGCATGAAGCCCTGGGTTCAATTCTCAGTACCACATAAACAAAAAAAAAATCCAAAAGTGATGCTATGGCTCAAGTGATAGAGTGCTAGCCTTGAGCAAAAGAAGCTCAGAGACAGTGCCCAGGCCCCAAGTTCAAGCCCCAGGACTGGAAAAAAAAAATTAACTGCTATGCTAGAGGTGTAGCTCAGTGGTAGAATCTTTGCCTTCTGTGTGTAAAAATACTATATTGGAACCTCAGGACCAAACAACCTCAGGACCAAGCAAAAGCGTGCACATTTATACTCGTACATACGTGCACACACATACATACATTCATACACACACAGAAAAAAAACAGTGCTGTTAAAAAATTACTGCTTGGCTGGGCACTGTTGGCTCTTGTCTGTAATCCTAGCTACAGAAGGCTGAGATCTGAGGATCCCAGTTCAAAGCAAGCGCAGGCAGGAAAGTCTGTGAGAGTCTTCTCTCCAATAAGCCACCAGAAAACCGAAAGTGGAGCTGTGGCCCAAGTGATAGAACACTAGCCTAGAGCTGAAAAGTTAAGGGACAGTGCCCAGGCCAAGTTCAAGCCCCACATCTGACCAAAAAAAAAAAATTACCGCTAATGTTTTTAGATGTTATAATCATATCAATTTTTTTTCATTTCATAGTCTTTAAAGATGCTTATAGCAGGGCACTGGTGGCTCATGCTTGTAATCCTAGCAACTCAGGAGGCTGAGATCTGAGGATCACAGTTTAAAGCCAGTCTGGTCAGCAAAGTCCATGAGACTCTTATCACCAATAAATGACTAGAAAACCAGAAGTGGCGCTGTGGCTCAAATGGTAGAGCGCTAGCCTTGAGCTTAAGAGCTGAGGGACAGCACCCAGGCCCAGAGTTCAAGCCCTGCAAACAACAACAACAACAACAAAAAAGATGCCTGTAAAGCTAAAACAACATAGAAAAATGTCTTAGCCACTGTGAAGAATGTCTTAGCCATTGATACTACAGTACCAATGAAGTATGTATTTATCTTCTAGTAAAAAGGACAATATAAATAAACATCTTCAGGAACCTCTTAGGGAATATATCTGCATGTCTGCTGTAGGATATACAGAACAATGGGCATGGAAGCCAGGCTTTTTAATTTTTTAAATCCTCATCTTTTAGACACGCATAATAAAAATTTTACAAGTAATAGTAGCTTTAAAATAATCCAAAAATGTGCTGGGAAGGTGGCTCAGTAGTAGAGTGCTTGCCTTGCATGCATGAGGCCCTGGGTTCCATTCCTCAGAACCACATAACCAGAAAAACCTAGAAGTGGCGCTGTGGCTCAAAGTGGTAAAGTGCTAGCCTTGAGCTAAAGAGCTAATAGACAGCACCAGGCCCAGAGTTCAGGCCCCAGGACCACCAAAAAAAAAAAAAAGAATGAAAGCCAGGAGCCTGTGACTCACACCTATAATTTTAGCTACAAAGGAGGCTGAGATCTGAGGATCACAGTTCAAAGCCAGGAAAATCTGTGAGACTCTTACCTCCAAGTAACTAACAAAAAAACATAAGTAGAAGCCAGGCGCTGGTGGCTCATGCCTGTAATCCAAGCTACTCAGGAGGCTGAGATCTGAGGATCACGGTTCAAAGCCAGCCCGGGCAGGAGAGACTGTGAGACTCCTATCTCCAATAAACCACCAGAAAACCAGAAGTGGTGTTGTAGCTCAAGGGGTAGAGCGCTCGCTTTTGAGCTGAAAAGCTGAGGGACAGCGTCCAGGCCCAGAGTTCAAGCCCCACAACCGACAAAAAAAAAAAAAAACAGAAGTAGAGATGTGGTTCAAGTGGTAGAGCACTAGCCTTGAGCAAAAATGTCCAGGGATAGCGCCCAGGCCCTGAGTTCAAGCCCCAGGACTGGCACTAGATAGATAGAATTATAAAGATTTTATATAGTTCATAATAAAAAGTTTTAAATAATTAATGCCCAGATATCCTTAAGTAACCATACATATCACTGCTACTAATATAAAAGCCAACTTTCTTTTTTTTGTCGATCTTGAGGCTTGAACTCTGGGCCTGGGCACTGTCCCTGAGCTCTCAGCTCAAGACCAACACTCTACCCACTTGAGCCATAGTGCCAATTCCAGTTTTCTGGAGATTAGAGTCTGATAGACTTTCCTACCCATGCTGGCTTTGAACTGGGATCCTCAGATCTTAGCCTCCTGAGTAGCTAGGATTACAGACATGAGCCACTGGTGCCTGGCTAAAAGCCCACTTTCTAATACCATTAACCTTGTTAAAAGAATGAGGAATAAAACTAATCTCCTTAGAAATGTAGCTTTATGCACTGAATATCCCTTATGTTTGTTGAGGTTACTCAACTTGCCACTTCCGCAGCCCTCTAAAATACTACATAACACCTTTGAAATTACTTCACATTTACAAAGATGATTACCAACATGTAACCGCAAAGTGACTGGAGACTAAGTGCATGTGTTGATGAGAGAGAGAATCAAGGAGGTTTTGTTTAGTTTCTGAAAAGTAGAGGTTAAGCTGTTGAAAGTACAAAGACTTGACACTCCAGAATTTACTATGCTAGAATATAGCTGGAAATCTATGTTAGAGTCTAAAGTTTGGGTTAGGGAGGAAATGACAATGAAAGGAGAAACATGATGAGAAAATACAACCAAAGACAGGATTCTAAAAGCAATGCAGTTTACATTGAGAAGGTAAAAGAGCCTATCCAAGCAATACATGAAGTGTCACCAAAGCTGAAGAGAAATATATTTTAACATTAAATGATTCTGAGAGGCAAGAACTCAGTTTGGCAAGTAGGAAATCTAACTACCTGTCCATAGTGTCACAAAAAGCCAAAGCTGAACTGTAAGTACTATAGTAGATTATAACTCTACTCACCCTCCACAATAAATATCTGAAGTCATATAAGAAATATGAATACTGATAAAAAGTTAGAAAAAATAAACCAAAGAAATATGAATACTGATAAAAAGTTAGAAAAAATAAACCAACTGAGGATAGTGGAGATAATGGATATTTACACTGATGACAATCACTCAGATGGTTGGACACTGGCAAATGCCCTTCAGCAGAAAAAGATGCAAGTGCCTAACATTTATGCATGATGTGTGCCAGACACTGTGCTAATGCTTTATATTGATTTGCCCTTTAATCCTCACAACCATATTATCCCCATTTTACTTTGAAGTAACTTGCCCAAGGTCACATGGCTAATCCATTGTTGAGATGAAATCTAAACCCAGACAGTCTGATTTTACACTGTAAGACCAAGCAAAATGAAAAGATTTAATTAAAGACACTAAGTTCTAATATTTATTCTGCAGCTAGTATAACTTTAGCCTATGTTTCACGCCAGCTATACAGCACCATATAAATTGGTGATGAGTATAAAGAGTAATGTAACCAAGAAATTGTTCTGAAAGCTCTATTTACCTCAACAAGATAGTATACAGTATTATATCATACTCCCATGAGGGTTGAAACAAACAAAAAGTAACTATGCTTCAGATAAGTTCCCTATTCTCTCACAATATGAAATACTAAACAAACATCCACCCGTCAGATTTGTAGAAAACTGTCTGAATAACTGAGCTTGACCAAAGAGTAACTGGTTACATACAAAAAAGATATTAAGGGGCTGAGAATGTGGCTTAGTGGTAGAGTAGCATACCTAGCATGCATGAAGCCCTGAGTTTGATTCCTCAGCATCACATAAGCAGAAAAAGCTGGAAATGTCACTATGGCTCAATTGGTAGAGCACTAGCCTTGAACTGAAGAGCTGAGGGATAGCGCCCAGGCCCAGAGTTCAGGCCCAACGACCAGCAAAAAATATATATATATATCAGGCCTGTATAACATTAAAATGACTAAAGAACGGCTGGGAAGGTAGCTCAGTGGTAAGTGTTTGCTTTGAATGCAGGAGGCCCTGGGTTCGATTCCTCAGCACCACATAAGCAGGAAAATCCGGAAGTGGTACTGTGGCTCAAGTGGTAGAGTGCTAACCTTGAGCTGAAGAGCTGAGGGACAGTGTTGAGTCCCAGAGTTCAAACACCACAAGTGACCCCCCCCCCAAAAAAAAGACTAAAGAAACTAAATAGATTTTTAACAATAAGAATATATATTTTTAGCCAGAGACTGGTAGGCTCACACCTGTAATCCTAGCAACTTAAGAGACTGAGATCAAAGGGTCACGATTTAAAGCTGGCAGGAAAGCCTGTGAGAACCTTATCTTCAATTAACTACCAAAAAAAGTCAAAAGTAGAGCTGTGGCTCAAGTGGTATAAAATTAGCCTTGAGCACAAAAGCTCAGGCCCTAAGTTCAAGCCCCAGGACCAGCAGCACTAATATATATATAAATATATATATATAAAACTTGTTAATACATTATTCAAAGTAAGAATGTATTCATTATCAGATCATAATATCAGATGATATTAACCTTTAAGATACCTGTATTTTAAAATAATTCTTTTTTGGGGGCTGGGAAGGTGGCTCAGTGGTAGAGCGCTTGCCTTGCATGCATGAGGCCCTGGGTTCGATTCCTCAGCACCACATAAGCAAAAAGAAAAAGCCGGAAAAAAGAGCTGTGGCTCAAGTGGTAGAGTGCTAGCCTTGAGCTGAAGAGCTGAGGGACAGCGCCCAGGCCCAGAGTTCTGGCCCCACGACCGGACCCAAAAAAAAAAAAAAGACTCAAGAATGAATAACAAAATGGAAGAGGCCTTACTGTGAAAACAGTTTGGGTACTTTAACACAGTTTAGGTCTTATCTAAAGCTATTCCAGAAATTAGGCTAGTAGGGCATTAAAAATAGAGAAGCGCTACAATCTCAAAAACTGAAACCAATGACCTATCATCTATTAAAAGGAGGAGGGCAGGGGCTGGGAAGGTGGCTCAGTGGTACAGCGCTTGCCTTGTATGCATGAGGCCCTGGGTTTGATTCCTCAGCACCACATAAGCAAAAAGAAAAAGCCGGAAAAAAGAGCTGTGGCTCAAGTGGTAGAGCGCTAGCCTTGAGCTGAAGAGCTGAGGGACAGTGCCCAGGCCCAGAGTTCATTCCCCATGACCGGACCCAAAAAAAAAAAATTAAAAATAAATAAATAAATAAAAGGAGGAGGGCAGAAAGCTGACAGCTCATGCCTGTAATCCTAGCTACTCAGGAAGCTGAGCTCTGAGAACCATTGTTCGAAGCTAGCCTGGGCAGGAAATCCCATGCGACTCTTATCTCCAATTACCAAAAAAGCCAGAAGCTGCAGCTCAAGTGGTAGACAGCTTACCTTGAGCAGAAATAGCTCAGTTACAGCATCTACAGCCCTGAATTCAAGCCATACAACCAACAAATAAATAAATAGTGAAATAAAAGGAGGGAGGGATAGAGGACTCTAGGCATTCACACAGTGAAACCAAAGGAGGACTCTCTTAGGGTAGGAACACAAAGGCTCAATGCCTCTGTGCCTCTCATCATATAAAATATCAAAATGAAGGGAAAAAAAGAGGCGGGGAAAGATGGGAGAAGGGGGTATGAAAGACTCATCTTCACAGCATCCTCACACAGCATTCTAGGAAAGACTGCCTACTATTTTCACACAGGAAACAGATTTTAAGTATGGGGACACAAAAACTAAAAATTGGACCCTAGAAAGTCATTCCAAATTAAACCAGCTATTTTATACAGAAACATCTGTTCACAGAAATCCTTACTGTGAAGGATTTGTTGTTTTAACTGAGATGGGATCTTCAGATATTGCCCAGCTTGATCTTGAATCTGTGGGCTCAATGGATTCTCCTATCTCAGCAAGAAGCCTATGTTAGTAATATACCCCTATTTTAAGTTGTAAAGAACAAATGCAAGGGCTGGGAAGGTGGCTCCGTGGTAGAGCGCTTGCCTTACATGCATGAGGCCCTGGGTTCGATTCCTCAGCACCATATAAGCAAAAAGAAAAAAGCCGGAAGTGGCGCTGTGGCTCAAGTGGTAGAGTGCTAGCCTTGAACTGAAGAGCTGAGGGACAGCGCTCAGGCCCAGAGTTCAGGCCCACGACTGGACCCCCCCCCCAAAAAAAAAATAAAAGAACAAATGCAAATACTAAGTCTCACCATACAAATTAGAAAGTGATTCCAACTACAAAGGGCTCAACCCAAACCTTCCTATACTCTAGTTGCTGGGTGCCACGACTCATATAGAAGGTGTGAAAAATGAGGAAATTGGAGCCCAAATAAGCACTGTTTTTTGTTTTGTTTTTTGCTGGTCCTGGGGCTTGAACTCTGGGCCTGAGCAAAGGTTACCTCTCTACCACTTGACACACAGCTCCAATTTGTAGCCTTTTGTGGTTAATTGAAGATTAAGACTCTCTCACAGGCTTTCCTGCCCTGGCAAGCTTCAAACTGTGATCCTCAGATCTGAGCCTCAGGAGAAACTAGGATTACAGGCGTGAGCCACCAGCATCTAGCTTTCTAAAGTATTTTTCTCTTTAAAATTCTTTAACATTATAGCTTAGCAATTATCTTCCAAAACGTATTCCTCCCCCTGCAGTCACTATCTTTGCACCCAAAGGAATACATTATTAAGATCATCTTAGCATGCTGTTCTAAAAACCTTCCAAATAAAAGAAAGCATACTTTTAAGCACCTGATACAAACAACTTAAATGAATTTAATCATCCTCTCCTTTTTGTTCTATACCAGTGGTTTTTCCATGTTGATTAACCATTAAAAAAGCAACTCAGAAAGACAAGGGGAAGGTAGGGAGTGAAGCAGGTGAGAAGAAAGTGGAATAGACCTGGCTCAAGCACCAATCTACTTGAATCAAAATTGTCTTTGGTAAGTAAATTACACTGCTTTTGTTTTTTGGGAGGTTTTTTTTTGGCAGTACTAGGATTTGAACTCAAGGCTTTGAGCTTGGTAAAAAGGTGCCAAGGCATGCCTCCATCCCATTTTTAAATTGAGATGGCATCTCCGTATGTGGACCTTGAATCCCTGGGCTCAAAGACTGTCCTGAGGCTTCAGCAGGAGGCCTGTCTTAGTACATCCATTTCTAGTTATGTGTGGAAGGCCTCATTTCCTGCCTCGATATACTCCAGGACTATAGCCCTAGTTTAGGTTGTTCCTTTGTGATGGAGTCTCAACAGACTTTTCTGTCAAAGCTTGCCTAGAACTGTGTTCCTCCAATCTTGGCCTACCATACAGCTAAGGTGATAGGTACATACATATTACTACTATGTTCACCTACAGGTTAAGAGATCTTTTAAATTCTCTGAGCTGGCCTCAAATTATAATCCCTCTGATCTCAGTTTCCCAAGTAGGTAGGAAAGTCAACATGAGCCACTGGTACCCAACATACTATTTTTTTTAATGAGCTATACCATAATACCACTAAAATATTCTCTTCCATCAATCATTGTGATGTCCCAATGTACCTCACTGATTCTAAGCATCTCAAAATGGCATAATTATTCTTACTATTTTTTAGGGCGCTGACAAATTCTGGGCCACCTTTGTCCTTGAAAACAGGGAAAACATCTGGTTGAGGCAGTTGATTGGTAGTCAACAGGGCTTTTTGTAGTTTAATCCTTGCTTCCAAGAGCTGGTCCCACAGTGCTGAGAAAGAAGAAAAAAAAAAAAAACCCATCCTTGAGTTACAAAACCTTCCTGGGATCGGGACAGAGGAAGGACAAGAAATCATGCCAGTCTCTACACAGCACAGCTTTATCAGTTTCATGCCACAGAAACACTATTCTAGAAAATAATTTCTGTATCTTGGAAGCAAATATTTTCAACAAGAGGGAATGCTAAAGCCAAGGAAAGAAAGAAAATACTTCCCTCGTCAATCTTTCACAGTTGCTGAAAGTACTGAAGCAGAACCCGCTAAGCAGCTCAGCACAGAAACGGCTGGCTAAGCATAGAGGAATGGGGCTTTAGGCCTCTGGACAAGTGAGGCATGTCACAAACTAATTGGAAGGACACGGGAGAGACAGAACAGCCAAAAACAAATGAACAAACAAACAAACAAAAAGGAGACCAAATGCAGATACTTGAAAAAACAAGCCATCAGCAAAACCATGTACAAACCTATCTGGTTCTTCACAGCTCTTCCTTTCCCCACTTCTTCAGAAACTTTGGCACTGGAGAAGGTCATTACCACACCATCATCTTCACTGTTCCTGTCTGCAGCTCTGTCTTCCTCACTCTCACCCTCCATGTCATCCTCAACATCCCCTTCTTCCATGCCACTCTCTTCCTCATCATCTTCATCCCCACTGTCTCCAAGGTCATCCATTCCCTCGGTAAATTTCTCAAAGTCACTGATGCCCTCAAAACTGAAGTCTGTTGTTTCCGCAGAGTGGTGGTGTTTGCTCTTCTTCCCTAAAGCCAGACTGTTCTCCCCATCATCCTCAGCATCCTCAGCATCTGGGGTCTCAACAACACTCAGGTCATCATCCTCAGATTCCTCCCCACCTAATCCTTCTGAGTCTCCATCTCCAGATGCTTCCTCATCAGATATTTCCTCATCTGAACCAGGAAAAAAAAAATATTGGTGTTAACCTGGAGAAAAATACCAGACTATACATTTAATTTCAGCTATTATCAATGACAGGGGAACTATTACAATATTCAATTCAATTCAACAAATATTTCTATACACTTATAATCTCTAAAATGCTAAAGAAAAAACAAAGACAAAGAGAACACAGGTCTAACCCTAAGCAAAGGTTCTAGTGGAAAGACTGGTAAAAAAAAAATATATATATATATATATATAATACACAGAAGAATTTAAAGCTTTTTTAAAAACTTCAATAGCAAACAGAAATTTTTTATTTTTTATTTTTGTTTTTTTTTTATGGTACTGGGGTTTGAATTCAGGGGCTTTTTACTTGCTTTTTTTTTTTTGGGTCCGGTTGTGGGGCCTGAACTCTGGGCCTGGGCACTGTCCCTCAGCTCTTCAGCTCAAGGCTAGCGCTCTACCACTTGAGCCACAGTGCCAC
>NW_012267235.1:1511941-1534445 GCF_000151885.1 Dipodomys ordii
TTCAGCTCAAGGCTAGCGCTCTACCACTTGAGCCACAGCGCCACTTCCGGCTTTTTTTCTTTTTGCTTATGTGGTGCTGAGGAATGGAACCCAGGACCTCATGCATGTAAGGCAAGCACTCTACCACTGAGCCACCTTCCCAGCCCCTTCCTAATTCTTTTTCAGGGAAGTATTACGTTATTTTTACAATGTCAAAAAGTAAGTTTCATAAGTAACAGTGAGATAACTCAAGACCTAAAAAAAAAAGAAAAAGAAAATCAAAGAAAATGGTCAAAATTCAACAGTAGCACGCTCTTCAGACAAAGTATTTTTTGAACACATAACCCTCTCCAATTTCAGGATAAAATACCCCCTCGTTCATCTTATTTATTGTAGGTGAAGGAAGCATTAGTATAAACAAGTACAAGGATCAAGTACAACAAAGTACTTGATCACTGTGGGCTTCAGGCTCCTTATGAAGTAAAATGAAGTAACATCTAAGATCCCTCCTAATGTCAAAACAACAGTCTCTCTTAAAATACTAAATAGGGGAAAAACTTCAGAGAACATGTATAAAAAAGTGATTTAAACCCTAAAATGTTAAGGAAGATATAGTTCCATGCCCCCACCCCCCAAAAAATCTACTTACCAGATGAACTTGGCAGAGTCTGCTCCCAATGGTCTTCCTTCAAAGCCTTTCTAGATGTGGTCTTGCCAGAATACTTTTTGTCTGTGTCCAGGAGGAAAGCTGATGCCCGTTTTCTAATGCTACCCACTGCTAGCAAATCAGCTTCCCCATCTTCCCCTTCATCAAATCTGTCAATCACTTTGGCAGCAGTGGCTGTGAGTGGAAACGTAATAAGAATGTCAAGTTAGAAGGAACTTGAATAGCAACCCTGTTCAACCCTTCCAACTCATGCCTGAATGTCCTCCACCAAGTTCCAACCAACTTTCAGGAATAAGGAACTCATTAGCTTTCCAAGTAGATCATTGTCTATTGCTGTTTCTGAGCAAAAAGCTGCCCCCTGCTTCTATCAGCAGATATATTTCTACACCTTGGGTCCTCTATAACTAGTTGAACCTTTCTTGCATGTGTTGACAGTCGCTCCAATATCCTAAGTAACCCATCATCAAGTTGCACCTTCACTCCATCCCATCCCTCAGGAAGTTTTCTTCACTGATCCTAACTAAACACCTGGTTCCTTCCTAAGACAACGGTTCAGAACTCCCACTTATCCCTCCTTTTGATCTCTTCCTCACACTTCTGTGACTCAAGTCTAAAACAGGATTACTCCCAGCTAGACCTTTGAACATGAGCTTACAGAACAAGGGTCTGTCCTCAGATCCTGTTTGAACAAATGTCATGAAACCTAAAGAGGCTTAAACAACACCGAGGGAATGCTACTTCTGCCCTTCATTTTCCATGCAAGTTTTTAGAGGCAGGCAGTGTCAAAACAACAAACAAAACACACGCACACAAACAAAAGGAAAAACGGATTGAGTTTTCCAACGTAATAGCAGGAAAGGCATCCATGAGATGTTTAACTTCCAACCTGCTGCCATCCTAATGCCACACTGGCTCCTTCCAACAGCCCTATAACAACTCAACCTGCTCTTCTCTCGAGACCTCGGTAAGTTCACCTACTCTCCAAACCTAAAGAAGTCAGAACCTTCCCCCAATAACCTGCGCTCCGGGGCCTGGAGGCCACCCTCGCGGAAGGCAATTCTCCTCACTCAAGGAGAAGGCAGCAGGCCAGACCGTGAAGCACTGCCGCACACCCCCCCTACCCACCCCACACACGTAAGTCCACGCAGCCGCAGCCTACCCCAGGCCAGACCGCGGCTCCGCACGTGGCCTAGCCCCAGTCAAGGCCTCACCTTCCTCCGGGTCGGCCTCAGGATCCGCCTCTCGCGGTCTCGGGTTCAACAACTGTTCCAACTGCAGTGCCAGAGGCTGCGGGCCCGCCATCGTCATCAGGCTCCCGGTTAGTACGGCGCACACGACTATGCGGCCTACACACCCCGGCCAGACGCTCCTTGCCGGGTATTCTCACCCCGACTCTACTCGGCACCACAACCTCCCAGCCGCGCGGAGCTCGCCCGCTCAGCACCCGGGCCAGTAACTTCCGGGAGGCGAACGGGAGGGGATGGGAGGGGGCGGGGCCTACGCGTCACCACGGGCGTTGCTAAGGAAGAAGACGGAAGCGCGCCCCAGGCTTGCGGGGCGGTGGAGGGGTGGGGGGGAGGGGTAAAGGAAAAGGGAGGAGGAGGCGGAGGAACGCCTGTGCGCGTGCGTGTGAGTCGGGAGCGCGAGCTGCGCGTCTCGCGCGCGGGAGCACGCTGGGGGGACACGTGACCGCCGCTGGCGCTGGGCATTGATTGCGCTGCGCGGCGTCTCGGGTTCCCTCCACACCACGTCGTCTGCCTCAAGCTTTGTGTGCGATTCGTTTAGAAATAAAGCGTCGTAGGGCCCACGGTGGCTGATTTAGGAAGGAAGAAGAGGTAAAGTGTTAATGCTTCTCGAGTCTCAGGTACTCCCTGGAGCGCGCGTGAACGGGGCCCCTCAGATAGATAGGGCTTTTCACCATTTAGAAGTGCCTGGGTCTTCAGGTGTCTCCATCAATAAATAGGAATAATTAGACATGGCGATGGAAGTAAAGATCCTTTCAGTAGTTTCTCCAAGTAGCCTTGCCAGAGCAAGTATTAAAAAAAAGCCGGGTGGGAGTGGGGAGGTTAAGGGCTGGAGTGGGGCTTACCCTTCTGCACACTCCTTGGTACTGATAGTTCTCCCAGAGGGGAGGGTGGATGCAGACCCCTAAAACCGAGGCACAAATACAATAGGAGAGCTTTCATTGCCCCCAGGTCCGAGGAAAGATGCGATTCCTCCCTCCTTCCTTCATCACACATTCTCTGACTGCCCACTACGTGGCAGACACTGCTAGATGAGATACAAGATGAGAATGTTAGATTCTGTCCACACACTGATCAGCCTGCGAGGGGGGGGTGCAGGGGGGGTCCAGAGGGCGGGGGAGCTGACAAAGGTAAACACAAACTGCTGTAAGGAATGATAAGTTTGAGTACAAAGTGTTCCCACTCTGTCAGCATCTGTTGCAGGTCCTAGGTAGAGATCTAGAACCAGATAGACACAAAAACTGTCACAAAAGAATCTAGAGGAAAGACAGTACTGATCTGCGTGGAGGTACGAGGGCTGAAAAATCTAGGCAACTCTTAGCCCCAGTGCCTCCTGGGGAACACAAAGGAAGAGACAGGTTCTTACTTTCAAAGTCTTAATAGGCTCTGAGAATCCACTAATGACAGGGCACTACTTTATCCTGCCCCACATCCTTGTCCTGTTTGGCTCTCTATGTGAAGATGACAATTGGCTGCAGAGAAGGGAGAAAACCCCATCTTAGGCTAAATCCCCACAGATGTGGAAGGGAAAGAATGTCAGGCTAGGAAGGAAATTAATGTGAAGAAAACCTCCTTACTATCTGTAAGAAGACTCAGGCTAACTGAACAGTTTAGGGGCTTTGTTTGTAAACATCACTATAATTGAAGTCCTATGCACACATCTGGGCTTCCAGAGCAACGATGCTCAGTCCTTTACAAGGTGCCATTGCCCTAGGCTTTGAAGAAATTCTTTTCCCACTTCACATTTAGGAAAACTACCTCCCACAGTCCTCTGCCCTTGCGACTTTGGGCTACAATTGTGCTTAGAAATCTGCTCTACCCGGCAAGGAGAAAAGAGAAACAGGAGAGGGAGGTGAGTCAGGACAGAGACCACCTCTGAACTGTCAGGCAAACAACCAGGACAGTGCTGGCCCATTTAGGTTGGGCTGGACCAACACTCTGGCTTCTATGTCCTGGTTGCTAACCAACTTTCAAAGTGGTTTAAGAAAAAAAAAATCAGAAGCACTCTATCCTATTCAGCCTATGGCCTCCAAAATGCATGCTGTACCTGCTGAAGGTAGGAAAAGAATTCCTAGAGTGAAAAATAAGTTTTAAGACTTCAGATGCAACTGAGGGGAGTTGAAGCATGGAGCAGGAGAGGAAATCAGGGGTTCTTCGCTAACTGCTTCCTAATTTTTGTGTTATGGGATATGGAGTAGGAACGGAGACAGTGTAGACTATGGTGGACTATGAGGAGAGGATGTTTCAAAGACTGAATATATGCCTAGCAGAAATATCAGCCTTTAAATTCTCTAGAGATAAGAGCCAGAGATGAGCAGACAAAGGAAAAAATAAGGGTGGGCAGTCCGGTAAAAGAACAGTCTGCAACCTGGAGAGAAGGTTCCAAGGCTCTCCAGGTCCAAATCTCTTTCCCTGCTTTTATGAATTGCAAAGGTGACAGGCATAGGTAGAAGTAGTAGAAGTTGGGCAGAGATGACATTATATGCCTCCTGCACTCACACCCCATTTGTCTAATACAACTGTTTGTTCACTTGATCAGAAGTTCCAAAGAATATAGGAAAGACCATGTTTCTGCCTGTCTCTCTTTTCAACCATCATCAAACTTCAGGTCCCAAATTCCTAGGAAACATATCCAAGCTTTCCATCCACATTCCTGCCCCAACTTGCCTTGCACCAAAACAGCCCTCCAGCCACCACCACCCAGAAGAAACTTGGCTTCCTCTTCCCATATAGATGGTGGCTCCAGAGCAGGTGTCTGGAGGCCCCTGTTTGGAGGCCTTAAAGATGGCTCAGGAGAGGAACCAGGTTGGTTGTTCAAGCTCTTTATGAAGAGGCTGCTCTCTCTCTCTGGAGACTGAGAACCACTTCCTTATACCTTCTATTCTCTCCGGTAGCTTTGAGTGAGGGTGGTGGTGTATTCCCCTGCAACCTCAGGGCAGAAGGCAGACAGGGAGACATTGACAAAAATGAAATCAGTCCCTACCATTCTAAAGCTCTTCTTCCAAGTTTTGGGCTCCAAATTAGACTGCTGAGCACTGCCACCTGTTTAGGGGTATTTGCCAGGATTCACAATACCACGTGGAGGGTAAAGGCTGAGCCAGTGTCACCATTGGAAGAATTGAATCCACACCGCCTGCTCAACTCTTATCAAACACCCGGATACCACAATAAAGCTGCTAAATAATTCAGCAGTCTTGATAGGGAAATACAGTTTTCTGATGAGCATATGCTCAGTCAAGTGAATGTCTTTAGGAGGAAGGTGATAGAGAATGGTCACTGTAATGAATACATTTGCTATGATTTAATGTATATAAATGCTAAAAGGGCAAAAACATGCTGATCCATTAATTGCATACAAAGCAGATAAAGAAAATGTGCTGCTTGCAGATACTAGGAGTTTCAAAAGTCTCTCTTGTATTTCATAATTTTTATTCCCGAAGAACCAGCCAGATTCCTTCCTGATAGTGCCCCCCTCTTCTAAAAGGATGAGCTAGGGATACAGTGAAATAATGCTTATTTTGAAGGCTTCTTTGTAGGAAAAACTTCTTTCCTAAATACAGAAACAGCCCTGGAAATTACATACAATTTATTGTAAGCCTTTGATTTAAAAAAATGATCAAAACTAAAATCTAGGTGGATGAGTGGAGAAATTCTAGAACTTTAATAATGTCTGATATTAAAACACATGTGCATCCACACATGAGTATTTTATAGTAGATGGAGCATTCAAATTCTTTCCATTTTTAATAAAGGGTTGGAAGGGATAGAACTACTTTTCAGGAACTATTGGCAACTTCAATATTTGATTTCTACATTAGTTATTTTTGTTCATCTCCTAAAGAAGTTTAATATGTATCATGTGTCCAGCAAAATAATTTTCCTTCTGGAGAAGAAGTTCACATGTATAACTGCTCGTAACAAATTCATATCAGTTCTGTGAAAAGGATTGAAGTATTTCATTGCTAGCTATCCCATACATTCAATCTATGTTATCTTTCCAACCACCAAATTAGAAAGCAGTATTATCTGTGGAAAATGAATCACAACTGAAAAGGACCAACTCTTGCTACATATTTAACAAGAATCTGACATTCACCAGGCCAGTTTTGCATGGACAGGAAGAGAAGAGAGTGTATGTTTTGGATCTCATGCCTAATTGAAGACCTGGAGCGCTCTGGTTTTTAGTTATAGGTTTGATTTCTGTTTCAAACTCTCTATAAACTTATCAGCAAATACCTCTTCAACTGTATCAGCTAAATCCACAGAATGCAAATTTGTATTTAATAACAGCAGAGAGTCACAGAGAAAAAAGCTTGTCTGGCATTAGCAAAATGGTTCAACTACAGTCAAGATAAAAATATATACATCCTTACAATCCTCCCAGTCTTTATCTGACTTTTGTGGGTCCATTCCACACCCCATCAGGCCTCCCCTCTGCTCATTGAAAACATCAAATACCACACCAATTATCTAAACATCAGATTTTCTATTTTTATTAAAAACTCACAAATTTATTCAACATGTTTTCTTTCATACAGTGAATGGTCTAATATGCACTGGAGGTCACACAAGCTTAGGTTTATTAGAACAATAAAAGACATATGAGAAATTTAATATATAAAGAAAAAAGTAGCAGCTGTTGACTGCATATTTGACCATAAAATTTAAATATTTTGGACTTTTATTTTAAAGACACAAAAATAAAACCTGTGTGGGTCTATATAAGTCATATTAACAATTCCATGAATGTTCAACAGGACTAAAAATTAGCAAAGATGTTTTTTTTAAACCTTGTAACACTTTTTTTTTTAATACTTTCTCAGGTTGCTGGTGCCAGGCACCTTTACAGTATTTGTGCTATAATTATTCTATTTGGCAACTGTCTGAATATCATGTTTTCTCTTTGCCTCGTGTAAACAACACCTTTTTTTACATACTAGCACAGTGAGCCGTAAGCCCTGCAAATCTGTCAGAACATCTACAGGAAAAGAAAAGGAACGATTTTGGTTGATTGCTCAAAACGTTTTGTTTTTGAACAAGAGGTTTCAAACAGGATAGAGTAGTAAAACACTGAACTCCTGAATTTAACATTATACGTAAACAGTTGACTGTTTTTTTTTTTTAGTTCAATAGTCTTTCTTTTTAACCTTTGTGTGTGAAAGTAGAATACTTTTCTTGTACAGCTGATGTTCAAGTCATTTTACCGAGAGGTCTGGCTGGAGACCAACCTGTGTGTGTGTGTGTGTGTGTGTGTGTGTGTGTGTGTGTGTGTGTGTAGCTTTGTGAAGGTAGAATAGTTGATACTGAGGGCTTTACATTTAGAATTTTGCAATTTTGGCAAAAACAGAAACCAAAAACTCAGATAGACAAAAAATATATATATATATAGTCCCACCTGATGCACAGCAGGTCGGTGTGTCTGAAGCTATAAGAGTTTGTTGTCGCTGTGGTGGATGAACTCTGAGACAACACTAACAAGAGATATCCCAGAGTTAGAAAACCCTCCAGGCTGTGCCCGGAGCGGCCTCCGACCACTTCACCACCCCGGCCCGGCTGCGCTGCCTCGAGGCCTCCCTCCCTAAGCAAGCGCCTGGCATCACCAATTGCTCTGCCCGCCTGCGGCCGGCGTAGACATCTTTAGGCCAGTCGCCGGCCAGGAGCACAGACCGTCGGAGTCCAGCCAGCGATCCGGGTCCGGGTGGGCAGTGAGGAAAGCTCTGCATTGCCCTTCGGGATGTCCAGTTTTGCAGCCAGGACACGGATCCCAGTCCCACCTCGAGTCGAATTTGGATCCTATTTTATGTCCCTGCCTCCCCGCGTCCCCCCCACCTTTCCCCCATCTGGTCTCTCCATACCGAGAATGGTCTTCCGAGACTGGAGAAAGTGGCGCGGGGGGAGGTTTGCTTTTTGTTTTTTTTTTCTTTTTTTTTTCTCTCTCGTTCTCTCTCTTTCTCTATTTTTCTTAAATAAAAGTTCGTTTCTGTACAATCACGAACTCTTCGGACCGTGGGAGAGACCCCGCTACCACACGGCCGCCTCGTTCATTTCAGGGGGGTGGGACAGGTGGTTCCCGTAGCTCCCCCCGCCGTTTACCGACAGCGATGAGAAGGGTGGGCTGGGCCCGAAGACCTCCGCCGACATGGAGTGCAGAGGCCCGGGCAGGCTGGGCTCGGGGCTGGGCGAGTCCCCAGGAGGATGCGCCAGGATGTCGGTGAACCGCTGCGCCTCGCTCGATGGGTGGTGGCCGGGCAGCGGGTGCTCCAGGCCGCCCAGGGGCGTTCCAGACGGCCCGGACGACGGTACGAAGGGTAGATCCACGGGCGTCTGCGCCTGCGAGGACGGGGGGCCTTGCGGGAAGAAGTCGTAGTTACCCCCGGGACCGTAGTACTCGCTCTGGTAATCTGCGGGATCAGCGAGGAAGAGGAAGGATCACGGAGGAGCCCAGGGCGGGCCAAGGCAGAAGGGGAGGAAGGAAGGGCAACTCCGGGGAACTGATTTTTGTTTTTCTGGGTTTTTTTTTGGGGGGGGGGCGGCCTCTGCGGTCCGGAGAGCAGGGAGGAGATTGCGCAAAACGGGGAAGCTGTTTCCCTACAGGCTCACCTTGCTTATTCCGGGTGGGGACTTTTGCCCCCTGAGTCTCCGCACCTCCCCAGATTTTCTTCCCCAGCCTTCTACGCCACCCTGTCTGCTCACTTTGCAAACAGAAAACACCCGCTTCCTGCGAAGCCGATCCGGGTCCGCTCGAACCCCACCACTCACCTCCGTAAAAGGAGAAGGGGCCGTTGGGGATGAGCTCGCCTGGTTCCAGGCGGTCCACCAGCGGCCGCATCCTGCGCGGACTTCGGAAGAAGGCGTGGCGCCGGGCGCCCAGCGCGCTCAGCTGCTTCATCCTGCGTTCCTTGGAGCGCCGGTTCTGGAACCAAACCTGAAGCGCACACACGTCGTGGGGTGAAGTCACGAGACCCCCCCCCAACACACACACACTCCCTAGCCTGAGTATGCAGTATGGGGCTCAACCCTTTGCCCCTCCACTGCTGCCCGCTCACTGACTTTAGAAGGGGCGGGCGGGGGCGGGGAAATAGAGAAGGGGTTCTGAGACCAGGCAAAAACAGACATTGAGCCTCGGGTGTTCAGGATTTCGGGACAGAGGGAACTTAATTGACCACCATGTCTGATGTAAGGCAAGAAGTAGCTGAGTTAGTTCAAACGAACTATCGCAGTTACAGCATTAAACCTTTCCAAAATAACGTTACACACATAGGAGACATTAAACCTCCAAAATGGTCTTTTACACACACACACATACACATACACACACACAGCTTCCTTTTCACGGTCTCTTGAAGTGCTCCCCCAAACCCACTGTGTGACCATGACAGAGACACAAAAAGCTTCCCACTAACACTGTTTTCCCTGAGGTGATGACACCCAAACTCACAATCTCTGTTTTATGCCCATGCAAATCTCCCCTGCCCAAAACATACTTGTTTATCCACAACCATCTTGCCAATGGTGGCAAACACACAACCCCGCATTCACAAACACAAGTTTGCACAGCCTCCCAGATACCTCCAAGCCTGCAGCCGAAGTGGACACGTCAGTACCCTTACACAGATACTCTCAGCCTTACCCTGAACTGTCCACCCACACCCCACACAGCCTCCAAGCACACTGACCCAACACCTAGCGGTAAGCCAGAGACCCCTGCTGCCTAATCACACACATTCTCACCTCCTCCAGACACAGCCCAGCTGCCTCCAGATGGCCTCTCCTCACCATCCCACTGGGGGCTGCGCCTAGACAGGGCTGACTCTCTACTGAACTACCTCCCCTTCAATCTAACATGCCCACCTCCTTTAGAGAGGAAGTTTTTGCTCTGGAGCTTTCCTAATGGGAGCAAGAGACCCACAAAGTTGGAGCTGAACACTTGGAAGGAGAGAGTGTTATGCAAAAGCAACTGATTGACCCCTGGAGATGAAACAACCTATTTTTATTTTATTTATTTTACTTTTTTTTTTTTGCCAGTCCTGGGGCTTGAACTCAAGGTCTGGGTGCTGTCCCTGAGCTTCTGTGCTAAAGGCTAATACTCTTACCACTTGAGCCACAGCTCCACTTCTCGCTTTTTGTGGTTCATTCAAGAGTCTCACATACTTTCCTGTCCGAGCTGGCTTTCAACCACAATGCTCAGATCTCGGCCTCCTGAGTAGCTAGAATTACAGGTGTGAGCTACTGGCGCCCAGCTCTCGCCATTCCTTAACAAGAGTGAGAGTAGACTAAGGTGTATGCATACAGAAGAGTCCTGCATTGTGGTGTTGGACAGTGTCCCTTCCTCCAACCTCCCGGCTTCTCCTGTTCCCTGGCCACTATCACTTCTGTTGGTCTGGGAAGAAGGGAGGTGGGTAGGATGCTTCAGGCATCCTGCGACCTTTCTCAGGTCCTTTGGAGTCATATCCCCACCTTCCACTCTCCCCCAGCCTCTTCAAATACATTCCCCTCCTAGGCACCACCTGGGTACTCTGAGTGACCCTGTGGGAGGGACAGAATGGCACGCCAGGGGCCTGACCTGGATGACCCGCATGTTGAGGCCAGTCTCCTGAGCCAGCTGCTCGCGGATGTGGCGTGTGGGCTTGGGCGTAGCAGCGAAGGCGGCCTTCAAAGTCTCCAGCTGCTTGGCTTTGATCGTGGTGCGAGGCCCCCTTCTCTTGGCGCCTAGGTTCTGATCATCATTCTCATTGCTACCACCTTCCTTGTCTGACACGTTGGCACTCTCCGAGTCCTTGGCGTCGTCCTGCGACGGGTCTTGAGAATCCGGAGACAAACTAGGGTCACTGCCGGTGGTGGCTGGTGAGAGGGGGAAAGGACAAGGTGAGCAACGGCCTTGGACGGCCTTCCCCAGAATCCCAGCCCCGATAGGCAGCTGGAAATCCGTGCCTCACCTGAGTGGAGGCTGTTTTCTTTGGCGACACTGCTGTTGCTTAGGTAATCCTCTTTGCAGACGAACTTGTTCTCATCTATGATGTAGAGCTCCTCGCCGGTGGAAAGCTGCTTGTTACACATCATGCAGGTGAAGCAGTTCAGGTGAAACACTTTGCTCCGCGCTCTCCGCACCAGATCGCTAGGGGAGATGCCTTGCGCGCAGCCCGCGCATTTGGTACCGAAACATCTGCACCAGTTAGGGTTTGGCGAAGGACAGGCGGAGGCAGGAGAGAATGAAAGAAGGAAGATTGCGGGAGAAAGAAACAAGTTGAGGAGGAAGGAGAGAGAGGGAGAGGGAGAGAACGGAGAGATTGATTATAGATCATATGCCGATTAACTAGGAGTGGAAGTAGGGAGGAGAGCGCAGGGCATCGGTGGGGAAAAAAAATGAGAGCAGGAAATACAATACTTCTAGAGTGAGGGGTCCAAGCCGTCCCCCAACCCCAGCTTCACGCCCAGGCTTCATCCCCAAGAGGGGAAAAAAGCATCGCGGGAAATGGTGACAAAGTGGCCAAGGGGATACTTAATCTTCGATTGGATTCGGAGAAGCCAAATTCTAATTAGAGCCCACTATAAATGCACTCAGCGCGCTAGTTTTTCCCCCTTTCCTGGCGTCGTCTTTTACTACAAAAAGACCTGCACAGGTTAGGGTTTAGCTTGGTCCCCTCGGGCCCACGGTAGGTAAACAAACACAGTGGCCGAGCCCGGGTAGTGTAACTGCGCTGCTACCACGTTCGTGCGCAAAGCCTAGCAGATTGGCGCTAGCGGGAGCCGCCGCGGGCAAAGCCGGCGTTCAGTGCCCTGCTGAGCTTTGTCACAAGTCAGGCCTCAGCAGACCCGCTGGAAGTGGGTATGACTCGCAGACATCTCCGGCTCTGATCTCGGTCGAGGTAACGACAGACCGCGGAGGCGACAATGTTTAGCATCACGTCTGCTCCACCGTTCGCGCAAACCTAAGCCACGCGGTGTCCGAGAACTGCATTGGAGACTGAGCGCCCTGGGCTCCTGAGCTAAGGGCCCCCCCCCCCGGTGGCTTCCAAACCCACCCTCCTGTTTGATCCATCACTACAAATGGAGAGAAAGCAGACATCAAGTCAGTCTAGTTCGCTGGGAGATTTCAAACCTTTACAGTAGAATTCGAATTCACATTCATTCCTGCTCTCTATTTACTTAGGTCTTGTGGAGGAGGTGGCCAAATAGCGAGATTAAGAACATACAATTAAAATGTTAAAGAGAGGAGTGAAGTAGAAACTTTCCCGGCTCTGTCATGAGCACCTTTCTCTTGGCAAGGAACCGGTGGCAGGGCAGGCCTGGTGGGACAGTGCCCGAGAGGGCTCTGGAGGGAAGCTGGTGCGCTTCGATGCCCCAGTCAGTATTGGGCCGAGGCCGGAAATGTATGCCAACCCTAGCAAGCGTGACAGCAAAGAAAAATCAGCAGCCTTTCACAAGCTATAGGGTAGCAGTTTGCCTAGCTTTATGCTTAAGGACCAAGTCAGTTTGGGGTAACTTGCTGGCTGTGTAGAACTGGCCCCTAAGGTCGAGCTTCTTTACTGCTGCTATTGGCATGTGCTGAGAGGGGGTTCCTCCACCCAAAAGGCTCAGTGTTCCCGCCAATACCTCTCAGAAGGAAAAGACAGTGACTGGGAAGAGCCCAGGCTTGAGAGCTCAACCTAGAGGGTGAGCAACCGGGGGTGGGAGGTGGGGGGTGTCCGGAAAATCAGTGGTTGGAGAGCTTGTTTGAAAGGGGGGGGGTAAAAAATGGGAGCCGGAGCTACAACTCTCCAGGTTGCCCAATCTCTTCCAAGTTTGAAGCGCCCCAGAACAGAGGCAGACTTAGATCCTTTCTTCCCAGGCACATGCACCCCCACTTTCCAGGCCACAAGTTCAGCCGCTTTCCCTTAGGCTCGCAGCAGGCTAGCTGGCCAAGAAGCAGGAGCCTGGGGGACTTGGCTGTCCTTTCCAGAGGTAGCTCCTCGTGCGTCTGCCAGTGGCCACGCTGACCTCTGATCCGAAGCTGGCTGAGAAAGGCCCTTGGGGAGGAAGCAGCAAGAGGTACGGGAGGAAAATACTCACCGGAAGAAATCGTTTTTACAGTAGAGCTTGCCTTCCCGGGAGAAGCACTTCTCGGTCAGGTTGCATTTACATTCACAGCACTGGACGCACTTGACATGCCAAGCCCTGTCCAGCACGTTCAAGAGGAAGCGGTCCAGGATGGGCCTTTTGCAGCCGGCACAGTGCACCATGGTCTTTGGTTTGGGTCGGGTGAGGCCCCGAAGAGACAGAGCCAAGTAGACAGAGCCAAGAGGGTTTACTCCCGAAGACGACCAGCCCGCAGCTCCCCAGCCCCTCCAAAGAGAGGAGACACACACCTCAGCCGTGCAAGCCAAAACCCGCACCAGGGGAAAAAAAAACAAAAACAATCAAAACGGGGAAAACCAGGCTGTGGAGAGGCCCGGGGCGCCTGGATGGACTGCGTAGCCCGGGAGTCCCCGGGGCGTGGGGCGGAGCAGCGCCACCGCAGCTCCCCAGGCGACGAAAAGGAGTCTCCGGCGGACTAGAAAGCCACTCTTCTGCCCGGAGCCCGCGGAAGAGTGAAGGTCACCGGGAACGCAGGCGGGAACGGAAATAAATAAATAAAACCGCGAAGGAGACGGAGAGGATAGACGCGGCGAGCTGGGGTTTTCGGAGGTGGAGGTGGGGTGGGGAGGGGAGCGCACTGCCGAGTTCTCTCTCTCTCTCTCTCTCTGGCTTGAGGTAGAGCTGTCAGGAGTCAAAGTGCAACTGCTTTTTGTCGGAGTATGAAGGCGGGTGTGTGCGTGCCAGGCTGCCCACTACCAGGGGTTCTCCCTCTTTAAAAAAAAAAGAAAGAAAGAAAAGGAAGAAAGAAAAAAAAACAAGTAGAGAAGCTTTGGATCCTAAACTACCGGCATGGTGCAAGCCGGTTGGGACGCGCTGGGGCTCCCGCCGCTGGGCCTGGGGGAGGGGGAGGGGACAGATCGAAGGGGGGAGGGAGGGAGGGAGGGAGGGAGGAGAGAGTGGGAGAGGATCTTGTTGATTGCAGTTGTTGCTTAGGTTTCTCCCCCTCTTTTTTGTTTTGTTTTTTTTTGTTTTTAGTTTGTTGTTGTTGTTTTGGAGAAGTGTTTGTGTGGGGGGGGGTCGAAAAACCACAAGTGATAACTTCGGGCGGATGCAATCAGGCGCACTCGCTCAGTCCCCACCGACCCAGCCCCGTCACCTCCGCCGGTGGCCTGCCAAGCGGCCTCGGTGTCCTCAGGGAGGCCCCCCTCCCTGCTCCGGGACTCCTTTGGGAAGTCAACGCCGTCTGGTTCTTCACCGCACCTGGTCGTGCATGGTGGCTCCGATCACAACTCCTGGCCGCCTTGGCGCGCAGCCCCGCATCGCTCGGCCCACGCTCCCGGCTGCCTGCGTCCAGTCGCACAGTCGCTCGACCTTCTTGTACTTTTCCTTTCCCCCTCTTTTTCTTTTCGTGGTGGTGGCCAATCTGGGTTTCCTTTCTCCGTCGCCTTCCTCTCTTGTTTGTTTTTTGTTTGGTTTTGTTTTGATTTTCCTTCCCCTTGTGCAAAGGGAAAAGTCGAAGGGGAGAGGGGACCGCTTGGAGAGCTTTCAAATAATGTCCTGGTGTAGCGGCTACCGTAGGCCAGCGGCTGGAGCAGTTCCGTGCGGGCTGCCGGCTTGGCCGTCCTTGGCCGCGGCTCCTGGCTGGCTTTTCTCCCCGGCGCTTGTCGTTCGATTCCCGGGTCTCTCGGCCCAGTCGGCCGCCCTGGCGCGTCTCTCCCCAGCTCCAGCGACTCGGTCACTGCTCCTGGCTGTTGGCTGAGCTCTGGAAGCCCCCTCGCCTTAATGCAGCGCCCGCCGACGTCACGGCGGCCTGTGACCAATCAGCGCCTCGCGGTCCCTCTGTAAACCATTCTGCATCCCCCGGCCGGGGAGAGTGCGGGGAGACCGCGTTTAGAGGATCAGTGGCGGCGGTACCCGAGGCCCCGCGCGGCGCGGGCGACTGGAGGCGAGGTGTCCCGGTCCCTTACTGCTCCGGTAAGCCTCTGTTTCGGTGGGAGGGACTGAAGGAAGGTGAGAGTAAGGCGCTGGCGGGGGCCAGAGTTCTTTCAGAGGGTAGTGACAATCCCGGACCAAGCCCAAGGTCTAAGATGGGGTGGGGGTGTGTGTGGGGAGGGGGAGATTGATGCCGGGTCCGGAAGCCGGAACGGCCCCAGCGCAGTTTTGGCTTTGCAATTCACCAGGTGTTAGGATCCTTCTCCGCCCTCCTGGCTTCTGAGGCCTGGAAGTTTGCCCCGGGCACAGTGCGAATCTTTGGAGAGGTAGGGGGCGCTTGGCAGCTAAATCTCCCTCCTCCGGTCCCTCCAGCTTTGCCTCCTCCCCTCCCCACCCTCCACCCCCACCCCCAATCCATCCAAAGTCCGCAGGGTCCAGGTTGTCAGCGAGTCCCGGGTGTCAGTCTCCCGCAGTGCGCTCTTGGAAAGTTGATCCCGGTGATTTCCTGGTGGGGGCGGGGGAGAGAGAAGGTGGGACGGGGAGAGAGACGTGTGTAGAGGAGCGCCTCGGGTGAGGAGTGACAACCCAGGCGAGAAGTTGTGAGAAACTGTGATCCGGAGACACTTTTTTTTTTTTTAACAAATAAAAACAAACGACTAGGCAGGGAGACCGTGGGGCCCCTGCATCGGGGTGAGGGGGTGGCCAAGGATGACGGTGGGAAGGGAGAAGGAGGAGAGAGTTCTCAGGAGTACCAAGCAGAGGGCACTGGTGGAGTGTCCGGCTTCCAGTCCTCCCCTTTTTCAGGCCTCGGGGCCGAGGACCAGCTTCCTCAGATACCAGCGACCAACACTTTCCAGAGCTCACTCCTTCTTCAAGAGCACCCGAATTCCGCACGAAGTCTAAACTCCGGACCACCGCCCACGGGGGATGGATTTGTTTAGGCCTGGGGGGGTCCAGATCCTGATCCTCAAAACATCAGCCTCCCCCCCCCCACCCCAGAGTCATTCTAGTTCCACGACGCACTCATCAGCCTCCACATTCTGATTCGACCTTGTTATAGACTGGGTTTAACCCAGATTTCTCCCCAAGTGGAGTCTGAGGTGGTAGGCGGTCCCACTTTTGCTCCTTATTTTGGGGGTGGGTGGGTGGGATGGGAGGGTGGGGTGTAGGTTTTAATTTAGAGGCGTGCTAGGAATGCGCATTTGGGTCTAATATGGTCACCGGCCAGCCACGTCTTCCTAGTTAGCCAGGTCTGGTAGTTTGGAATTGGTCTCTTTGGCGATGCGCGGGAAGTGGCAGAGAGGACAGCTTTGCAACCCTGTTAAGGGCCAGGGGCTAAGTTGGCGGGACCGTGCGCGCAAACGCAGTTGGGCGGGCAGGGAATCCAGCTGCGCTAACCGCGAACCCTCTTCGCGCGAACGGGGGAGGCGCGCGGCCGGCCGCGAAGATGGTTTGGTGCGCGCTCGGTGGGATTGTTAGGTGTTACTGTTCGGACAACTCCGAAGTTTCTGTCCCTGCCAGGACTGCTCTGCAATCCCGCCGGGATCTCGGGCAGCTACCATTCAAACAAGCCAAAGCACGCCCAACGTTCCTCCTTCCGGGACCTCAGGTTACCAAGCAGGGCCTTGCTTGTCTCACGCCTTCTTCCTTCCGCACCTCCTGACACTTACACACCTGAGCACAGACTCCCAGCTGCCCACCAGGGCAGAGCCGCCGAGCCGGGGAGGGGGGTGGGGTTGCTGATCGGCTCTCAGCTTGCAATGCGTCTGTCAGTCTTTTCCACGTCTGAGTTTGAGGTTAGTGCCAGGGATAGAGTAGGTGTTTCTTCTATCTAGCTCTGCAGGCTCCCGGCGGGCTTGGATTTGACTTCACATTTCCCCTGCGGACCCAGACACTTCCTGGAGCAAATCACCCTCTGCCCAGTGTTCTAACACCTTAGGAGTCCATCCGTGCAGCTGGAGGTGAGGTTCTCAGCCCCCCCCCTCCTTCACCCCCGGCCCAGCTTGCAGAGTAGGTGAAAAGCCGGGCGACGGAGGGCTGGTGCCGAGGAGCGATCTCCACGCCCCCCAGCCCACACCCTCCAGCTGTCTCAGTATTGGGGGCCTGAGCGATCCAACGGCCCCTTTCTGGAATCTATAGCGGCCTTAGTCCCAAGTGGCTCGCCCCTGCCCCAGCTGGGCTCCTTCTCATGCAAAACAGAGAGGCTGCAGAGTGAGGGAGCGGTTGTCGCTGGACCTGCGTGGTGACAGCAGGACTCCACTGCCCGCCCTTCCCAATCCGAGGTCCGTGCCTTCCTCTGGTGCTTAGGAAGAGTTCGCTTTAGGGGTTATAGGAACCTTGAGAGCTAGATGTCGGGGCTGGGGCAAAGAGAACCCCTTCTAGAAGACAGTAGAACGCAATAGGGGAATTAGGGTGAGCACAGGACGCTGGCTCTACTATGTAGGACTCTGTTTGGCCCCGTGTCCAGATGGCCCATCCCTAGGGACTACAAGAACTGGGGGAGTGCAAAACAAGGCGTGACTCTTGGGTCCTGATTCTAGGTTTAAAGTCTAAATTTAACATTTTCAGGATACACCAGCACAGCAGACTAATGCCCCCCCCCAGGTTTATTTCCATTTAGTGTTATTTTTATTTCATTTATCTGCTCTTTGCACTGCAGCTTGGATTTAGGGCCTGGGTGCTGTCCCTTAGCTTTTCTGCCCAAAGTTGGCACTCCAGCTTCACTTCCAGCATTTTTTAGTAGTTAATTGGAGATAGGAGTGTCACCGGCTTTTCTTGCCTGGGCTGACTTTGAACCAGGATCCTCAGACCTCAGCCTCCTGAGTCCAGTTAGGATTACAGGTATAAGTCTGTCCAGGATTTATTTCAAAATGTAGCGGGTGACGGGAACTAAAGAGAAAACCAAGCCAGCTTTCTAAACTCTTCAGCTTCAAAGCCATTGAACTCAGCTCCACATTTAAATGAGGCCCCAAGAAGACCCCCAACCTAACTTCCTTACCTACACTATCACATACTGTTTTGGTCCTGAAATAGACCAGAGCTTTCCCACTCTACTTCCTTCAAAGTCACATAGACTCAGAGCTGCTTACATCCAGCCTTGCGAATTCTGGCTGGGTGCCATGAGGTCCAATTTGGAGGCCTGGCCATCACTCAGTGGCCTCAGAATCTTCTCTACCCCATTTCTAAAGGACCCTGAGGGGGAGGGGGAGAAAAAGGCCCCATCTGGCATGTCTCCCACCACCTCTCTGATTCAGAACTGTACTGCTCTCGCTTCTTCCCAAGTTCCAAAATGACTCGGTCCCTCAAGGGTTGAGCTTGCTTAGCCTTGGGCTGCTGCTATGGATCCCTGGAGTGGCTGTCACCCCTGAATGCTTTGCTTCTCTCCTTTTGTGCTTCTGTCCAGCCTACTGACCCCACAAAAGGGCAATGATGTGGCCAGAAAAATAGGTGCCCGGGGCTACCTGCACTCTAGAGGGTTACCTGCAGAAAGCACCCAAAAACTGAGCGTACATAGGCATATAAGTCCAATGAAAAGAAAGAAGAGAGTCAGTCAGGACCGTGACTATCCTGTAGGCTACGGGCTGGGGTCCCTTGGGGTCTGATCGCTGATCTCTCCCATGCTTTCCTTCCCCTCTCTCGATGTCAGGTTGCCTTAATCTGAGTACTTTATACCCAGTACTTTATCATTTATACCATGGTCTTCTCTGAACTACATACTAAGTGGGTTGAGGTGTGGGAGACTGGTTGCTATTATCACTGCTTAACTATACCAGAAACTCAAGTTTAGAGGGCTTGCCCAAGATCTCTATGAATACATGTGGAAGGTGAGAAGCGTTGGGATGTTTTGGAGGGGTGATTGCCACCTTGCTCCCGTGTGTACTTTGCTCTCATCCATATTTTTCAAGCGTGGTTTGGGTGGTGATAAAGGAGGGACAGCTGAGCTGAGAAAGGGCAGCATCCGGCCCCAGCGTCATGGTGATCGCCTGGCCTGAGTAAACACGGCTGGCTTCCCACGAGGACCGCAGGGACCCTGGGCTCGGGGAAAGGGCGGCTGGAGCAGCTAGGTCGAATGTGCTGATCTCAGATGCATGTCAGCTCAGTGCGGTGGAGCAAAGACAGGACGTGGAAAGGGCGGGAAAAGATAATAAGGGCAGGAAAGAAGAAACGGAGTGCAGAAGAGCAAGCAGGCATGAAGGGAGGAAAGATCTGACAGAAGAATTACGTGGAGGAGTGGAGCGAGAAACCCAGAAAAAAACACCCAGTGATAATAAGAGAAGAAAAGGTGGCAGGAAGACACCCAGAGCTGAGGACCCCCAAGATCGCAGGTGGGTGGGTGGGGGTGTTCTGCTGAAGGACCAGAGGAGGTGCTGGGCATGACAGACGCGTTCCTGGGCAGGAGAAAAGGAGGGGATATGTTTGGTGGGAGACTCAGCCCATTGGAAAAGCATATGAACGGCTCTGGGCAAGAATCCAACAAATAAATAAAACGTCTAAGACGGCGTGACAACAATGTGTGTTTGGGTGCGTGCCCATGTTCCTCTGTCTGAGCACACACTCACACTGGGTAAGGAAGACAAACGGGGCTCGTGCCTGGGAGTAATTAATCCTCTTACTAATTGACTCTCTCCCCTTACCTAATGGCGGTGGTCACTGCTGATATCTGGAGAGATATCAAGGGAGAAGAGAGAGAAAGGGGGGAGAGAGAGAGAGAGAGAGAGAGAGAGAGAGAGAGAGAGAGAGAGAAGGGAGAGGAGGGGAGGGAGAGGGAAAGAGGAAAGGAGAGAAAGGATATTGGGCTCAAAATCTAATAAACATTGGGACTGAGATTGAGTTCTCAGCTCCTTACCTCTATTTTGGGCAGAGCCCAATAGGTGCTGCCTTGCCTTCCAGGTTTGGGTGGTATTAATAAAGATCTTTTGGTTTAGGGTGACCTGGTCCCCCTATTCTTTTGGACTCCACTTGGGAGTCCAAAAGCCACTCACTGACTATAGGACATCTCCCTTCAGGCAATATCATAGCTTCCCCCACCGCATTGTTCCCTTGGGGCCAGATTCCTAGGGCCCAGATTCCCAGTTATCCTCTTGTTTGAGTTACCCTTTACCCTTCTAGGACCTGGGATGCATTCTGTAGTGCCTAGTAGAGTTAAAGGAGGTTTGGGATAGGATGGGAAGCAGCCTTGGGGGCAGATGGAGAACCCCATAAGAGGGTGAGGTTAGGGCAAAGATGGGGAAATACTTTCAGAGACAATCAACTCAGACCTGAATAGAAAAGAGAAGAGTGAAGGTCTCTGGGATGAAGAAGGCCAAAGGTAGACATTGGGCCCCATGGGAAAGACTGTCAAGTGCATGGGAGAGCAAGCAGGTGGCCATATCTAAGGCTGGGTGATTATGAGGAGTCTAGTGTGAGCATGGAAAAGCCTGCCTTATGTTCCCAATACAGCATTTTTAGTTCTCAGGACTGAGAAGAAGAGACAGAGGAGATTGGGCTGTACTTGGATCTCTCCCTTTGCAGGCAGCAGAGTTGGCTGAAGTGACCTAAGGCCCATAGTCTATCTGCTGATGCAGCTTGGGTTTAAGAGGTGAATGTCAACTCTTACCCTGTTGAGGTGGTAGCTTTACTCTGGCTGGCTGCCTTAGAAACTAGGTAAATAGATGATGAGATCCATAAACCACCCACCCAGCCCAGTAGGGAAGGGCAGCTTCCTGAAAAAAAAAAAAACCCTACATCCACTAAATACATTCTTAATTGTCCCTTGGGATCATTTGTACATTTGACCAAAGCAAATTCCCAAGTAGCAACAGCAGAATTAGTCATAGGGACAGGAGGTCCAGAGAGAGATGGGGACAGAGAAAAAGAGGCAGCCAGAAGAGATGGTGGGTGTGTTGGAGACAGGTGAAAAACTCAGATCCTTTCTTACTGTCTCTGTCATGCTTTAGAAAGAAAGTGAGCTAGGAAGATAAAGTTCCAGAGGAAAGAAAGAGAAGGGCATATAAAAGGCAAATCTAACGCAGAAAGGAAAGAAAGTGAAGAAGAAAGAATAAAGCATAGAGGAGGGAAGAGACGATAATAAAAGAGGGTGAAGGCAGGCCCCAGGAGGCTGGGCCTTGTCCCAAACCATCAGTCTTCATTGTCTCCGTGTGTGCAAAGGCAACTGTGGCATAAGGAAAAGCCACTATTGGAGCCGCGGCTTTATTTTATATCCTATACATCAGGAGGGAGGCAAAGCTTTATTTTCGCCAAGAGACAGATATTTTATTTCTCTCTTACGGTTTTATGTGTGAGAGATGTCAGGTTGCCACAATGGATGGCTAATGCATAGGCAAGAGGAAGCCGTGTTGGCATGCTGTGTGTCATGGGGTCTTGGGGCGGGGGGAGCAAGCCTGGGATTTAGGGCTGATGGGACACTCTGGGGGATTTCTGCTAAAACATCTCTCTTCATAAATCCAGAAGCATGGTCAGCTCAACAGGGAGAAGAAGGAGTTTTAGAGGGAAAAGAGTTGGGCTTAGTAATAAACGAACACACAAAGGAACCGCTTACCTTCCAACAGGCTCGGGCAATGGGGGCAGACAGCTCTATGGAATAGGGACCCTCAACCAAACACACACATACTCACTGCTCACAGAGAGTTATGTTCCTGGCAGAATGGTGTCAGTTTTGCTTCTTTTTCCACACACACACACACACACACACACACACACACACATATATATATATATATATACACACACACATATATATATACACACACACATATATATACACACACATATATATGTATATATATATATGGAAAAGAAGCAAAACGTATATATATGTATACATATATATATACACATTTTGCTTCATATATATATATATATATATATATATATGTCTTCCTTAGCAATCTTTTTTTCATCCCCCTCAGAGGTTTTTAACTATCCTCAGAGCCTTGAGGGAAGAGAGCATCAATTTGCAAATCATCTGATTTGTGAAAAGAAGATGCTTGTTTTTCAGTGCTACACCTAATGTAATGTGTGGGCACAAGTACACCTAGCCCATCATCATAAACCTATGAGAGTAGATGCCAGATTTGAACCTAAGGTAAGCCTCACCTCTTCATCTACCTACTCCTAAATTAAGTCTTAGATCCAAAGGGTATATTTCTAAACCTAAGGAGATGAGGGGGACGAGAAATAAAGAAGAGAAGTCTTGTAAATTAACATATTCTGTTCTAGAGTGAAACTTCTTATCTCTCCTCCAACCAAATCCTCCAAGTCTTTGTGTGTGTGTGTGTGTGCGCGCGCACGTGCGTGCACACGCACACACTCTGAGGCTTCAGTTTAGAGCCTGGCTACTACTGTCTCTTAGTTTTTTGTTTTTGTTTTTTGCTTAAAGCTGGTGCTCTACCACTTGAACCACAGTTTTACCTATGTTTTTTTGGTAGCTAACTGAAGATAAGAATTTCACATACTTTCCTGCCTAGGCTGGTTTTCAACCTCTATTCTTTTTTTTTTTTTTTGGGTCCGGTCGTGGGGCCTGAACTGTGGGTCTGGGCACTGTCCCTCAGCTCTTCAGCTCAAGGCTAGCGCTCTACCACTTGAGCCACAGCGCCACTTCTGGCTTTTTTCTTTTTGCTTATGTGGT
>NW_012267235.1:1535325-1582825 GCF_000151885.1 Dipodomys ordii
AGGAGGAGGAGGAGGAGGAGGAGGAGGATGTGGTGGCCGTGATAGCTGGACTCACTGTGACCTATTTCAGCATACATGGAAGCAGCGGGTATAGTTCTTCAAAAGCATCATTTCTCTCCAAGTGACTTGACATAGGAACCTGATGGGAAGGCGATTTGCAATTATATTTTTTTTTCCAGGAAGAAAGGAAAGAGCAAGGTGTAGCTGATTAGCAAGTTAATTATTTCAGTACCCCAAGGGTTCCTGTGTGGTGGTAAGTTGTCCAGACCTGGTGTAATTTCACAGTCCATGCATTTCTTGGTGTATACCTGGGGTGCCTGAGTCTGTCTGTCGCTCTCTCGCTCTGTCTCTTTCTCTCTCTCCATCCACCTGTCTTGTATCTTCCGGACACACCTGGGAGAGCTGTAGGGGCTGGGATGGGAATTGCCACGGCTGGGGGTGCAGGAAGCTTACATGGTGCCATTTACCTCTACAGAGTGCTTAGTTGCCTACCTTTGTCATCATCTTTAATAAGGAAAATCTTTTGGTTAATACATATTAATAAGATAGGTTATCTGAAAGCAGGAAGGTTAGGAGGTGATGTTCCCAGCCTTGGCCTGGAGATAAACTGGGCTGGAAAGCCCTTTCCTCTCACTTCCTCCAGCCCAGCCAGCTCTCCCAATTGCCCATTTGATTTCTCACCTCTGGTCATCACCTGTGACCCCAGCAGCCTCCCTCCGGTCTGACTAGGAGATCTGACTTCCTCTTGGAGAGGGGAGAGAGGATTGTGTGGTCAAAGGAAGACCTCCCCTCAGAGAGATAAGTTGGAGATGTGAACCTGAGCCTCAGAATTAACAGCTCCTGATGCTCTGCTAGCTGCCTGCTCTTGGGCTGGGAGGGCCAGCCCCCTGCTGCTCCTTCTGAGCTGGGGGAGGGAGGGCTCTACAGTTTACTTAAGAGTGGTCCCATCTGCTCAGACTGGCCTTTCATAAGGGGAGGGATTTATGCGGTGTCCTTGTGCACAGACCTGGGATTTGGCTGAAAACCTTGGGCCTCTGAGAATATTACCGAACGCTAAAATGCTCAGCCACAGAGATGATTCATGATTTTGTCTGTATGGACAGTGTGTGAGTGTGTGTGTGTGTGTGTGTGTGTGTGTGTGTGTGTGTGTGTTGGGAGTGCACACACTGCACCATTCAGTGTAGTTTTCATTCTTTAGAGCACGTTTTGTTTGTTTCTGTAATCAAACTCACATAGATAAAACCTTACATATTTCATTCAGCGTGTTTACCCCTGTACAAATGGGAAAAATGGTTTAGCATTTCTAGACCAATATGGCTATTAATTTCTGCACAATGCCAATTCAACATGGTAAACTGAGATACTTTTCCTAAAATTGATAGCACAGCTAAAGTTCCCAAAAACTCAAATTATATATATGTTCATATGTTTATATATTAAAAATAACAGCAGTATGTTATGCATCAATAGCAGCAAGTCTCCAGGTTCTGTTCTGCAGTCATCTGAACAAAATTAGAGACAGCCAGCACATTCCATTAATAAAAAAGAAAAAAACAAAACCCCAGAAAAAATGCTAAGTTCTGTTACTGTTGTGATATCATGTTAAGAAACTTCTTCATTTTTTTTTTTCTTTTCTGTATTCACTAAGGGGACAGCACACAGAACCAGGTTCTGGAGAGCTAACTTCCTGACTTCCAGCAGTGGCAGCCGTGGCCGGCCTGGCCTATGAGGATGATGCAGTACTCCGCGGTGCTGCTGGCATTTAGCTGTTCCCATGCAGGTTGGCTGATACCCCTGCTGATAGAGATGAGCCAGGACAGTCTGAAAAGACAGCCCTTCCTTGATGGTGGCAGAGAATTTGGGGACTGGGGATAAGTCCAATTTGGACATGGCCTTCTTTGTTTTATAGTTCTAGAAGCTCTCAACAGGAGAAATGGTAACAAAGGGCTGTGGTAGAGCAGTGGCCTAGTATGTACAAAGCCTGGCTTAAATACCCACCACGTCAAGGAAGGAAGGAAGGAAGGGAGGGAGGGAGAAAAGGAAGGAAGGATTTAGGGAGAAAGGGGAGGGAGGGAGGAAGGATTTAGAGAGAAAGGAAAAGAAGGAAAGGAGGGCAAGAGGAAGGATTTTTGTAGGAAGAAAGGAAAGAAAGATTTAGGGAGAAAGGGTAGGAAGGGAGGGAGGAAGGAAGGAAGGGAAGATTTAGGGAGAAAGGATGGAAGGAAGGAAGGAGGAAGGAAGGAAAGAAGGAAGGATTTAGAGAGAAAGAGAAGGAAGGAGGGATTTAGAGAGAAAGGAAGGAGGGAGGGAGGAGGGAAGAAGGAAGGAAGGATTTAGGGAAAAAGAGGAAGGAAGAAAGGAAGGAAGGATGGATTTAGGGAGAAAGGAAAGGAAGGAAGAAAGGAAAGAAGGAAGGAGAGGAGAAGAAGGGTAGTGAGAGAAACTTTGATGGTAGAAGAGGAGGAGTCTCAAGTCTCAGTCTTACAAAATGAAGCCCAGAGATGATAAGGATGTATGCTAGAGAGCAGAGTCTTAAGAGGGGAAGTCTGGCAAGTTAGAGAGGTCTACAAGCACTTTCTAGAGACTGTGATTTCTCTTCTCTGCGGGGTGACTGGTGAGGAAACCTTTGTACTTGTGCCCCATTCGTTTGAGGTTCCACCATCATCTTGCTCAGGCCTCAGTTAAGCCTTATGGGAAAAGACCCAGCTTTCCCAACTGTGTAGTTTTCCTTTGCCTCAGGCCACTCATACTGAAGCTGCCATTCTAGTCCGCTAGCCAATGCCTGTTCTGGAGAATGAGCTGCAGGACCTTTGCCAATGTGCAAGCTTGTTCTTATTTGGGCTCTAAGAAGAATACAGTTTCATTTTAAAGAAGAGAAACAAGGAATCATATGCAAAAAAAATGTATTCTCTTTCTTTTGTGTTACTGGAGGTTGATCCCAGGCCCTGGATCATGCTAGGCATTCTACCAGTAGAGCCACCCCCTCCCCGCTTTTCGTTTTATTTTTTGAGATCTTGCTACCTTTGGCCTGGGTGGATGGCTTCTATCTGTCCTGTGAGTAGCAGAGATTATAGGCATGCACCACCAGGACTGGCTGGCTATTTCTATAAATCTTTACCACTAACTTCATAAGTGCAATGTTCCTTTTCTTCCTTCTGAATGAATAGCTTTGTCAATCTGAGGGTCTGCAGTTCCTCTAAAAATGTTTCCTTTGGTCTCCGTGTTTAACACATGCTGGGATATGGGCCTGCTTTTGACAGACAGGGGAGGAGTAGACACATTCCAGAGTCCTGGTGCTGGAGTTACTCTTCTCCCCAGAGTGTTATCTCTTCCCCCCACCCCAAATCCTCACCCTCTCCTTTATCTCCCTTTACTACAAATGCAGAGACCTCCTAGGGAAGTGTGAAGGAATGGGCTTTAACCAGGTTTGGGGAGGAAGGGATAAAGGGAGTCCAAAGAAAGACAGATGGGACCCACTGTGATTTTTAGACCACCCTCTTCTATCACCACTTCTCATGTGTTGTGCTGTATATCCTATAAAATGTGCATTTGTTGCCGAAACCTACAGTGTGTGTGTGCATTTGTCAAATGCTGCTTGGTCAAAACAGTGTTAAATAAAATTGTAAGAAATGCTACCAGAGCTTTGCATGGGTTATTTAATCCTATCAATGATAAACAATGTTAATGTGCAACATCTCGCTCGGTACAATATCATGTTTCATTTATATATGCCGAGACATATTTAAGCATGAAAGATACTGTTTTCCGACACATGCATTTCCCAGTGATTACTTAGGAGAAGCGTGATAGAAACAGCAGAAATCCTCCTCTCACACAAACACAAGTGTGTGTACACACACTGTCAGTCACAGTGTCACCCAGCTGGCCAGCCGTGTTACCTACCTTCATATACAAGCTTTCCCTGTGAAATGTCAAATGTGAATTCAGCTTTATTTGTTTGCCTATAATTCTGGATACATGTGTAAACACACATACCGAAGGCACTGTTTTGGAGTCTTTGGTACATTTATCCAGATTTTTTCCCCATACTGCTGCACAAATCAGTGTTAATGTCAACATGCATATTATCCCACACATGGATTAAAAAAAAATTTGTGGGGCTGGGAAGGTGGCTTAGTGGTAGAGTGCTTGCCTTGCATGCATGAGGCCCTGGGTTCGATACCTCAGCACCATATAAGCAGAAAAAAAAAAGCCGGAAGTGGCACTGTGGTTCAAGTGGTAGAGCGCTAGCTTTGAGCTGAAGAGCTGAGGGTCAGCACCCAGGCCCAGAATTCAGGCCCATGACTGGACCCCCCCAAAAAAATGTGTGTGGCTTGGGGGTTTGAACTCAAGACCTAGTGCTTCCTACCCAGGCACTCTACCCACTGGTCACTCCTCCAACCCTCTTTTTTTTTTTAATTCCTCTTGTTTGTTTTTAGATAGAGTCTTGCTTTTACCTGGATTGCCTTCAGACCATAGTCCTCCTACTTCCCTTAAAGCTGGGATTATAAATATGAACCACCACATTCTGCTTATTTGTTGAGGTAGGATCTCAGTAATTTTTTTTTTTTTTGCCAAAGCTGGCCTCAAATGGAGATCCTCCTGTTCCTGCCTCCCAAATAGCTAGGATTCCACACACGGACCTCAAGATGTACAGATGTAAATACTCTTACTACTATACTCTGATTGGCTGGAGGGATGTGTGCCCCTCCCCCCACAAGACAAAAGATCCTTTGCACTTGTGCCCATAATCTTTGTGATCTTTGTGTGCCTTTTTTCTGTCTACACATTGGCACATGACATGTGCCCCAACTAACGTTCACTTACCTGCTCTGTCTAGCCAAGGAATAAGAGTTGTCCTGTTACTCTGACAGCTCCAGACCTTCAGGATGGTTTTGAACTGAGAATTTTTCTGGTTGCCCTAGATGAACCTGGAAGCCTTCAGACTGGGAAATCTAGAGGTTTCCAGCCTCTGGAAGTGGAGCTGTGGTAGAGCACCAGCTTTGAGCAGGGGTGGGAAGAACCTGTGATTCAAAGAATGTGAAAATGAAAAGGTGGGAGGAACAGATGACTGATCTGCACAGACAGATGTCTCCAAAGGAAGTGCAAGTCCTAGATTTTCATCTCACATACAGAAGGGCTGGAATACCTGGTCAGCTCCTCTGACCCTCATTCTGCTATAGGTAAGCTAGATGAGTCTAGGTCACCTGCTCTCTGGTTTCCAAGTCTGTAAAGTGAAGTAGGTGGCTCTGCTCCTTAGTATGCAGAATGGACAGCCTGGACTCACAGCTTAATTACATCAATGTCTCTGGAAGTGGGTCCCCCAGCATCTTTTTTTAAAATAATTTTTTTATTATACAAATGTTTCAAATGCCACCATTGAAAGTGAATATAACAGGTAGTGTGTGTACACAGTGTGTGTAACACTGGTGGCTCACACTTGTAATCCTAGTTACTCAGGAGGCTGAGATCTGAGCATCTCGGTTCAAAGCCAGCCCAGGCAGGAAAGGCCTTGAGACTCTTATCTTGAATGAAACACTCAGAAAACTGGAAATGGCACTGTGGCTCAAGTGGTAGCGTGCTTGCCTTGAGCTGAAGAGCTGAGGGACAGTGCTAGCGCCCAGAGTTCAAACCCCACAACCGACAAAAAAAAAAAAAAGAATGTTAAGTATAACAAATCACCATGTATAACCATTCCTGAAATTCGACAATTTATTAGCATTTTGTCACATTTGCATTGATAATTTTCTTTTTCTTTCCTTTCCTCTGCTGAGGAATTTTAAACCAAATGCAAGGTACCTTGTAATTTCCCCCATTCATAAAGAGCATCTTATTTTTCAAGTAATTCCCAGGAAATTGTAAGTAATTGTATGTTGAATCATAGTTGAACCACTGGCCTCAGAGATCTTCAAGACTCTTCTTCCCAGATCTTCTTTGCAGAAGATTTTTTTTTTTTTTTTGGTTGGGCGTGGGGCTTGAACTCTGGGCCTGGGTGCTGTCCCTCTGCTTTTCAGCTCAAGGCTAGAACTCTACCAATTGAGCCACAGCGCCTCTTTTGGTTTTCTGGTGGAAACTACAGAAGATTTTTTATAGATAAAGCTAGACTCCAGTGGCTTCTACTGCAAGGTGGTGTTTTGGTTATTTTTGGTGCCAGTCCAGGGGCTTGAACTCAGTACCTGAATATTGTCCTTGAGCTCTTCAGCTCAAGGCTACCACTCTACCACTTGAGCCACAGCTCCACTTCCAGTTTTGAGGTGCTTGGAGAGAAGAGGCTTATGGACTTTTCTGCCTGGGCTGGGTTTGAACTACAATCCCAAGAGCTCAGCCTCCTGAGTAGCTAGGATTACAGGTGTAAGCCATCAGCATCTGGCTCACCACCAGCTTGTTGCTGGATAATTGGAGATAAGAGTCTCATGGAGGAAGTGGCACTGTGGCTCAAGAGGTAGAGTACTCACCTTGAGCTAAAGAGCTCAGGGACAGCGCCCAAGCCCAGAGTTCAAGCCCCACGACTGACTAAATAAATAAATAAATAAAATATTTAGCCAGGTGTGGTGGCTCACAGCTGTAATCCTAGCTACTCTAGCTACTCCTAGCTGAGATCTGAGGAATGCGGTTCAAAGCCAGCCAGGGCAGGAGAGGCCGTGAGACTCTTATTTCCAATTAACCACTAGAAAACTGGAAATGGCACTGTGGTGCAAGAGGTAGAGCACTTTCCTTGAGCTGAAAAGCTGAGGGACAGCACCCAGGCTCTGAGTTCAGGCCCCATGACTGACCAAAAAAGAGGGGTAGTGGAACTGGGAAGGTGGCTCAGTGGTAGAGTGCTTGCCTTGCATGCATGAGGCCCTGGGTTCGATTCTTCAACACCACATAAGCAGAAAAAGCCAGAAGTGGCTCAAATGGTAGAATGCTTGCCTTGAGCTGAAGAACTGAGGGACAGGGCCCAGGCCCAGAGTTCAGGCCCCGTGGCCAGAAAAAAAAAAAAAAAGAGTCTTATGGACCTCATGGACTTGTCTGTCCCAGCTGGTTTGGAACCTGGAAGCTCAATCTTTAGATCTCAGCCTCCTGAGGAGCTAGGATTATAGATAGGTGTGAGACAGCAGTGTCCTGTTTCAGCTGCAAGTTTTAAATTCACGGGTGGAAGATCACGAAAATTCACTGAGATTATTCTTTCAGTTTTGGAAGAGAATATTTTTGAACAAATTATATGTATCCTGGGAAAGCTCATGGATGTATTTCCAGCTCTGTCTTGCTTCCTCTCCAGCTTTCTATCGCTCTGACACATTTACCCAATGCTAATTATACGCTACATTTGCAAATACTGTGAGTGGGTACCTGATAAATGTAAGAGATACTTTTGCTACCACACATATTTCCTGTCTGGCTTTTCACCCAACCTGTTGGATAGCATACTCGATTTAGCAGGAAAAATGAGAAGGCACAAGTCACAGGAAGAAAGTTTTCTCTCTCTCCCCCTCCCCCAGCCCTGAGTCAAAGAACACCAGCCCCCAGGCCTGTGGCCCAGTTCTGGGAGCTGAAGAAAGCATTGAGCTCCTGTGTCCTAGAAAGCTGCTCTCAGACCTGGGCCTTTGGGAATCCCACATTAATATTCTCCAACACCAGTTCCCAGGCAGAGCTGGTCCCTCTGGGAAACGAGCCCTACCATGGCCACACATGCTGTGCTGAAACAGGGGCACCGGCTGGCTGCCCCTGAAGGCCTCTTTCTCCATTTGAGGATGTTCAGGAGGAAGATGTCTGCCTCTCACTGGAGATGAGATGGGAAGGGGTTCATCCTGCTAGAGGTCCTACAAAAACAACCTGTTCTCCCTCTCTCCCTTTAGCTGATCTGGCATTTTAGAACAGTTTTCCTTCCTTACATCCTTCCTTCCTTCCTTCCTTCCTTCCTTCCTTCCTTCCTTCCTTCCTTCCTTCTTTCCTTCCTTCCCTTCCTTCTTTCTGATGAAACCCAGGGTAAGTACTCTACTACAGATCTCTGCTGCTGGCCTGGATATTTCTTTCTCTAAAATTTTTTATTGTTATTATAAAGGTGGAGTACAGATGAGTACAGTTACATAAGTCAGATAAAGAGCACATTTCTTTTTTGCACAATGTCACCCCTTCCCTTGCTCTCTCTCAGTTTTTCCCTCCCATCCCACCCACAAGTTGTATAGTTCATTTTCAACATATTGTCCAGTGAGTTCCATTGCCACATTTGATTGGCTGGCCTGAATTTTTTTTTTTTTTTAAGGAAAGTTGGCCAGTGTGGCTGCTGTTGCTCAGAGCATTGGCTTGGTGATTGGACCTGAGGCCTTCATGACTTTGGGCTCTACCTTCTTGACCACTCTGATTTGCTGCTTGTTTGTCTGCTCTTGTATTTTTTCCCCTTTCCTTTCATTCCCCTGATAACAGGCTTTGTCATCCGGCTTTGGCCTTCCTGGTGGTAGGAATGGGGTAGGGGTTGGGGTGAGGAGGCTCTGTACACAGCACAGAGAAGTTGCTGCTCATAGGAACATCTTAATCTCGAGCATGCACAGTCCCTCCCTTCCCCTCATTTCCATGTAGGCCTTGGTACTGTGGAGGTTGCTCAGACATACCACAGGATCCTTGCATTCTAAGTCTAGACCCAGAGCCCAGTTCCTCGGGCATGAGCCCCTCCCAGGGTTCACCTCCCCTTGGGCCTGGGGAGTATCACACCCTGAGGATGTGATGAATTCCCTGGGGACCTTCAAAGCGCTCTGGTTTGTTTGCAGTGCAGACCTTGAATCCTGCTCTGGTCATAAATGTTGTTTATTTTGACTAAGGCCTACTGAAAGGGGACTGGAGGGGAGCAATTCTGTAGGGAAGATCATAAAACCATTAGCAGGACAGGGCTTTTAGAGGTCATGGGATCACAGAAATTTTCTGCCTGGTAGGAATATAGGCCATCAGGAAGGTCAGTGATGACCACTCTGTCATCAAAAGACAGGGACACATGGGGTCTCTTGTGGGAGGACTTCTTCTAGAAAGGAGATGTACGGTGGGGGTCATGACCCCCCAGTAACCTTCCACCAGGTGGGGGAGGCTAGTGGTTGCTAAACATGATGGATTTGCCTCTTGGTAGGAAGAACTGATTACTTGGCTGAAGAGCAGAGCCTGTTGTTCTGGGAAATGGGCTCAGCTCCGAGATGAAGGATTTTTGCCCTCTACTATCATTTATTGAGCAGGAGGGAGTACATACCAGCTGTACTTGCTGCTTTCCAGTGCTTTGTCTCATTCAACCTCTAAAACAATGCTGGAAGAAATGTTTGTTTATTGGTTGGTTTCAAAGAAAACTGAAGTTCAGAAAGAGATGATTGGTTCAAGGTGACACAGCAAGTGAGTAGTAGACTTTGAAATGTGTGTGTGTGTGTGTGTGTGTATGTGTGTGTGTGTGTCTGTGCATGTGCACCTCAGCCCACAACTTTGTATTTTTTTCCTTTTTCTTTTTTGTTCTGGTCTTAGGGCTTGAACTTAGGGCCTGGGCACTGTTCCTGGGTTCCTACCTCCCCCACCCCAGGGCTAGAACTCTACCATTGAGCCACAGTTCTACTTCCAGCTTTTTGGATGGTTAATTGGAGATAAGAGTCTCACAGACTTTTCTGCCAGGGCTGACTTCAAACTTCGATCTACAAATCTCAGCCTCCTGAGTAGCTAGGATTACAGGCATGAGCCATCAGCACCCAAGCTGATTTCTTTTTTTTTTCTTTTTCTTTTTGTCAGTCATGGGGCTTGAACACTGGGCCTGGGCATTGTCCCTCAGCTCTTCAGCTCTACCACTTGAGCCACAGCACCACTTCCGGTTTTCTGAGTGGTTTATTAGAGATAAGAGTCTCATAGACTTTTCTGCCCAGGCTAGTTTTGAACCACAATCCTCAGATCTCAGCCTCCTATGTAGCTAGGATTACAGGCGTGAGCCACAGGCACCTGGCCAAGCTGATTTCTTTTGCGCCTATTTGGTATAACAGCTGGGAGAGATGTGTGCAAAGGGACTTGGATTTGCCTTGAACTTGACTCAGATCACAAAAAGATATTTCAAAAGCAGGCAAGGCAACTCTTGCTAAGATCCCTGCTGAGAATAGGAGAGGCGGAGAGCCAGGGCCTAGCTGGACCATGAAGGGGCAGCTTAAGAGGCAAACTCTCCCCTGATCCCCTGACTGTGTAATCCAGTTGCTCAGAGAATGGAAAATCCCTTCTTCCCCTCTATCCCCTTCTTCCACAAAGGCTTCCTAATAGGCCTGCCAGCTTTGGGGCACTAATCTACCCAGACGTCACTCTGTGAGCAGGTTGCCAGGGGTCTCAATCCCAGCTGCCCCTCGGTCGGAGATAGGGGGCCTGAGAAGTTAGGGGATCTCTGGTTTTCTGGCCTGCCTAGGATCAGAGAAAAAACAGGCCCCAGTACTGAGGACCTAAGGTGAGCTTCAATGACAGGGTAAGGGGCTCAGGATTAGAGAGAGGTGGGCAGGAGGGCGGGATCCCTAGTTGAGGTGCCTGGGGACAGCTTGTTATTAAGCAGCCCCATTATTCCACTCACCATGCCCCTTTCCTTTTTATTTAAAGATGGGCCCTTCCCCACCACCTTCTCCTCCCCACCCCCTCACTTTCACTCATCCATCCACCCAGCGCTGACAGCTGCCCTGCGGGTGAACTCCTGATCCTCCTGTGTTGGAGACAAGGCAGGGCTCTGGTCCACACGTGCTTGTGTGTGTATGCACACTCGAGATAGGGCTGACTTGGTGGCTCTGAATCAGACCAAGAAAAAAGAAAATTAGGGAGGTGAAGAAAGTGGCAGAAGAATCAGGAGAAGGAAATGGAAGAAAGCCAGCTAGAAGTGTGGCTTGACTGGTAGAGCACCCTAGCTGACATGCACAAGGACCTGGTGTCCAATCCTCAGAAAAGAAAAAGAATGAAAAAGCAGTGAACGAGAAAAAGAAAGAAATGATCTGGTGCAGATGGCTCATGTCTGTAATCCTACTTACTCAGGAGGCTGAGATCTGAGGATCATGGTTTGAAGCCAACCTGGGCAGGAAAATCTGTGAGACTCTTATCTCTGATTAACCACCAGAAAACTGGAAGTGGAGCTGTGGTTCAAAGTGGTAAAGTATTAGTCTTGAACAGAAAAGCTCTGAGTTCAAAACCCATGATTAACCAAAAAATAAAGAAGGGGGGGGGAGAGGAGGTAATCAAGATTAAGAAAGAAGCTGAGCAGAAGCCAGCAAGTGGGGAAAACTAGGAGAATCAGAGTGCTCAGGGGACTGCAGGAAGCTCAGCCCCATCTGCTTGAAGGGAAGCTGGGGGTCTCTTGGGTGCAAGGATGAAACTGGACAGAGCATCACTCACACCTCTGGGCACAAAGTCCTCCCTCTGAGGGATAGTTAACCAATCTGACTGTATAGACGGTGTCAAAGTCTACTAGGCTGCATCCAGAGGGATCTCTCCCTTGAGCTGCTCAGGGTTATGGGACTAAATAGCTGGAGCTCCCCAGTTGCTCCACCTGATGATACCAGTCCTGGCTGGTTTTACAGCAACTCCATCCTGTCCACTCAATATGGATACTATTGGGAACTGGTCCTAATCATAGTTTGGCTTTGTTTTGTCTTACTGTATAGCACACACTGGCCTGGGACTCTCAATCTTCCTACCTCTCCTTCCCAAGTGTGCCATCATATGTGGTCATTGTTGGATTTTATGTTGTGATGGACTCAACTTTAAATCCCAAGTACTTTCTATCCCTTCATTTTATACACAGGAAGTTGAGGCCTGGAGAAGGGAAGATAGCACTTACAGCTTATGGAAACCCTGCCTTTCTAGCCTCATAGGCTAAGCCCGAGACTGCATCTTGAGAGTAAGGAGGGCAGTATAGTGTCTTTCTGTGGAGGACCCAGCATGCCATGTCCTGTCTCTTGGGAACACTGCCACAGAGTTTTGCATCCTACAAGAGAGGAAGCATTTTTGCTGTGATAACTCCCATTTTCGGTGGCATCATTGGCTTCTCAGATCTTCACACATATCCTGCCAGGTGGATAGTTTACCCTGTATTTACAGAGAAGTAGACCAAAGCCCAGGGAGGTTAAAGGACTTGCTCAAAGTCACAGAGCTAAGAATGAGAGCTGGGATTTGCCCAAAGGACATGTTAAATTCCTCATACCATGTCTTTCTCCTTCTTTTCTCCCGACTGCCATACCATAGGTTAGACCTGACATCTCTTGTTCTCACTGAAGCCAGTGTGGTCAGGGAGGATCTGACCACATCCTCCTAACGCCCCACAAAGACCCCACAAGGACAAGGGTAAGGTCCCCTGAGACACTATGTGATTTATCTGGTGATATTGTTACTTTATGGGATAGGCCAAAAAGGTGTCAGGAAGCAAGTTTGCTATAAATCTCCCTCCTCTGCTCCTCTGCCCTTTGTCCCTCTTGAATTTATGGTAGAATCTGTTCAGAGCTAGGCACTTGGGGCTTGGGTTCAGGCCTGGGGTGGGAAGCCAAGGGACAATACATCTTCCTTCTGCTGGATCTACTACATGCGCAAGTGTGTATTCCCTGTACCCCTCCACAAGTCCACAGTACTAGTCCTCAAAAGTCCTTGCTGAGATCTGTTCAGCACTCACATGAATTTGGGACTAGAGGTGTGGTTTGGGGGGGTGTCCTTGCCCACCTGTGTCTACCTCACTGGTAGACAGAGTTTCTGAATCAATCCAGGATCCTGGAAACAGAGCCCACCTGGAACTAGATATGTGGTCCTTGTATCATAATCCCAATGCAAGGAAGAATAGGCCATGCTTTCCTGAGGTGATAAATTATGGGAAGTTGGGGAGGAACCCATTCCCAAGTCCTTTAGAGACAGCAAGGGTAGGTAGCTAGGAAGTGGCTTGAAATTTGGCTTGGGGCCCTGGGAAGCAGGTCCCAGCTAGGACCTGTGGGAACCTTGACTTGCTCTGTAGACACAACTTCAGAGATGTATCTCGGTCTAATACAGGGCCACCCTGAGGAGCCTGATGGACTCTGGAACCATCTCCCCTTCACTCCTCTCCTTTTGTTACGGGCTTTTATGGCTTCCAGTGCTGGGCTGTTTTGTTTTTTTTTTTTTTGCCAGTCTTGGGGTTTGAACTCAGGTCCTGGGCATTGTCCCTGAACTTCTTTTGATCAAGGACAGCATTCTACCTCTTGAGCCACAGTGCTACTTCTGGCTTTTTCTGTGCATGTGGTACTGAGGAATCAAACTCAGGGCTTCATGTATGCTAGGGAAGCATTCTACCACTAAGCCACATTCCCAGCCCAGGGCTGTGGTTCTGAGCTGAGCTTAGAGTACATGTTGGCTGCAGCCAGAGCCTGAAGGGAAATAGTCCAGCAAAGGAGAGAGGAGGGAAGACTGAAAGGAGAGCAGAAGTCAAGACAGGGTGGGAAAGAGCTAAGTAGAGGCGGAAAAGGCAGGACTCCAGGAAGGCCTTCCTTATTTATGCCCTATCACATATGCCTTTCCCTCTGCTAAGCTCCTTCATCCACACACATGGCCACCTGCCCAGGCTGGCCTCTATCACTAGCTGGCTCTTGTTCTCCAAACAATCTGCAGCTTCTTGGGGATACACATTGGCCACTCACAACTGCCCAGAAGCCCCAAGTCCAGCCTGTAGCACCTCAGGGAGGCACCAGAGAATCTTGGCTGAATGAATTCAAGGAAAAGGGGAGAGATGTCACCCCTCCAAGTAGATACCAGGGGCCTCCCCACCCCATCTTCTCCCTGCTGCCCTCCTGACTGCCCAAGCCAGGGCTGTGCCGTGTCTCTGGTTAAATATATGGAATTATCTATTGCAATACTTCAATATTTATTACATTGATTTCGCTTTAAATGCTTTGTAAATCATAGCAAAAAATAATGGCCTTCCAACAGAGAGTCATATACCGTAATCAACTGGAAGAAAGTCGGCATTGTAATTTAAAAGAAAAAAAATCCTTATGTGAGTCTCTCGTTTAAATTAAGAGACAGAACGTGATTCAAATAATAAGACCCGAGTGAGGTTGGTTTTTCTTGGCAAATTAGTAGAGGTTTTAACTGGAACTGAAAAGGTGTTAAGGTGGAACACTGACCTTATTAGACCTTAATTATTTTCTGTTGTTACATTCCTGAAGCTGATTCTTCTCTTTTTTTCCCCCAAAGTGGCCATGTTAAGCCTCATCTCAGGAACTTTGGCTTTACAGAGAGAGATCGCTTCTTAAGAGGCATTAGTGGAATAAAAAGCAGACACATTGCCAGTGTTCCTTTTCTGTGTTGTAGAGTTTCCTGAGTGCCCAGAATTGCTAGTTTGGAGGTCATCTTTCCAGTCTTAAAAGCTGAAAATGTGCCCCCATTCAATATCCCCAGCTTCTTGAGCTTCTGATGGTTTCAGTAGCAATCTGCTTTCTCTAGATCTGCCCCTTGCCCCGGCTGATGGTGTAGCCATCAGCCAAGGAGGAGGAGAAGGCTGTGTGCAATGTGTGTCTGCTGGATTGGGAACACAAAATACGCATTCCTTCTCCACTTTCCAGCATTGGCTAGTCCACTCTCCCAAAGCCAGCCAGGCCTAGGACAAGGTGTCCACATACCTAGAGTTAAATACAGAACTCAGCCAGGTGTTGGTGGTTCACCCCTGTAATCATAGTTACTCAGGAGGCTGAGATCTGAGGACTGTGGTTCAAAACCAGCCTGGCCAGGAAAGTCCATGAGACTCTTATCTCCAATTAACCAGTAGAAAACCAGAAGCAGCACTGTGGCTCCAAGTGGTAGACTGCTAGCTTTGAACAAAAAGAGCTCAGGTATAGTGCCCAGGTCCTGAGTTCAAACACCACAACCAACAAAAACAAACAGAGTCAATGAGACTCTTCTCTCAATGAACCACCAAAATGCCAAAAGTGGAGTTGTGGCTCAAGTAGCAGAGTGCTAGCCTAGAGCACAATAGCTCAGAGAAAGCGCCCAGGCCCTGAGTTCAAGCTTCAGACCAGCGCGCGCGTGCGCGCGCACACACACACACACACACACACACACACACACACACACTATAGAGCTCAAATGAAAAGAATGCAAATGACATAGTACTGTGCCTGGCTCTTGGTAGGCATCCAACAACATGGTTTTGTTTTTGCTTGAAAGAAGCACAGTGAGTAAACAGAGTCTTTTCTATTTATTTCCAGTCCTGCCCCTGCCCAGGAGGGTGGAGTGCAGGATTAGGGGAAAAATATTGAGCCCCCAAAGGCTCTATTCTGCTATCTTTCCAAAGATGACCCTTTTTTATTAAATGCCATCTATTCCATTTCTCCCACCCACCTCCAAATTTGGATTTGATCAGAGTGAGAGAGATATTTTCCTGAGACTTGGTGGACCAAGTCTGGCCCTCAGATAATTACCATCAGTATCTGGGAGGCCAGCCTAGGACAGGAAAGGACTGAGGGTGGGCGGGACCAATGGGCCATCCCTAGTTTACTTATCAGCTGAGAATATTGAAGTATATACTGTAAAAGTGGAGGTCATCTAGAAATCCCAGAACCTCAAGTCTTAGAGCACATTAAATGCCATCTCAGCCAATTCACTTGCTTTATAGAAAGAGAAAGCGAGGCAATCAGAAATGAGCAAATGCCCTGCCTGAGGATACATGCCAAGAAATAGAAGTGCGGGGAAGGGTGCAAAGCTATAGGTCCTGGTGTCTCTGACCTGGAGATAACTTAAGCTGAAAGAGTTCTGGAGCCTAGGTATGCAAAGGTTCATCTTAGGTCTCTGCAAGAGTAGGCTAATCTCTACTCTTGACCAACTGGAGGGGACCCTTTCTGGATTCCATTCATGACTGTCATAGCTCAGAAAGCTCACATGGAGGAAGAAGAATGTGCCACAAGGGGTCAGAGGTCTGGACTCTACTCCTACTTGACCCAGGAAGTACTTTCCCTTTTTTTTCTTTCTTTTTTCTTTTTCTTTCTTTTTCTTTTTTTTTTGGGGGGGGGGGAGGTATCAGTCATGGGGTTTGAACTCTGGGCTTGGGCACTGTCCCTGAGCTCTTCAGCTCAAGGCAAGCGCTCTACCACTTGAACAACAGCACCACTTCTGGTTTTCTGGGGTTAATTGGAGATAAGAGTGTCATGGATTTTCCTGTCTGGACCGGCTTTGAACCGTGATCCTCAGATCTCAGCCTCCTGAGTTGCTAGGATTACAGGTGTGAGCCACTGGTGCCTGGCTTACTTTCCTTTCTTAAACCATTTCCTCCATGCCCCAGTTATATAACACTACGTTGGGGTGGTTAGAATTCACTGGGAGGTTGGTATAAACTGTAAAGGGGCTGCCAAGGTGTGAATCAGGGAAGGAAGTTTAATTCTTCTAATAATATGATTCTAAGACAGGTGCTATTAGGCCCATGACACAACTAAATAAACAAACCCAGAGAGATTAAATAATTGTCACACATAGTTGCTGAGAGACAGAACTGGGACAGGAATCCAAGTCTCTCACTCTGGATAAACCAAGATCCTATCTGTGAGGGTAACAATAGGTGTCGGACTGTGAATACCAGGGAGGGCAAAGGTTCACCACAACTGTTCACCACTGAACCTGAGCCCTTGGTACAGTGCTAGACACAGAGATAGCATGAATTTTTTTTAAAAAAAACATGAATGTTAGCTTTAATGGAAAAGTTTGGTATTGCAAAAGTGAATTAGGAGGGCTGAGAAAATGGCTCAGTGGTAGAACACATGCCTTGCATGCATGAGGCCCTGGGTTTGATTCCTCAGCACCACATAAGCAAAAAGAAAAAAGCCGGAAGTGGCCCTGTGGCTCAAGTGGTAGAGTGCTAGCCTTGAGCTGAAGAGCTGAGGGACAGTGACCAGGCCCAGAATTCAGACCCCACGACTGATAAAAGATAAAAAAAGAAAAAAAAAAAGAATTAGGAATTAGCAAGTTTGTGGAAGCTGTATGTTACATCACAGCTTTACAGAAGGTTCTGGACAATGAGACTATGGGAAACATGCCAACCCTGGCATGTTTCTTACTCCAGGTACTATCATGATAGAGGTTTGAGCCTCAGACTGTAGTTGAACAAAGAGAAAATAGTTGATTAAATAGAAAACGACCACATTAGCAATGAAGTAAGATCTTTCTCTCTCAGTGGGGGCTCAAACTCAGAGCCTTGAGCTTTTGCTTTTTGTTGTTGTTGTTCTTTTTTGTTCTGCTCAAATTCAGCACTCTACCACTTGAGCCACAGATTCACTTCAGGCTTTTTTTCTAAATTGTAGATAAGACTCTAATGGACTTTTGCCCAAGCTGTCTTTGAAACGTGATCTTCAGATCTCAGTCTCTTGAGTAGCTAGGATTACAGGCGTAAACCATTGTTGCCTGACTTGTAGAGATGATATTAATGTCATCTTGCTCCTCGGCAGACCCCTTGGGAAGACTTATATAAAAGAGAATACTGAGTGATTTTCTTTCTTCTTCATCTTCTTTTTCCCCCTGCAGTACTGGAGGGTGGAACCTAGAACTCTGTGCACGCAAGGCAAGCACTCTGCCAACCGAGCTAACCAAAGAACCAACTTTTAACTTGGTCCCATTTTACTGAGCACCTACTATGTGCTATGCACTAGCTTAAGCCCTGGCAGATCTAGAGATACCTAAGGGATGGGGATTCAGACTTTCCAGAGTGTATTAGGCCAGGAGATCTTCAAGGGAGATCTTTTTCAGGTAGTCAGGGGTAACAACTAGGCAGGCCAGAGGCTTGCTTGGTTAAACTGGGTGGGCTCTTCTGTCTCTGTTTCCTTGGTTCACGGAGAGTCAACTTCTTGTTCCAGGTCAGGCCAGTAGCCTTTCTCTTTTCTGCTCCCACTCCTTCATCCCCTGCCAGCCCATCCGCCCTGAGCCCTGCAGCTCCCCTGGCTGAGTAAAAAGGTGCAGGAGGGAATCCAAAGATTCTGTGCTGTTTGTTTTGGGTTCAATGGAATCTCATTTACACGTGTTAATTGCAACTAATTGGCACTAATTGGATGAACAGGAAACCCTCTGGGAGCACTCATACCTTTAATTTGTAGTAAATATCATTAATTAACATATGCTAATTAGAGCCAATTAACATTGATTAAGGGTTGCCAGCTACTTGGAAAGTACAACTCTGTGTCCTCCTCCCTGGGTTGTCTGAAATCAGCACAAAATATGATACACAAAGTCTACAGAGGAGATGCAGGCAGCTTCTCCACCAGGAGATACCTTGGCTGGTGTGTCTGGAAGATGGCATTCTGCCCTCCCCTGCTCTGGACAAAGAGGCAAAGGGGCTGAGGGCGGGTGCGTGGAAGGAAAGGACCCTGCAAGGTTGGCACTACTCATGGAGTGAGAAGAAACAGCATGTGAAGGTCTGCCCTGGGCTGGATGGTTCCTATATGGCAGAGCAACCTGGGTAGGGATTGAAACTGCACTAGAAGTCAGCTGTCAGGGCTGGGAAGGTGGCTCAGTGGTAGAGTGCTTGCCTTGCATGCATGAGGCCTTGGGTTCAATTCCTCAGCACCACATAAGCAGAAAAAGCTGGAAGTGGCGCTGTGGCTTAAGTGGTAGAGCGCTCACCTTGAGCTGAAGAACTGAGTGACAGCACCCAGGCCCAGAGTTGAGGCCCCACAACCACCACCACCAACAACAAAAAAGAAGTCAGCTGTTAGGGAGAGTGCAGCCGTGGAGCCCAAGCAGTGTGAGGAAAGCTTCCTCCATACATGAGCCTGTCACAGGACTGAGATGGTCTTTACATTTCCCAGAATATTGGTATCTGATTAAAAAATAATAATAATCAGCCCAGCGCCAGTGATGCACAGCTATAATTCTAGCTACTTAGGAGGCTGAGATCTGAGGACCATGGTTTGAAACTAGCCTGGGCAGGAAAGTCTATGAGACCCTTATCTCCAATTAAATACTGAAAAGCTGGAAGTAGAGCTGTGGCTCAAGTGATAGACTAGCCTTGAGCAAAAAGGCTCAGGAACAGCACCCAGGCTCTGAGTTCAAGCCCCAGGACCAGCACACACACACACACACACACACACACACACACACACACACACACAAGCTCAGTGTATGTGGCTTGCCTAGCATTCATTTGATCCTGAACCCCAAAAGAAAAACAGAAAAGTATCATTTGCCTGGGAGCCAGAAGGCTGTTAGGTCTACTTTTAGCTCCGTTACTAACTATAGGACCCTCGGGATTCATTAAAATATGTATAAATTGCTTTACTTTAGTCCAATTATAAGGAAATAAATGTTTATTGCAGACCCCCACACTCCTTGCACTGTAATGGGTTCCCCAGGCTCCCCTCCAAGGCCCCCCAACAGTAGCCACCTGGTCATCTCATGCCAGCAGCAAGTTCCTGATGGCTGGCTCAATCCATCCCGTTCTTTTCAGTTCTTCATGGATGCTAAGGGGTTTGTTGCATAAAGGGACCAATCAACACATAAGATAAAAAAAAAAAACCAACTCTGTAATTTCTATTGCTGTAGAGAAAAACAGCATTTAGTGTGTGTACCCATAAACACATTTATACATAAATAAAACATGTTACATGTAAAACATATACATATGTAATATATATAGCTGTGTCAAAAAAGGTTTAGTAATGTTTTTGTTTCAATAACTTCATAAATATATTACAAACTTAAAACCAAAACAAATATAGCACAGTGGTGCATATCTGTTTCTCAACATTTAGAGACTGAGGCAAGAGGACCATGCGTTTAGGTCAGCCTGTTTCTTAAAACAAATGAACATATTAAAAAGAAAGAAATTTGGGGCTGGGAAGGTGGCTCAGTGGTAGAATACTTGTCTTGCATGCATGAGGCCCTGGGTTCAATTCCTCAGCACCACATAAGCAGAAAAAGCCGGAAGTGGCACTGGCTCAAGTGGTAGAATCCTAGCCTTGAGCTGAAGGGCTGAGGGACAGTGCCCAGGCCCAGAGTTCAGGCCCCATGACCGACAAAAAAAGAAAGAAAGAAATTTGCATTTATATTATCTTTTATATGTTTATTATAAATAATAATGTTATTTATAATAAAATTATAATAAGCTTATTATAATAAAATAAAACTTGTGGGCTAGGAAGGTGCCTCAGTGGTAGAGCACTTGCCTTGCATGCATGAGGCCTTGGGTTCGATTCCTCAGCACCACATAAGCAAAAAGAAAAAAGCCAGAAGTGGCGCTGTGGCTCAAATGGTAGAGCACTAGCCTTGAGCTGAAGAGCTGAGGCACAGCACCCAGGCCCAGCGTTCAGGCTCCACAACCAGAGCCCCCCCCCAAAAAAAAAAACCAACAACTTGTTTTTTATAAACATAATCAAAAGAAACAAAATAAATCACTTAAGACCACAATTACTTAGGTTTATCATATACATTTCCTTCAACTTTGAGAATCTTGAATGATAAAATTTTATGTTCCTCTTTCAGTTTTATTTTTCTTTCACAGAGCCAAGGAAGGAACTCAGGGCCATGCACTTGCGAGGCAAATGCTCTGCCACTAAGCTAAATCCTCACCCCCTGTTTTGGTCTTTTTGAGGACATTAACAAACCATGATCTGTCACCCAGCATGTGTCAGGGCCTGGGTTTGATCCTCTGGTATTGAAAAATAATACTATTAATAATTAAATTTCAACTAAATTTTTTTTATTTATTTTTTTCAGTCGTGGGGCTTGAACTCTGGGCTTGGGCACTGTCCCTGAGCTCTTCAGCTCAAGGCAAGCGCTCTACCACTTGAGCCACAGTGCCACTTCCGGTTTTCTGGTGGTTTATTGGAGATAAGAGTCTCATGGACTTTCCTGCCTGGGCTGGCTTTGAACCGCAATCCTCAGATCTCAGCCTCCTGAGTAGCTAGGATTATAGGCATGAGCCACCGGTGCCCGACTTCAACTAAATTTTATTTTTGGTGATACTAAGGATCAAACACAGAGCCTTAATACCTATCAGGTAAGTGCTCTACCATTGAGTTATACCCTAACTCCTATTAAAACCTCATCAGACAAAATGTGTAAAGGATATTTAAATAATGAAATATACACATGATACTTTGTGTATGTTTGTAGGTGGTGGGGAGGGGTGGAGAGAGGGAAGCAGGGAGGGGGGGTGCTGATAAAAGGCCTGAATTCAGAAACTCATGCTCTTGCTCAGCTTTCTTGGCGGTCTACCCACTTAAGCCCTGTCTCTAGCCTACGATTTTGTTTGGTAAATTAGAGATGGAGTCTCAAAGATTTTTTTTTTCTGCCTGGGCTAGCTTGGAATCACAGTCATCTAGGTATGTACAAACTTGGAGCACTTAAACTTCTGAAATTATTAAAAGCTTAAGACTATGCTAAGCTTTTTGAAGCATTCAATGTAAGCTTTCTCTGGGTCAAATGTTTTCAGAACGTGGATGCCCTGTGATGTGTTTAACCTGGTTGTTGAATGCTTAGATTACTTCCAACTCATTGCCATAGCAAATAATGCTGGGATGGACGTTCTTGCAAACGCTGCATATATATCTCAGACTGTTTCCTTAAGGGAAATTCTTCTGAGAAGGGGAATGGTCCAGAGAATGACCATTAGCAAGCTTCTGCTGCATGTGGAAAAGTGGCCCTCCGGAAAGGCTGAGCTAACTCACAGTTAAGTCAGCAATGGATGGGACTGAGGGTTCTTCCCACTGCTAGGGAAGCAGGCATCATTCTGTTTCAGCTACCTGTAAGTCATTACATGGATTGTTCTCCTCCGTGGAATGGAGCCAAGGATACCAGCCCTCCTTACCTCTCCAGACCTCTCAAGTGGATGAATGTGGGTTACTTATGCAATCCAAGGACAGAAGTCTTAGTTCTCCAGGTGACAGGTACTGAGCAAGCTGCAGAGCACTCAGAATTGAGCTATCGGCTCTGGTGGAAAGAGAAGAGAGGCTGAGTGGGGTGGAACGTGGAGGAAGTTCATCTCTAAGGGAGCCTCATTCAAGTAACTCAGAGAATCAGGGCTGCACCTGGAGTTCAGGACTGCAAACTGCAAGACTAGAAAACTGTATGAGGCTTTGCAGAGGGACAGACCTTCCTTAGATGCATTCCATACTTTTATAGACATAATCCAAGGATCTCTATCTCACAGATGAGGCCCCGCAGTTAAGACAGGCTGGCTAACCTACCCTTGTTCACACTGCTGCAGGACTAGACGAGTCCCCTGCATTGTCTGGAATTCATTAAATTTTGTATTGTTATTATAAGGGTGGTGTACAGAGGGGTTACAGTTACTTGAGTCAGGTAATGAGTACCTTTCTTGTTGGGCAATGTTACCTCTTCCCTTGTTCTCTCCCAGCTTTTCCCTCCTGGCCTCCCCCTCACAAGTTGTATAGTTCATTTTCAACATAGTATCTAGTGAGTACCACTGCTGCATTTGTTCACCCTTTGTCCCTCCATTTCTGTGCCCCCCTTTAATCTCCCAAAGACAGACAAACAAACAAACAAAGCAAAAAGAAAAAACAACAACAAGGGGGAAAAACCCTCTGTTTCCATTTCCTGGAATTCCTTTTGATAAATGTTATTTTATATGATCAGAGGCCCGGAGGTTGGGTTTGAATGGAAATGTAGAGTCCATTTCCCCAGCTGTGTAGGCCGCCTCCCTCCGGTCCCCTGCAGCTCCAGGAAGCCATGCTTCCTTGGTGGCTTCTGAGGTGGAATCCTGGATAGGAGTTCCTTGCCCAGCCTTGGCTCCCCACTCCTGGCTCCCTCCCCGTGGAACTCAGAGGTCTGAGGGAGAGTTGCTGGCAAGGTTCACAGCCGCTTAATTACCAAAGTGATTTTAATTTGTTTTTGTTAATTGAAATCTCATTAAGCAAGTAATTTACTCCAACACAGCTCAGGAGTCCACAATCCTGTGAGGGAGGAGGGGAGAGGGCCTTTCAGAACTCGCCTTGATGTGGGGTTTTGTGTTTCTTCCTGGAATATGTGGCCTGGGTGCATTGGAGTGTATGTGTGTGTGGTGGGGTATTGGGCCTCAACCCAGGGACCTCCCAAGGCTGTCCTCTATTCCCTAGTTCTAGGCCTGCCTGCCTTTCCCTGTTCCCTGGAAGAATAGGGATATAAGAACCTGAGCTAGCAGGGTGCTGGTGGCTCACGCCTGTAATCCTAGCTACTCAGGAGGCTGAGATCTGAGGATCATGGTTCAAAGCCAGCCCAGGCAGAAAAGTCCGTGAAACTCTTATCTCCAATAAGCCACCAGAAAACCGGAAGTGGCACTGTGGCTCAAGTGGTAGAGCGCTAGCCTTGAGCTGAAGAGCTGAGGGACAGTGCTCAGGCCCAGAGTTCAAGCCCTAGGACCCACAAAAAAAAAAAAAGAACCTGAGCTAATCTCTGCAGGGCACCCAGTCTCTCTCTCTCTCTCTCTCTCTCTCTCTCTCACACACACATACACACACACACACACGTGTCACACACACATACACATACTAGCTCAAGAGTAGCACCCTACCATTTTGAGCCACAGCTCCACTTCCAGTTTTTCTAGTGGCTAATTGGAGAGAAGAGTCTTAGGGACTTTTCCACCTGGGCTGCCTTTGAACTGTGATCCTCAGATCTCAGCCTCCTGAGTAGCCAGGATTATACATGTGAGCCACTGGCTCCAGGCTCAACACCACTTCTTTATTGAAGAGGGACTGTGCTACAAACTGCAGCCACTTAGCATTCCTGGATCTGGCTTCTCCAGTGACTATAGCATCTCCTACCTGTGTCCAGCTATCCTGGATGGGGTGGAGTTTGAGCCAGTGTGGAAGAGTCCACACACTGCCTGGGAGGCAGTACATACTTAGCATTCATGGAAAGGGTGAGTGGGAATGTGTAGGAGCTATGCCCCTGGCCTATCCTGGAAGATGTGCACATGCTCTCCTGCTTCTGGGAAATTCCTGTGCTGTGCCTCTAGCCTGTGGCCTGGGTATATTGTGGCAGTTGAGGAATCGGCGAGCTCTGCCTACACTGGGCATTTTCCTTCTTCTAGCCCCTGACTGCCTTTTCCCTTTGCCCCTGACTATGGCCACTTGGTAGTTTTCCAGGCCTGACATTTCAAACATGCAATGCCATATGTATCGCCACTCTCAGGTAATTATCACGTAAAATTAAGCTAGTCTTGTACATGAAACCAGCAATTAGCCAGGGACTGAAGGTCAGGGAGAGCTCGTTTATAGAGTCGCTAACAAAATGTTAAGTGGAAGTGTGTGTCAGATGGGCCAGGAGGCTGGATTAGCTGGGGTCGCAGCCGTGGGACTAGAGAGCCTGGGAGACTAGGGCTCTGCAGTGTTGGGCAGAACAGGAGGAACTGGCGATTTATGGCTCATTTTCTCCTCCCACTCTTAGTCTGCAACACAGCTTTGAAGACAAGGCTGCTAAGCTTGTGGAATACCCATGCACACCAACACTGTTTCCCCATTCACCCCGAAGCTTCATAGGTCTCCTGTTCAAAAGCTGATTTGTCAATATAACCTCCTACTTTCTGCCCATACACTGATCCCTGTCAACCCTAACTTGGGTATCTGAAGACAGGATGATCTTGCAAGAATCAGAAGCTTTGTTTATGCCATTCTCTTGGCTCAAAATGCTTTTCTCTCCCTTCCAACTCCTCTATGGCCTACCTGGAGTTTTCTTTTCTGAAAATCCTGGGTGGGGGGAATATATAAATTATCTTCTTCTGCCCTTTGTTCTCTTATATTTACAGCAAGAACCCATGCAAATGTCACCTCCTCTGTGACGCTTTCCTGGATTCCTCCTTCATGGTCGAATCTTCATCCCTCTGAATGCCCACGGAACCTTGTCTAGAATATTGGTATAGTACTTACCAAAATTATTCCCTATTCCATTGTTGGTCTACTCCAGACTCTTAATTCTACAAGGAACATTCACACTAAGTCAAGCAGGAAATGTGTTTAATTACTCAACAAGGAAAAGAGGTTCAGTGGAGAGAAGTCTAGATTTAGAATCTAGACTTCTAGAGACCCGAGCTCCTATCCTCTTGTGCTGGGCAGACTTAAGTGAATCAGTCAAGCTCTCTGGTTTGTTTTTCTTTTTTTTTGCCGGTCATGGGGCCTGAACTCTGGGTCTGGGCGCTGTCCCTCAGCTCTTCAGCTCAAGGCTAGCACTCGACCACTGGAGCCACAGCACCACTTCCGGCTTTTTCTGTTTATGTGGTGCTGAGGAATCGAACCCAGGGCCTCATGCTTGCAAGGCATGCACTCTACCACTGAGCCACCTTCCCAGCCAAGCTCTCTGGTTTTTATCCTTTTAAATCAAGTCACAGATGTTGAAGTGGCCGAGGCCAGTTTGATTCATTGCTTCTCCTGTAGGAACTCATCCAGCTCCCGCTGGAAAGTCTCTGATGACAGAGACCTCACAGAACAGGCACTCCACCGAGGGACAGCTTTGCCTTGAGAACCGCATCATCTGAAACCTGGCTTTCTAACAGCTCCATCACAGGTACAGATCTGCACCTCGAGGCAACCTGTCATTAAGATGGTATTCCTAGGCTCAATGTACCAGTTCCATTGCATCCCTTATAAGACCTGATGTGAAGCCTGGCTGCCATTTGTTACCTTCATCCAAAGATCTCCTGAAATAGTACACAGAGCAGGGTGGTAACTGTTGTGTCAATATGTAATTGTTTTGAAGCAATATGCTCATAAAAAAGCCCCACCTTGCTGGGCGCTGGTGGCTCATGCCTGTAATCCTTTCTATTCCAGAAGCCGAGATATGAGGATTGAAGTTCAAAGCCAACCTTAGCAGGAAAGATCATGAGACTCTTACCTTCAACTAACTACCAGAAACCTGGAAGTGGAGTTGTGGCTCAAGTGGTAGAGTGCTAGCCTTGAGCAAAAATGTTTGGGGACAAAATCCAGGCTCTGAATTAAATCCCCAGGACTGACAAACACACACACACACACACACACACACACACACACACACACACACACACACAGTCCTCCCTAAATAAAGTCCATGCAAATGACAAAAGTAGGAAAAACCATTTGCCTCTTATATCACAGGCAAGGGACTACTCTTCTTAATAGCTAAAGAGGAACCACAAGTCAGAATGAAAAACATCCACAATTGAACAGAAATATGCACAAAGGATATTTTAAAAGTTTCCAAAAGAGGACCTGCAAATTGCTTTGTAAATATACAGTGATATGCTTAGCCTCTTTCATCATAAGAGAAATGCAAAATAAGATTGCAATTGCTTTTCACATTTCTGGAGACGTACATGTATGTATACATGTATATGCCATGCATACATATATTTTAAGTCTAGCTTTGTTCACAACTGCATATTAGTTTATATATGTACGTATGCACACTGGTCTTAGAGCTTGAAATCAGAGCCTCATACTTGCTTGACTTCTTTGCTCACAGCTAGCACTCTACCACTGGCATTTTGGTAGTTATTTTGGAATCTCAGAGTCTTTTTTGGGTAGCTAGTTTTGAACCATGATTCTACAATACTCAGCTTCATGAGTAGCTAGACTTATAGGCCTGAGCTACCTACATCCAACAGATTAGTGTTTTACAGTGAAAGAATTCCCCAAGGTCTTCTCTCGTTCAACAATCTTTGATGGCTCCCTATTGTCTATTAAGCCCACACGTCTTAACCTGGGTTTCAAGAGCCCCTATTGTCTGACCCCAACCTACCTTCCATTACTGCCACCACAGACTTTCCCCAGGGAAAAAAATAGCATGATTTACTCTTGTGATGCGCTGTTATACCTTGTGTCTTGAACTGTGCTCATTAAAAAATCAAGAACCCTTCTCTTCCATTGCCATACCAAGTTACATCTACTCTTATTTTTGAGGAGGAGATGGTGCTGGAGATTGAACCCAGGACTGATCTCATACTAGGCAAGCATGCTACCACTGAGCTAGCTCTTTTAAAAATTTTTATTATTTATTTAGAGACAAGGACTACCTATGTAGCTTAGGCTGGCCTTGAACAGTAACCCTCCTGCCTCAGCCTTTGAGTGCTAAGATCACTGTGTGCATCATGCCCTAGGCTTTAAGTTATACCTGGTCTTCCTCCTGAAGAACTTGTCTTCCCAAGTTTGAAGTAGCCTTTCATAGTTTTATCCTGCATGTCTCTTAAAGGTTTCTTTTCTTTTCTGTTCTCTTCTTCTCATCTCCCCTTTCCTCCCCTCCTCTCCTTCCTTCTCTTCCTTCCTTTTTCACTCTTGTTTTTTTTTTTTGTCGGTCATGGGGCTTGAACTCTGGGCCTGGGCGATGTCCCTCAGCTCTTCAGCTCAAGGCCAGCGCTCTACCACTTGAGCTACAGCGCCACTTCCGGTTTTCTGGTGGTTTATTGGAGATAGGAGTCTCACGGTCTTTCCTGCCTGGGCTGGCTTTGAACCGCAATCCTCAGATCTCAGCCCCCTGAGTAGCTAGGATTATAGGCGTGAGCCACCAGCGCCTGGCTTTCACTCTTGTTTTAGTGTTACTATAGGGTTTGGAGTCAGGGCTTCACACTTGCTAGACTGATGTGATACCACTGAGCCATGCCTCCAGTTCTGATTTCATTTTTGTTGGTCCTAGAGCTCGAACTCAGGGCCTGGGAGCTTTCCCAAAGCTTCTTTTTGCTCAAAGCTAGTGCTCTACTACTAGCAGCTCCACATTTGGCTTTTGGGGTAGTTAATTGGAGATAAAGAGTCTTGGGCTGGGAATGTGGCTTAGTGGTAGACTGCTTGCCTAGAATGCATGAAGCCCTGGGTTCAACTCAGTACCACATAAGCAGAAAAAGCCACAAGTGGTGCTGTGGCTCAAGTGATAGAGTGCTAGCCTTGAGCATAGAGAGACTCAGGGATAGTGCCTAGGCCGAGTTCAAGCCCCAGGATTGGCAAAAAATATTTCATGGACTTTTCTGTCTGTACTGGCTTGGAACCTTGGTCCTCAGATCTCAGCTTCCTAAGTCACTGGTTTTACAAGTGTGAGCCAGGGATGCCCAACTTCATCAGTTATTTTTAAGATAGGGTATCTGAGCCATAATCTGCCTACTTTTGGCTTCTTGTCCTCAGTGGGATCACAGGTGTATACTATCCATCTAACTTTTCTCCCATTGAGATGGAGTCACAACTTTTCTACCCAGGCTGTCCTTGAGAGGCCTGATCCTCCCATCCTCAGCTTCCTATGTAGCTAGGATTACAGGCAAGAGCCACCAGCACCTAGCTTTTGATTTCTTTGGACTATTTCCATCTGAAAGGAGGAGAAGGACGAGGAGGAAGAGGAGGTACAGGAGCTCTTAGAGCCCAGTAAAGTGCCAGGTGGGATCAGGTCTGTCTGCTCCTTGTCCCATCTTATCTGTCATCATCCTATCTATCCTCACTGGGGGAAAGCCTGTCATCCCTCATTGCACACACACCCCTGTGTGGGACCTTCTGTACAGTGGCTCCATGTGAGCCCACTGCAGCTCACCCACACCCACCAGCCTGGCTGCAAAGAGGGCTTCAACGTGACCAGACAGTGAGGCCACCACATTCCAGACGGATGAGGGAGGCATGCCCCGAGGTCATACGTCTGGCTTAGCAACCCACCTGCACCCACTCAACCTTAACAGATCCCTGGGATGACCCAGGTTCAACTCCTCACCGTCCGGGCACCACGGTACAGCACTAACTTGCTGCCTCAGGTCCTCACCGAGGTTGATGGGAAAGGTGATACTTGTTCCAGGGCTGTGTGAGGACTGGGAGAGAAAGCTGGGAAGGTGTCAGAAGCGTGATCTCTGGCAGTTGCTCAGGTTGGTTCTCCTAGAAGAAGGGCTGGCAAGCTACAGATGTACAGAAAGCTAAAGATGTACAGCCCAAGCTAAACCTAGAAAGGCAGATATACTGCCAATTCCCCTGTATGCCAAACAGCACGGTACTGCAAAGCCAAATCGATTTTTTTTGGCTTCATTACTGTTTGGAGTTACTTTGCCACCATCAGTACTCTGCTAGTGAGAACCTCAGATCTGCTCAGGGTGTGGCATTCATATTGCCTTCATCATGTGCATGGGGCTTGGGCACGCACACAGATATTTTTACGGAAGTGTGCGCATACACACTTGTGTACTTACAGTGGTTACTGGCACAGCAAATAGGGCAGCCCAGGAAGGAATAAAGATTAAGATAGGGCAAGAAAGGATAAGGAAAGCCAGGCATGGTAGTGAATGTCTGTATTTCCAGCTACCCAGGATACTGAGGCAGGAAGACTATATGAGTCCAGGAGTTTGAGGGCAGCCTGGGCAAGTTAGTGAGACTTCACTTTAAAAAAAAATGTGGGGGAGGTGGAGGGAGGCTGGAAAGTGGGGGAAGCAAGCACTGTGCTTCATACTTGTAATCCCAACCTATCAGGAAGATTGTAGTTTGAGACTAGTCTGGGCCAAGAGTTCCTTAGAACTCATCCTAACCAATAATTTGAGTAAGGTATAGGAAGGAGAATTTTTGATTGGAGAACAACTCCAAGCAAAAACCACAAGACTGTAAAAAGGGAAAGGTTGAGTGCTTGGTTCAAATAGTAGAGCACCTGACTAGAATGTACAAAGACCTGAATTCAACTCCAGGACTATGGACAAAATTAAAGACTCAAAGGGTTCCCTAGGGCTGGGAAGGTGGCTCGGTGGTAAGAGCGCTTGCCTTGCATGCCTGAGGCCCTGGATTTGATTCCTCAGCACCACATAAGCAAAAAAAGAAAAAAAGCCGGAAGTGGCGCTGTGGCTCAAGTGGTAGAGCACTAGCCTTGAGTTGAAGAGCTGAGGGACAGTGCCCAGGCCCGGAGCTCAGGCCCCACGACCAGACCCCCCCCCAAAAAAGGGTTCCCTCACCCTGTCTCTGCCTCAGTTTCTCATTTATAAAGTGGCAATTAGAATAATAGTATGCATTATTAGGACCCTCAGAGGATTGAGTTAATACACACACGTAATGGAAGCTAATGCAAAGTAAGCAGAGGTGGGGTGAAGTGGGGGGTCTCTTCCTCTAGGCTCTTTCCTTCTTCCTTTAACTCCATCTAAGATGTCACCTCCAACATCTTTCCCTCCTCCCTCTGTCCTGCAGGATTCCCCCAGCCCCTCCCCTGCCCGCAACAATATCCTGATCGTTGCCAGAACCAAGCTGGGTGTGGAGTACATGCTCCAGGCAAGGAAAAGAAGCCAGAGAGAACAGGAGGTGGAGATGCTGGATCCAAAATGTTCTTCCTCCTCCTCCTTTTCCTTCTTTTTTCTCTTTTCCCTAGCCCTGCTCCCAGAGGCAGGAGGTTCGGGGGACAGAGGGAGAGCTTCAAAGAACAGACAATCCCAGCATTCCCTGGTGGGCTTGGGGGTCAGGCCCCTCCCCACTCCATCTGCCCCTGCTGTAGCCTGTGCCATCCGGTTTGCTAGCCCAGATCAGCCTGGTGGAGTTCAACAAGGCAGGGACCCCAGGCCTTGCCAGTCCTAGCCCAGCTGGGGATGAGAATAGCTAAAATCTGAGGTCCGTGAAACATTCTCCTGCTTTATTTCATATTCTCATTCTCTCTCTCTCTCTCTCCTTCCCTCTCTCTCCTCTCTCTCTCTTTCCCTCTCTCTCTCTCTCTCTTTCCCTCTCTCTCTCTCTCTGTCTCTCTCTCTCTCCTTTCTGAGGCCCGGTCTTTCCCAGCCCTGTGGTTCTGAGTCTGTCCTGTGCCAGCCTCTCTGGCTGTCTCCCTCATCCCTGCCTCTCTGCCACCACCTGCCCTGGGTCTTCTGCCAGCTCTAGGCTCAGTGAGCATCAGGCCCTGTCAGCCTGAGCTCCAAATTCCCCCCCACCCCCACCCCCCACCTCCACCTTTCAGCCCCCCTGGGCCGGAGGCCGGCAGTTCCAGCATCTGGAGGGGCTGGCTCTCTGCTCTGGCTGCCCTGGGCCAGGGGTCCTCCTCCTCCCTGTTCCCCAACCCACCTTCCTCCTTTCTTCTCTCTATAGTGACTGGAGTCCTCACTCTTCCCATCCCTCTGACTCCTCCCTGCCTGGGACAGCTTGCTGCCCTCCAGGCCTTGGCTGGAAGCTCACAGTGAAGCCACCTCCCCCCACAGACTGGGAGGGGAAGAATCACCATGACAACCAAGATAACCTCGCCTTCTTCCCCTCCCTTCCTCCTCCTCCCAGCTTTACAGAAGGGGTTAGAGGTCTGGGGGAGGGGAGTGGGGAGTAGGGATAGAAACCCTCAGGGATCCAGTAACAGTGGATGGGGCATTGGTGAGAGATAGGCCAGTTGTGGGATCATGGCTCTTGAGCTGAGTCCAGCCAAGCACGATCTAGTGGGGGGTCACAGTCACTAGTTGAGTTCCCCAATGTACCAATGATTCCTCTGGGCAGCTGGTCAAACATAGAGCTCCAAGTGTCATCTTCGATCTACTAAACCACCATCTCTGGAGTTGGGGCCTGAGGATTTCCCACAGGTGATTCCTACATGTACCAGCATGCAGAAAGCTGGAGTAGCAGCTTGGGTTTGAATCTTGCACACAAAATCAGGTGCAGGCTTGTGACTTTCCCAGGGCTCAGTGCTCACTTCTGTCAAATGGGTTAACAGCATCAGTTCCATAGGGTGTTAGGTAGGTTGGGCTTGTGTTAAAGCACGTTGCACAGCTCTTGAGAATGGCTGCTTTCTCTTCTGAGACTGTCAGGGGCTGTCAGGGAGTATGCCTGCCTCCCCCAAATCTGCCATGGCCTAGGCCTTCTCTGCCATTATGTGTTACAAGACACTGAAAATTCTCAACACTGGAGCACCACGAAATCATTAAGGCAAAACAATAAATAAAGGCCTGGAAGTTATTACAGAGCTGACAGTGCACAACGGCATCCTGCAAAGCAAATATGAATTATTTCAGAACATTTTAAAATGAAAAATTCTCTCTTGTTCCTGCCTGGCCCTCTCATCCATTAACTCCTCCTCACACCTTTTCAGCAGGTGGGTGGTGGTCTGGCTGGGAGGTCCCAGCATAGCACTTCCTAGGAGTCAGACTGGAAGTCAAGCTGCTGCTTCTTTAGCCTTCACAACTCTTCATTTGTTAAAGCATCTCTTCCTTCCCTGTCTTTCCCTAGAGTCAGTGAGTCTCCTTCTCCTCACCCCTCTATAGCTTCAGGAAGTTGGGCTCCATCTGGCCCATTTCATACACAGAGAAACAGGTACAAGAGGTATCAGCAGCAAACCCAGAGCACGATACATAACGGAGCTCAAACTCAAGCCTGGTCATCCATTCCAAAGATAACTCAGACTACATAACACAAGACATGCAGAACATTTGTATCGCATATTTTAAAGGCTATCTCTTGCCAGGTGCTAGCACTTCATGCCTGTAATCCTGGCTTCTCAGGAGACTGAGATCTGAGGATTTTGGTTCAAAGCCAACCTAGGTAGGAAAGTCTGTGAGACTCTTCTCTCCAGTTCACCACCAAACTATGGCTCAAGTGGTAGAGCTCCAGCCTTGAGCAAAAAAGCTAAGGGACAGCACCCAGACCCCGAGTTCAAGCCCCAGGACTGGCGCATGCACATGCATGTACGCACACACACAGACTTTATAATTTATTATTATTATTGTTGTTGTCATTGTTGTTAAGTACTTATCAGAGTGCTGCTCTGGTTATCCAGCACCATGAGCGGACTGCTGTGGCCTTCTATCACTGCTGTCCCATTCTGCTGTATCAGCACCCCCTCCTTTGAACTGATGTCTTCCTTCCCATTTTCTGAGCTAGGATTTTATATACTGACTTCAAGAGAGTCAAATTTCCTCTAGTCTTTACCTCGTCCAGCTCTCTTTACCCCAGGTGGAGGAACCCCATCAAGAAGAGAGGATGTGCCCAATACATACAGAATCACAGTTGCAAGATTTGGCATTATTGCTTGAGTGCCTAGATCCAGCTGCTCCTGATCTCAGATCTTCTGTTACACAGGCCAATAATCTCCCCTGTTGAGTTGAACTAGATTAAGTTGGGTTTCAGTTTGCTTGTTCTCAAAGGTCTAGGTACTGAATGGAGAGGAGCAGGTATACACATGGCTTTTGATGATATACCCAAAGAGGAAGGCTTGATCTAGAAGAACCAGGAGACCTAACTATGGTGCATCATACCCATATCCTTCCAGGAGTAGGGGACTGAGCATGTCCATGCAAAGGATTGTAGACAGGAGGTCAAACCCACAGGTAAAAATCTCAGTAGAGCCATTGATTCTGCCATCTGGACAATTTTTTCTTTTTCCTTTTTTCTTCTTTTCTTTTTTTTTGAGACAAGGTCTTGATGTGTATCGCAGGCTGGCCTTGAACTTCCTATCCTTCTGCTTTAGCCTCTTGAGTAATGAGATTCCAAAGGTAAGCCATTATGCTTAGCCCTTCTAGGTGATGAGAAGAATTCCTTGCTTCTACAGACCTCAGCCTCCTGACTTGTGCTTTCCAAGATCTCCCCTCCCCCCTGCCATGCTCTTTAGCTTCATCTCCAATTAATCTACCCTCATTCCTTTCTCTTCACATATCTGCAGTTCTCATTTGCTTTAGTTCCTTAAGAAGATCATCCTTCCATCCATTTGCCCATATTTATCCATCCATTCATCCATCACCAGCTCCTGAGATATGTCAGGTATTTTCCTAGGTATTTAGATACCATACAGGCCTTGCTTGCTCTCATGGAACAACCTTCAGATTAGCTAGAATCACAGGCATGAGTCACCCACACTCATCTGGCCCTGGGTGCACTTTATAGGCTTCTGAGGCAGGAAGAATGAAGAGAGGAGATTGAATTCCTTCTGTGTACCAGGAAACCCAAGAGAAGAAGACTTAAGGAGCAGGCTAGTCCTTGGGTTTAGCAGGGACTGTCCGCTGTCTCCCATGGGTCTTCCTTATTTATTCCATTTTTGAGTTGATTGTGGCCTCTCCTAAAAAGCTTTGATCCAGCCATCTACCTTCTTCCAGGACATAATCACTGTCTTTGCATGGAAAAGATCAGGGTATGAGGGTTACCGGTGAAATCATGGGACATACAAGCTGGGTGTTCCTGGGCTGTGTGTGTGTGTGTGTGTGTGCATGCACACAGATGTTGGAGCTTACTCCAAAGCTCTAAAGCAATGCCTTGTGTGAATATGAAATTCATGCCCAAGGGTTGGCTGCATCTGCTCCAGCCACAGGGCTGAGACCATCCTCACACTCCACTTTTCCACTTGGCTTCAGATTTCACCTTGGTCATAGCTTTCTCCAGAAAGCTTTCTTTGTTGAGGTGCTGTGCCCCTATTGTCCTGAGCCAGCCTGTTTAATAGCCAGATTTCCTGTCTGCCATAGTTGTGTGTTCCCTTGTCTCTTCTCGATTTGGTTTTAAGTTTGATCATGGGGCATGCTTTCACCAGAGTCTAGCCCAGAGCCTGATGCATAGTAGGTGTTTAGTAAGTGCTAGCACGAATACAGGAGAGATCAAACAATGTGAGCTATTCACAGATGAAGGATAAACTTCAGAAGAAGTTTATCTGTGTCCAATGGTGAAGCAAACCTATAGTGTACAAAATAAATATGAGGAAGCTGGAACATGTGTTCAGGGGGCAGTCAAAGGGACAGGGACAGAGAAATAGAGAAAGGAAGGGTAGATGAAAACAGTCATCATCTTCAATGTACATATGTGAAAATGGAACTAGGCAACTTGAACGGATGGTTGGGGTGGAGAGAGATGGAAGAATGATGGAAGATTGACATTGATTAAAATGCATTGTAGCTGGATGCCTTTGGTTCATGTCTATAACCTTAGCTCCTCAGGAGACTAAGATCTGAGGATTGAGATTTTTGTTATTTATTTATTGGTTGGTCATGGGGGCTTGAACTCAGGGCCTGGGCCTTGTCCCTCAGCTTTTTTTTTTTTTCTTCCCTCAGCTCTTTTTGCTCAAAACCAGTGCTCTACCACTTGAAGCCACAGTGCCACTTCAGTTTTCTGGTGTTTAGTTGAAGATAAGTTTCCTGCCTAGGATGGTTTGAATCTTGGTCCTCAGATCTCAGCCTCCTATGTATCTAGGATTACAGGTGTGAGCTACCGGTGCCCAGCAAAGATCAAGGTTTGAAGTTAGTCCAGGTAGGCATATCCATGAGGCTCTTAAGTACAATCGAACTACCACCCCCCCCTCAAAAAAAAAGCTGGAAGTGGAACTATGGCTCAAGTGGTAGAGCTCTAGCCTTGAGCAAACAAACAAACAAAAAAACTCAGGGACAGGGCCCAGGCCCTTAGTAGCTCCAGAAGCTACCCACAAACATTGTACTCACAAACTGACATGCTGAAATATAGCTCTTTTTTTATTTTATTTTATTTTTGTCAGTCGTGGGGCTTGAATTCTGGGCCTGAGCACTGTCCCTCAGCTCTTCAGCTGAAGGTGAGCGCTCTACCACTTGAGCTACAGCCACTTCCGGTTTTCTGGTGGTTTATTGGAGATAAGAGTTTCAAGGACTTTCCTGCCTGGGCTGGCTTTGAACCGCAATCCTCAGATCTCAGCCTCCTGAGTAGGATTACAGGCGTGAGCTGTACAGCTACTTAAAGATAATACTAATACTACTGTACGAGTAAAAAGAAAGCTGCTAATGAGACCCAGGACCACCAGCCAGGGAGAGGCTGGGAGGGACCATAGTCACCAAGCTTTCAGGGCTGGGGTGAAAACTCCACTGAGAACTCCCCTATCTTTCCTGCCAGCTCCAGTCTGGACTCTGGCTTTTGTATAGTCTGCTGCTCACTATTTTGCATGCCCACCTGTGTGCGTGTGCAAACCCTGAGGAGCATTTGGTAGATCTTTGTGCCTCTCTCTGGGTGTGATGTGTTTATGGTCAACACTTGTGCCTTTGGGTAACCAGGTATAAACATGACACCTTTGCACACACAACTCTGTATGCAGAACATGTCCAAGTATGCATGGGTGCCTGGGTGTGTATGTGCTTGCACAGACTTGAGTGTGCTCACGGAGGCAGAGGACAGCCGGGTGTGTTCTGTCACTTTGTACTGATTAGCCTTCACTTGGAAGCATTTAGGTGACGATTTACAGCTGCACCTGACCCTGGCCTCTTGGCCTCATCCTGCGTGTGCTGCTACGGCTACCCCCCCTGCCCCCCTGCCCACCCCCTGCCCCCCTGGCCACATAACTGTGATTTATGGCTGGCCTGTGGGGAGTGGCCCCCTCCCCACCACCCACCTCTCCACAGCTCCAGCACCAGATGGGCTGCCTGCTGCTCCCTGGAGCAGCTCTGCCAGGGAGGGTGAAGCAAAGCGACCAACTGGCTGCCAGGCTGGGCTGGGACCCCTCCCTCAAGCCACTGCTCACACCCTTTCACGCAATCCCTGTCATCTTGTCCCAGGCTTGTTTCTAGTTGTCGGAGTCTGTGACAGAACAGAAACCACCTCCATCCTCCATTCAGCTCCACGCCAGACACAGATAGACAGACATACACAGATAAAGGTGCAGCTAGATCCACGTACAAGGATGCTCGCAGGGTCACGTCTTACAAGCGCATGTGTGTGTGTGTGTATGTGGGGGATGAGCACACATGTGGGGGCTGGGAAGGAAGCCAGGACCCCTGCAGCCAGGCCAAGCCTCCCCCACTCCCTGTTTGGTCCCCCCCACCCCGCCCCTTTCCCCAGTATCTATACTCCCTGATGCCAAAGGGTATCTTCTCCAGCTTGTGCCAATTCATTATGAAGTTCCACTCAACCAGCAAGGGCATTTCTAGGGGTGTCCCTGAGGTGGACCCTTGGGGGCTGAAGCTCAACCCTGGTACCCCCAAGGCTGGTGTAGCTGGGAGAAGGGGGTGGTGAAGAAACTGGGGGACCATGTCAGGCTGAAGGTGAGCACTGGAAACAAAAAGATTGGAGTAAATTATTATTCCCCCCATGGCTTTCCCAAGGAAAGTGGAAGCAGCAGCCTGAGGCCCGTTTTCCTATTTGATGGGGGATCAGATAAATGGCAGGCAGCTTGCTCTGATAAGGCCTTGCTCTGGGCACAACCTCTCTCTCTGCAACCCTCTTACTATGCATAGAGGAAGGCTATCTGTGCAGCTGCACCTTGACACAAATATATCTGCACCCGAGATGAAGCAATTCCCCCAGAAATTACAGCAGGGGGATTGCATCTGAGGAGGGGGCCCTGGGGAGGAGTGGGGACTGGTGGGTGGAGGGGGAGAGGCCTGGGGCAGGCAAGGAGCAGAAGAGGGAGGTAGCTGGGAGACTGGGAGTGGGGAGGAAGGGAGAAAGAGGTCAAGAGTTCTGCACCAGGGAGGGGCCTGGAAGAATCTTTGTATAAAATTTATCTCCCCCCCCACCATCAAGCAGCTATCTCAGAACTATTCTTTACTTCCTGCATCATCTTGCTAATAGGGAAACTCACTTGCACCCCCATTCTTCACTCCCCCTCCCCAACTACCTTCTCTCTGCTCACAGAATTAAAAAAATCAAATATGTGGACAATATTAGATTTTACAATGAGTCGCCTAAATGGAGAAGTCGGCCGCCTTTAAAAAAAAGACTCTTTTCAGGGTCTGAGAAGGTGGCTCAGTGGCACAGCGCTTGCCTTGCATGCATGAGGCCCTGGGTTCCATTCCTCAACACCACATAAGCAGAAAAAGCCGGAAGTGGGACTGAGGCTCAAGTGGTAGAGCACTAGGCTTGAGCTGAAGAGCTGAGGGACAGAGTTCAGGCCCCACGACCAGAAAAAAAAAAAGACTCTTTTCAGAAGGAAAATGGGGTGAGAATGTAATTTAAATAAATATGTTCATACATAAATGTTTTTGGAAGGACAGACAGCAAAGAGTTCTGATCTTGAGGGCACTGGAAACACTTTTCCAAGTTGTCCCATGGATATCTGAGAGTGTGTGTGTGTGTGTGTGTGTGTGTGTGTGTGTGTGTGTGTGTGTGTGTGTGCATGTGTTGAGTGTATGTGTAAAAACACACAAAACTGCTTCTGTGTTACTCTGGTCATGTGTCTGTGTTCTCTCTCACATGCATGGTCTCACAATACTCTAGGCTCCCTCTCTCTGCCCATCTGCCCTCTCCTTCCAGCCTCTATGGAGGTCTCCAGAAAGTTCCCTCCTTCAGGAAGAGATGCTTTGGTGAGACATCCCATCAAGCACAGGGTCCTCTGGTTCTTGCCAGACACTCCCTCCCCTCCTAGCTCCTCCTTGGCTGTGCAAAGGTGCCTGAGGGTGCTGGCAGTGGATCTTGGCAGGCCAAGTACACGGGGGCGGAGCAGTGGGCTGTGTAGGTTGGGGATCTTGTTCCCAAAGCTCTGGGTCTTGGGGGTGTGAGTTGGGCTTGTTGGGGTGGGGATGGGCAACAGGAGACATCATGTGTCCATGTGGGAGGGAAAGATGAAACAAAATGAGTGCGTGCGTGGGGGTTCCCCTCCCTTCCTAAACTGGCACCTGCCTTGGGTCTGACTGTCAGAGCAGCTGCTAGACAGAAGAGTGGGCTGACAGATGCCACGGCCCTAGCCTTTGTCTGAGCCAGAGAAAAATCACACCCTCCTCTTAAACCCTCCCTGGGAGGAGGGGTGTAGTGGAGGCTGAGAGGTTTCCCATCTTACCCTACAACTTTGCCTCTAGCCCTGAAAAGCAACAGGGGTCTTCATCCTGTCTCTCAACTTAGGAGAGTTGGGTGAAGTGAGAAGTCAATGTTTAGGGGGAAAGATGCTTTGAACTTATTTGCCTAAATGGAGTGATATAGGGTGTAGGGGTAAAGGGTACAGGGGTGTTGGCAGGGGTGGGGAGGGATCTTCACAGCAACTAAAATCAGCCTTGGGAGGGGGGACTGAGTCAGCCGGCAGGAACTAGCCTTTCTGAGCCTCAGCTCTTCTCTCTTCTCAGGTGTAAAATATGGGAAGCGATTCTTCAAATAACAGATGCAATGTTAAATAACATGGATAGCTGAGGTTGTTAGACATGTCAGGCTGATGGGGCAACGAACACAATTGGCTGTCACCTGCTTCTGGTTTAGGATGAATCTGGAGGAGCACAGGGCCCATTCTTCCTGCAGGAAATAGTCCCTGGGAAGTCAGTCACCTCTTCCAGGCTAGTGGAATCCTTCAGTTTCACCTGCAGCCATCTCTGTAGATAGGTGATGGAACAGGAGTTCTCTAAGGGGAACTACTATGTACGACAGGCTGAGGCATGTTGGGACAGAATACTGACCTCCCATCTCAACTTTTCTGTAGTTAAGGACTTGGCCAGAAGGTTCTAAGAATCAGAGGACATGGGAACTGTTCCTTTAGAGCACATACTAGGAGGAAAACCACCTGAGGAGACCTAGAGTGTGTATGTAGATAGAAGTCCTGTGGTTTGGCTTACTGGTAAGCAGGAATCTACATTGAAACTTGAAGGTAATACCCATCCATCCCCATAGTGGGATCTGAGCTATTACTCACCTCATACTTATCCTTACACTCATCCTTATGTATCAGTGATTGCCATTGATCCTGATATTGGGCATTGATCATCACACTGGAACATCGATTTCCCAACTGACTCTGAATTGGGGTATTGATCTCTACCTTGGGATGTTGACTTTCTTACCCATATCTACCACGGGGCATTGATTCCTCTCAACCCACTCTGTATTAGGACATTGATCTTCCAATAGGATGTTGATGACCCCAACCAAATCTTCATTGGGCCATTGATTTCCACGCTGGAATGTCAACTCCCCTTCCCATCCAATTCTGGACTGGGACATTGATCCTCCATTGGAGCATTGATTTATTCACCTCTCTCAGTATCTTAATATCATCCATGACACACCACCAACTGAGGATATAACACTGATGTTTTATGTTAAGGTTTTGGTTTATTCTCTCCATCAATATCTCACGAGTTGACGCTATTGTAAGTTTCTGTGCGTATGGTTGACATCCCTGTTTCCTTCCCTCATGGAAAGATCCTGATTTCCTTTTGACTTCCATATTTGAATCCTGATACACCACCCCTGCCTCCTTTACAGAATTCCACTCTCAGTGACTTCGACTAAGGTGTGTGTTCATGAGTCCAGTGAGGAGCACCTAATAAGATGGGAACCGCATGGAGCACATTGGAAGAAGCATAGACTCTGGAGCTGCATGGAGCACATTGGAAGAAGCATAGCTCTGGCCTTTTGAGTTTGAATTCTGAGCTTGACTATTTAAGAGTTGCCTCATCTTTCAAGTGGGAGTGAGGATACCTACTTTTCAAGCTTTCTAAGCAGCAGTCATGTGCTGTATGATGATGTTTTGTTCAATGGTGGACCCTTGTACAATGGTGGTTCTATAATATTATATAGCTTTGCCAAGTGCTGGTGGCTCACACCTGTAATCCTAGCAACTCAGGAGGCTGAAATCTGAGGAGCTCAGTTCAAAGCCAGTCTGCATAGGAATATTAGTAAGGCTCTTCTCTCCAATTAAGCACCAAGAAAATAAAAAGCCAGAAGTGGAGCTGTGGCTCAGTTGGTAGAGTGCTAGCCTTGAACAAGAAAGCTCAGGGACAGTGCCCTGAGTTCAAGTCCCAGGACCAGCATACATGCAAAAAAAAAAAAAGATTACATGGTCCTGTGATTTTGTGGTCAACTCTACGGGTGGAAGGTTGATTTTCTGATGTTCACACAATGACTAAAATTGACAGAGAACAAATTTCTCAGAATGTACTCTGTCTTGAAACGACTGCATGAGGACATTGAGAGACCTAGAACAGATAGCACAGGACTTTATAATAACTTACCCTGCCTTCCTTCCTCCTAGATGAGGGAGATGGCTCAGTCACATACTGTGGTTGGGGCTCAGATCCTGCTTTTCCTCACATACCATCCATCCTCTATGAAGTGGGTCCCCTGAGAGTCCAGATCCAACTTCATTAAAAAAAAATATCCATAGATAGCAAAGAGGAGAGCAACTTTTCCACCCTGAGCCTGTGTGTAATTACATATTTTGGCCACGTGCTGGGCCCGGGATAAATCTGTATGGTAATGTAGGCCAGGGGCTTACAATGTAGGCACACATGCTAATTTTTAAACCACAAAATCGTGGCTGTTTTTCATTTTCATTTCCAACAACACTGACAGAGATTAGGCCCTATTAAGCACTATGGGGGCTGTATTCCCCTGGGCTATGTGTGGGGCTCTTCCTGGCTTTCATGGGCTTTTTGGGCCTGGTGTTGAGGCAAACAAATTTCCTAACTGTAGGACAAAGCTCTGCCCAGGAGGAGGTACCTAGGATGGGAGACTGAGTATCTTTTCTCCTGTTTTTCTCCATCCAGGCTGGTCTATGTCTTACTTCTTTTGCCTAGGGAGCTAACGTTTGAGGCCTACAGTGCCTAGGGGTGTTGTAATTCCAGACCACACCTTCCTTTCTGGAAGAATAAAGTGTGCCATCCTCCCCAATGCCCTCAGGAACCTGGAGAGAAAAGCTCAAGTCATAGATCAGTCTTAACCCAACCCAAGTGACCTGTATAAGTCACGTGGCAAATGACTTTGAACAAGTCTTTTCCTTTTCTGCACATGTTTCCATTTATCAAAGCTAAGAGAGGGGCTGGGAACGTGGCTCAGTGGTAGAGTGCTTGCCTCATATGCATGAGGCCCTGGGTTCGATTGCTCAGCATCACATAAACAGAAAGCACAAACTAGGGAATTTGGACATCTAGAATTTTTCTTCCAATGCTAACATTTACATTTAAACTTCCTGCTCCCCATGAATGGATCAGTAATGGTAATGAACATCAATTATACAAATACAACATGTGTAAAATGGAATTTTGTGTGTGTGTGTGTGTGTGCATGTGCTGGTACTGGAGCTTGAACTCAGGGCGTAGGTGCTGTCCCTTAGCTTTTTTGCTCAAGGCTAGCAATCTACCACTTGAGCCACAGCCTCATTTTTGGTGGTTAATTGGAAATAAGAGTTTCACCTATTTTTTTTCTGCCTGGGCTGGTGTCAAGCAGTGTTCCTTAGATCTCAGCCTCCTGAGTAGCTAGGATTACAGGCAAGTTCACTGTTTTATTTCATCTTCTCTTCTACGTCTTAGAAAGAAGAATGGGAAACCTCAAATCCCATCTCTACCACTCAGTGGCCTGAAGATGTCTCATCATCTATAAAATGGGGGTGTGTGTCATCCATAACAGCCCTGCCTGATAAGGTATTATCCAGATAAGCAAATTGCTACAAAGTCCTCAAGACCCTCAGAACAGCCCTGGGCATATACTTGTTGTGGTCAGTACTGTGATAAAGAGATGGAGGTTGTCTTTAATCCTAACTACTTTAATCCTAACTACTGAAGGCTGAGGATCCCAGCCAAGGCTGAGTCCATGAGACTTATCTCCAATAAACTATTCAGAACTGACTGGAAGTGATGCTGTGGCTCAAGTGGTAGAGTAATATGCTAGTCTTGAGGCTCAGGGCCCTGAGTTCAAGCCCCAGGACCAGCAAAAAAAAAGGGGGGGGGGCGTGATGGAGGTTGGAAAAAAAAAAGTAAGTAATCCAAGGCCACAGTTAGAATCCATACTGGAACTCTGGTCCGTGGTGTCTCCCCAGTAGAAACTTTGCTGCATTCATGTCTTTCCAGCCAAGCTTCCTTCTCCCAGTGAGACAGGGCCAGATTCTCAGTGGTACTTTCTCCCCATTCCTGAGTACCAGGCCAAGGCAGTAAAAGAGGGACGGTAAAATAAGCAGGAAGGTCTAAGGGAGCCCCTGGATGGGGCTCTGGCCTGGTGGCCATCCCAACCTTGACTCCCAGAAGCACTTGAGTATGTGGGAGCCAGCCCAGGCTCAGCTGGTTGCTGGGGTCTGGCAGACCCTCTGCCAGTCTGAGGAGCTTGGAGGGCTGAGAGGAGGGGCTAAGCCCAGCCCCCTTCCATTCTCCTCCATCTGCACTCAGGAGCAGCAGAGCGTGGTGCCCTGCCACCCCTCCCATTCCTGTCCCCTTGCATTCTCCCCTCCTGGGCGGGGTGGGGGTGGAGTAGGGGGGGGAGGCCTCCCTGTCTTTTGGTGGGGAGGGTAGGGGTAGGGTGGGGAGACCTGGTCTGTGCTCAATTTCATGCCTCTTAATTCGCAAGTCTGTCCGTGAAAATGGCAACAAATCGGCCCCAACTGCCCAAATGTCCCATCCCATCTCAAGGTCTCCCCTGCAACCCTCATCCTCCCTCTGACAGCCCCTCATCCACCAGAGGAGAGACGGAGCAGAGGGTCCCTGGTGGTGTCAAGCGCTTAGATGCTGATTTAGACTCACCCAGGGCTCTCTTCCCTACACACTTGTGCTCTGACAGAGCCAGGCCTCAATACACATCACAGTCTGCACCCAGAGGTGATCCTCGGGTGTAAGATGATGGCAGGAAGCCATGTTATTTTCAATCTTAATGCTTATTTGTTTTAATTTCAGAATAATTTAGTTTTTTATGTTTTGTTGGTTATAGGCTTGAATTCAGGGTCTGGGTGCTATCCCTGAGCTTTTGTGCTCAAGGCTAGTGCTCTACCACTTTGAGCCACAGCTGTACTTTTTTAGTTTTAGTGGTTAATTGGAAATAAGAGTCTTGTAGAGTTTCCTGCTCAGTCAGGCTTTGAACCATGATCTTTAGATCTCAGCTTCCTTTGTAGCTAGGATTACAGGCATGAGCCATTAGTGCCTGGCATAATTCAGTTTTTGACAAAGTGGCATAGTCACATGATCCAGATTTAAGAAAGCATAAAAAGACAAGGAAATGTCTTCCTCTACCTCTGCCCAGACCTTCATTGTTCTCCATCACAAGGGCCACTCAATGTCCCCAGATTCTTAGGATTCCTTCCAGAAGTCTTTTTTTTTTCTGAAAAAAATGTTAAAAATGTTTTATTGTAAAGGTGATATACAGAAGGGTTATGGTTACCTAAGTCAGGTATATTTCTTTTTGAACAGTGTCGCCCCTCCCTTATTTTCTCCCAGTGTTTTCTCTCCCCCTCACCCACAGAAGTCTTTCATACAAAAATAAGCAAGTGTTTAAACCTTCTCTGCTTTTCTATGAAGTGCTACACAGGGCTGTGTACTTCAGGGTCTTTAGTTACTCAGATACCCTGTTTCTAGAGGCTTCTATTCTACCCCTTCCTTCACCAAGGGCTGGTTGAAGTTTTCTCATCTTTTCACCTGTTTGCCATAAGGGTTTGCAGCCAGACAGACCATCATTCAAGATCCAAGTCCATACCTAGTTACTTACTAGTAGTATTAAGGTTTAAATGCAGGGCTTTGTACTTGCTAGGCAAGCATTCTGCTGTTTGGGCCATACCTTCATCCCCACCCTCTTTTTTTGCCAGTCCTGGGGCTTGAACTCAGGGCCTGGGCACTGTCCCTGAACTTCTTTTGCTCAAGGCTAGAATTCTACCACTTGGACCACAGCTCCACTTCTTTTTTCTGTGTATGTGGTACTGAGGAATTGAACCCAGGCCTCCATGAATGCTAGGCAAGCACTTTACCACTAAGCCACATTCCCAGCCCCTTCAGACCTTTTTACTTTAGGTTATTTTTCCAATAGAATCTCTAGCCTTTTACAGGGCTAGCCTTAGACCTTGATCTTCCTACTTATGCCTCTCATGTAGATGAGATTACAGGCATAAACCATCCTATCTGGCTTGTTTGTTGAGATAGGATCTTACTAACTTGCCCATAATGGCCCTGAACCACACTCCTTTCACTCTTTACTTCCCAAGTAGCTAAGGTTACAGGCATGGAACACCATGCCCAACTAGGTCATATTCTTCTTGGTTCTGAATCTTCAAGTCAGTAAAATAGGAAGAAGAACATACGCCCGCCCCATAAGCTACTGAAAATAGTGGATACAGAATGCCAGGAAATGAAGGGTAACTGCATATTCCATTCCCCTTCTTCTCTGTCCTCTTATCAGATGACTGTCCCCGGCTGGTCCTTCAAGCCCTGGTTTGATGTCCTCAAGACACAATACTGGAGGGGTCACATCTCCCCTTTGTGAGTTGGAAGAGCCTGGAGGGGTGTCACTCAAAGTATGTTCTAGCCTCTGTATTTGTCTTCCCCAAGCCAAATTTGGAAGCAAGTTGAAGCTCCCAATGAGGCAGGAATTTGGAATATTTACTGTAAATATTTAGTCTTTCTTCTCCTCCCACCTTCCCACACCTGAGCTGATGAGGCATAGATCGTGTGCTGATAAGGGTTGGAGCAGCACCCCTCTAGCTTTTGCCAGGAGCTCTACTCTTCCCTGGGTGAACTAGTGGAAGAGATGAGAACAGGCCGAGCTGGAGCTATAGAGCAAAGGAGGGAGGGAAAGGGTAGTATATAATGACCTAGGAGTCTTTTGAAAGAGTCAGGACTAAAGAGGATTTCAAGAGAGTTTTGCTATCTGTTATGAAGTGTAGTTTCCTCCCCAATTTTGCTGCCTGTTTAAGAACTGGGTAAAGGCTTCATGGCTTCAAACCTCACTAGCTTTTGGAAGCTAATGGGATTTCTTGTGGATGTGATCTGGGTGGCAACTGGATTGATGGATTGTATTACCACTCCTGAGTCCCACTGAGCCGGAATGCAGAGGGAAATAAAGATGAGGAGGGCAGAGACAGGCTGTGACTCAGTTCCTTTTCTAAGGAGCCCATGTAGTTGATAATGTTCACATGTTCATGGCAACACATTTCTCAGGGAACTCCAGATATTGATGATCCTGTTTCCTGTTCCCCTAAATTTGTGGATAAAAGCCAAGTGCCAATGGCTCATGCCTGTAATCCTAGTTACTCAGGAAGCTGAGATCTGAATGATCATAGTTTGAAGCCAGCCCAGGCAGGAAAGTCTGAGAGACTGTTATCTCCACTTAACCACCAAGAAAGCTGGAAGTGGAACTGCGGCTTAAGTGGTAGAGCATTAGCCTTGAACTAAAAAAGCTCAAGGCCAGCAAGGCCTGGAGGTCAAGTCCTAGGATCTAACACAATAAAACATGAATAAAGCCCTAAGATTTGTAATTGGTGTAAGTATTGAGGATATAGTAGAAAACATTCCTTTTCTGCAGCTTTGACACAGATAGGAGGTGGTAGAATGTTAAGTGCAATTCTCTGCCAGCCTTTCGTCTAATTCCTTGCAGAAGAAACACTAGGAAGAAGAAACATTAGGAAGCATACAAGCCTGATATTCCTAGATAGGTATAACTTTATTTACTCCCTCTAACAAGCTTGCAAAGGGGGATTGAGGTTCCTATTTTTATTCCGAATTGCTTATGGTTAGCAGGTAGACATACAACTGGTTTTTGTATATTGACCACTGACCCAGCAACCTTGCTAAATTTCATAGTTGTGGTAGCTTTTTAATTTCTAATTCTTGGCTGAGCTTTAGGATTTTCCATGAAGATGATCACATTATCTGTAATTAGTTTTTCTTTTTACTTTCCAATCTGTACATCTTTTCTTTCTTTTTTTCTTGTCATATTGGCCTGACCAGTATCTCTACTACAGAGTGGAATAGGCACAGTGAAAGCATATATCCTTGCCTTTTTCTTGTTTGTAGGGGCAAAAAATTCCCCATTCTATAGCTGTGGAAATTGAGCATCCTGAAGATGTTCAGCAGTAAGTTCAAGTTCAAAGGTCCCCAACTACTCATTGTCAACATCAGAACCAGAGATGCTTCACTGTACAAAAACAGGGAGCTACACACATATTCTCTTTGAAGGTCCCGGATCTCTATACCTAGCTCCAGGTATGGAACAACTGGCAAATGAAGACTTCAGGTTAGAAGACATTGAGGAGCAAAAGCAAATATGGGAAACAGCTGGATTTCTCTCTCTCTCTCTCACACACTCTCTGTCAGTTGTAGGGCTTGAACTCTGGGCCTAGGTACTGTCCCTCAGCTCTTCAGCTCAAGGCTAGTGCTCTACCATCTGAGCCACAGCACTACTTCTGGCTTTTTCTGTTTATGTGAATCAAGGAATTGAACCCAGAGCCTCATGCATGCAAGACAAGCACTCTACCACTGAACCACCTTCTTAGCCCTGGATCTCTAAGAAAAACATGGCTCATGTCTGAAATCCTAGCTACCCAGGAGGATGAGATCTGAGGATCATGGCTCAAAGACAGCCCAGGCTGTAACATTGATGAGACTCTTATCTCCCATTACCCCCCTACCCCCAACCCCCCCCTCCCGCACATGTTAGAAGTGGAGCTGTGGCCCCAAGTGGTAGAATGCTAGCCTTGAACAAAAAAGCTAAGGGACAGGGGCTGGGAAGGTGGCTCAGTGGTAGAGCACTTGCCTTGCATGCCTGAGGCCCTGGGTTTGATTCCTCAGCACCACATAAGCAAAAAGAAAAAAGCCGGAAGTGGCACTGTGGCTCAAGTGGTAGAGCGCTAGCCTTGAGCTGAAGAGCTGAGGGACAGTGCCCAGGCCCAGAGTTCAGGCCCCATGACCGGACCCCCCCCAAAAAAAAAACAAAAAACAAAAAAAGCTAAGGGACAGTGTCCAGGCCCCAAGACCAAGCCCCAAGAGCAGCACAAAACAAGCAAGCAAGCAAACAAACAAACAAGAGGTAAATGGAAGAAAAATGAGAACTATGGAGACAGACACCATGGGTTTGAAACTTAATTC
>NW_012267235.1:1585325-1647783 GCF_000151885.1 Dipodomys ordii
CCTTCTCTTTCTCTCATGCTGGTCCCAGGGCTTGAACTCAGGGCCTAGGTACTGTCCCTGAGCTTTTTCACCCAATGCTAGGCCTCTACCACTTAAGCCACAACTCCACTTCTAGCTTTTTGGTGGTTAATTGAAAGTCTCGTGGTCTTTCCTGCCCTGGCTGGCTTTGAACTGCCATCCTCAGATCTCAGTCTTCTGAGTAGCTATTACTACAGGCGTGAACCACCAGTGCCAGGCTCTGGTGGGTTTATAGTGTTCCTTAGATGACTTCAATGTGCAACAAGGCTGAGACCTCTTGAGGCCTTCCATGCTTCAACCTGAGATCAGAAGCACCGATTTACTTTGCAGCTGTGAGAACAGTAAGTCCATACCCCAGGCCCACGAATCACAGCCCGCAGTCAGGAGGGTCTCCTGTTCCTCAAAGTCTGTGGAGCCCTGTGTAGATGGTCTCTCGCTTGACTCAAGATCCATAGGTCCAGGGAGTCTCAATGGACAAGAAGATCAAGGCTCTCAGAGAAAGACACCTGGGACCAGACATCTCTGCCCAACTTCTCCAGGTGGGAATCCTGGTCATTTCTGCTCATCTGGACCTCTCTCATCACAGTCTGGTCCTAGAGATATGCTAATCAGTGTGGGAGTCCACTCTCTCTAGTAATTATCATATACCAGACACTCCTGGTCTCAGGATAATTTTCTCATCTGCATAATCGTATTTGACTTCCTTATGGATGTGAAAGCCCCCTTACCTTGGGCGAGTTAATCTTCATTGATTGAATATCAAATGCACACGGATGGGGGAGTAGAAGCTTTTCTTGTTCTGCAGCCAAACACTCTGGGCTGAACTGAAGGTTGTGCTCAGCTGGGGTCTCTTGCTCCTGAACCCCCCACCCCCACTGTCAGTGGACCCCTTCCTTCCCACCTAGGATCTCTTTCCTCTTCACTGCTTTTCTCTCTTTTTTTTTTTTTTTTTTGCTCTCTGTCTTGTCTTCGGTCTCTGTTATGCCCTTAGTATCCTGGTCTTTTGATTCTGGATTATTTTCCCCCTGATTTTACCTTAGTTTCCTTTCCTTCTTGGTTTTTCCCCTTCTTTTTCTTCTTCTTCTCTTTCATCCATATTTCTTTAAGTCCCATGCTCTCCTTTACCTGAAATCCCTGGGGTCTCTTGGAAGCCTCTTCAATGTTTTCCTTTACAATTTGGAGGTCACACACACACACACACACACACACACACACACACTCTCTCTCTCTCTCTCTCTCTCTCTCTCTCACACACACACACACACCTTCCTTTAGCATGCATGGAAAGCTACAAAAGTACCCTAGATTCAGTCTTGGTCTGGGGATGTAGCTCAGTGGCAGAGTGCTTGTTTCATATATGTGAGGTTCTGGGTTTGAACCCCAGTACTTCAGGAAGGGAGAAAGGGAAGGAAGGAAGGAGGGAGGGAGAGAAGAAGGAAAGGAGGAAGGGAGGGATAGGGAAACGTTAATTCCACCTAGTAAGAAATGTTCCAGGCTTTCACAACAATCTTGTGAGTTAGGTACATTTTCTGCATTTTAGCAGAGAACCCGAGCAAGCTTCGTGGGCAGTAAGCAGCATTTGAACCCCGACCTTTCCAACCTTGGAGGATCGCCCAAGATCACTCAGGAAGACTTTGAGGCCAGCCCTTTTGGCTCTCAGGGAGCCTAGAAAGAAGCAAATGAATCGGTTTAAGTCTAGATCTTGCCATTTCTCCTTAATGCTTTCCTGGGTCTCAGGAACGAGCCCCAAGAGATCACCAAGGTTCAAGCCATGACATGCATTCTGGGGGACTTTGGACAAGAGTAGGATTGCTTTTCCCTGGGGACCCCCTAGACTTGTATCACTTTCTCTTTAAGAGCTGGAAACAGACTTCTTAGTTTCCTCTCTGTAAGGGGAATTTATGCCCCAGGCTAAGCCTTGAAGATCTTAAACCTTATACTTCTTGTGGTTTACCAGCCCATCCAGTTGTTGAATGCTTTCTCAGTTGTAGGCATCTTGGGAGCCATGAAGGATTATAAACATTGATGGGACACAAGTCCAGCCTGAAGGAGTCCACAGCCCTGCTCATAGATCACAGATGGCGACAAGTAGTTTACAGTGCCCTCTGATACAAAAAGTCAGGGAAGCTTTCAGAGGAAATGATAGGTAGAATGGGTCTTGAAGGATGAATAGGAGTTTTCTTTTTTTTTTTTGGTCCGGTTGCGGGGCCTGAACTCTGGGCCTGGGTGCTGTCCCTCAGCTCTTCAGCTCAAGGCTAGTGCTCTACCACTTGAGCCACAGGCGCCACTTCCGGCTTTTTTCTTTTTTCTTATGTGGGGCTGAGGAATCGAACCCATGGCCTCGAGCATGCAAGGCAAGCGCTCTACCACTGAGCCACCTTCCCAGCCCCTGAACAGGAGTTTTCTAAAGCAAGAAGGATGGTGTTTCAGATGGTGGGATCAACATGTATAAACACTCACAGGTATGGAGAAAGTGCTATGTTGGGGAATAGTGAGGCTGTGTTAATATACACATTTTCCCTGTGAGAAATTTGGACTTTTATTCTTTAGGAGAGGGACCAGGCCCTAGTGAGAACCCATTTCTTCATTTGTACACAGCTGTTTTATTTGTGTGTGTGTGTGTGTGTGTGTGTGTGTGTGTGTTGGTCCTGGGGCTTAAACTCAGGGCCCTGGCTCTGTCCCTAAGCTTTTCCTGCTCAAGGCTGGCACTCTTCCATTTGAGCTACAGCTCCGCTTTTGGAGATAAGACTCATGAATTTTCCTGCCCAGGGTGGCTTCGAACCATCAACCTCCTCAGATCTCAGCTTCTGGAGTAGCTAAGATTACAGGTGTGAGCCACCAGCACTTGGTTTGTTTTCTTCTTTTATGTTCACTGGAAGATAGATGCAGAATGTGTAGATGCAGAATCTTTTTTTTTTTTTGCCAGCCTTGGGGCTTGAACTCACGGCCTGGGCACTGTCTTTGTGTCTCTTTTGCTCAAGGCTAGCATTCTACCACTTGAGCCACAGCACCACTACTGGCTTTTTCTGTTTATATATTACTGAGGAATCAAACTCAGGGCTTCATGCATGCTAGGCAAGCACTCTACCACGGAGCCACCTTCCCAGTCCAATCCCTTCTTTTTATAGGAGCAATTACTCCACTAGGCCCCAGGAGTCTTGCCTACTGGTCTAATCCTCATCACCTTCCAGAAGACCACCTCCAGATATCCAGACATTGGCTTAGGGTTTGTGAAGTCAGTCCATCACAACTCTCACAGGTGGAGACTTGAAATGTCCTGGTATCCTCTACTCCCAACTGCTGAACAAGGAGGGACAGGGACCGGAAGATGATGGAAAGACATGGCTGCTTCTTCGTCTTTTCTGCCACCCTGGGCATACCAGCTCTGCCCACGTCCCACTGGTTACTTCGCGGCACAGCCCTGGGCATTGCAAAGGGCTCTGGGAAATGTAGAGCCTGGCAGGCCTGTGCCTTCCAGGGAAAATCACCCCCTGTGGAAGGGAGCATGAACGATGGAGGACAGCCAGCTGCTTCTGCCACAGTGATGTCAGGAACAGGACCTTTGTCAGCAGAATCCCAAGGAAGAGATTGGAGAAGTCCCAGTAGGAGACTATTGTAAGAATCGAGAGAGAATAAAGTCCCTGTTGGTAAACTGCTTACTCTGAACAGCCCTTTCCTTAGGAGGCCTCATGTGAAACAGAAAACACACAGGCTGATGTATCTGACTCTAATCCTGGCTGCATCATACACTTGAATGCATTACTCTGAGCAGTGTCCTTGACCTCCATGGGTCAGTTTCCCTATTGGTGAAATGGAAATGATATTGACCCCAGGTCATATTGTTAATTTGAGTGTTCAGCAGACTGGTCAGAGCAAGTCCCAATAAATGCTAGAACCTATCATGAATGTGAGCGCTGCTACAATTTAGAAAAACATAGCCCAGGTTCAAGTTTGCACTTGGATGCGTTGATCCTTGGGCTCTCTGGGCCTTTGTGAACTCCTCTCTAAGGAGGTAAGAATCATAATCACTGCCAGGTAGAGCTGCTGGAAGGTGCGGGGCTCTGCATACAAAGCCCTTAGCATGCGGGAGCCCCGGAAACATCAGCAACTAGTCCATCATCCCTACTGTAATCTCCAATTGCACTTACTATACACTTTGTTAATGTCACAACAGGGAGTAAATGGCATCCTTCAGCAACCCCTTTTCTACCTTCCTTATAGCTTCTGGCTCCCTGCCCTGTATTTTTCTCTGGATTTTGTGCAGGGTCTGCTTTGGGGCAGGGGACACAATGCTTCAAAGCTAGGTTCTAGAGGGATGGAGGTGGTAGCTCAGCTCCTTCCTTGTTGTGGAACTTAGATCTGAGTCTCAGTCTCTCCATCTGCAGAAAGGGACTAAACCCAGCACATTCCTGATCCAGCTGTAGTAGCTGTAGGAATAGTTAAAGAGAGGCCTGTAACACACTGGCCAGAGCCTGCATCTGTAAGTACCGTGAACACTGACTGAAGGTTGCCTGTCACCTGTCTCTCTAGACTCATGTATGATTTAGGCTGGGTCCTCAGAGAAGGGGTGGGGCCAGGGACCAAGCTCTGAAGGTTAGGTGGCTCTGATTAGGCCTCACTTCCTCTTTCCCCTGAGAGCAGGATGGGGGTGGGACTTGGCCTGGGGACAACTCCTGCAGACCCTTTGAGACAGAGCAAGGCCATGGGTGCCCTGCTGGGACAAGAATACATCTCTGGACTCAGCTGTCTCCTGCTGGAGCTTGGACGATGGGGAAGGCAAAGCAAGCCATTTGCAATTTAGATGGGGCAGATGGAAGACTTCATTGGTGATGGGGTCCGTTGAGTCAGCTGCCTTATTTCTCACACCTATCAGACCCTGAAACAGCCATACCAGCCTGGTGGTGGTGCCTTAGAACCCAGCCTGCCCAGAGAACATGTTCTATATGCTTTATATAAGTGAACTGATAATTACAAGAAGGAGACAGTGTGAGTATCTCACTTTGTTTTATAGGCAAGGAATGTGAGCTCCAGAGAGGCTAAGCAACTTGCCTAAGGTCATATTGTAGTCAGTGGCAAGCTGTGTTTGTAGCAGGCTGCCTAGTTCCAGAGTCCACGCTTGTGTGTGTGTGTATGTGTGTGTGTGTGTACTGGGGCTTGAACTCAGGGCCTAGGTACCATCCCTTAGCTTTTTCAGCTCAAGTCTAGTGCTCTAACACTTGAGCCCCAGATCCACTTCTGTTTTTGGTTTTTTTGTTTTTTGTTTTTGTTTTTTTTGTCACTTGTGGGGCTTGAATTCTGGGCCTGGGCACTGTCCCTGAGCTCGTTAGCTCAAGGCTAGCACTCAACTACTTGAACCACAGCACCACTTCCCATTTTCTGGTGGTTATTTGGAGATAAGAGTCTCGGGCCTGGGCTGGCTTCTAACTGCAATCCTCAGATCTCAGTCTCCTGAGTAGCTAAGATTACAGGCGAGCTGTCAGTGCCAACCCAGCCCACATTCTCATTCAGGCCTTGCGTGCTCCTCCTCTCTCCTTCCCCCTCCCCTCCAACTCCTCATCATCTCTCACCCCCAAATTCTGGGAGGATGCTGTATGCAGCATGTCCCACACATGTTGCACATTATCCAGTGAGGCAGTAATGACCCTCTTCTTCTAGTTATAGGGAGGTGCCCTGAGGCTGTTGGGCCACTTTGGCAGAAAGATCATGAGGCCCAAGTCCTTTTCATTCTTTGGACCTGCAGACCATCAGAAGGGTCATTGGGTGACACAGCAAACAACCAGGCAGGATGGGCATGGGAGAGTCGCAGGTAGATGCCTTTTGGACACAGCAACGATTGCTGAAGGCTACTGGCCTGTTTTGCCCTTTCTATAAGCATTAGCAGGTGCAAAGTCAGCCACACACATCCTCTTCACCCTTCTCCAGCTACCATGTGGTCTTGGAAGGCTCTAGCTTCCACATGAAAACATGGCTATTCCAACAAGGAATTCCTTTGCCAATCTTTGTTCCTTGATAGATTAAAAGGCCCATTCCTCACCCCCACCTCCTCATCCGCTTTGCATGGGGTCTCCTCATTCATCCATGCAGGAAGCAATGCTGTGGATGACAATGAGAGAGCCCTGGAGAATCCAGGACCAGCGATCCTGCATCCTGAGGCTGGACTTTGACCTCCCTTGCTTTGTGATCTTGGAAGAGCCGTTTCTCACTCACCTCTGCCATCATTATCTCCCCTGTGACATGGGTGGCGGATCCTCTCCTTCAAGGGACTGGTTCCTGAATCCAGCCAGCCCCTCACCTGCACAAACCCCCACACCCTTGATGTTAATGAATGAAGGCCCCAAGGGTTCCCCCTACACGTTCCTGGTTCCCTAGTGGAGCAGGCCTTCTCCTACGGTGACCTCTGACCCCGTTGGTTTCCTCCCCTCAATTCCTTCTCAGCTGGGGATCCGAGTCCCTTCCCCCCATGAGGCCCAGGGGGCCCAGAGAAATTAGACCGAATCAAAGCAGAAAATGAGTTTTCATTCATCTTGGAATGATGCGAGAGGTTACGAGCAAGACAAATAGCAGCCTCCTCCTCTTCCTTTATCACTGTCACTGCAATTAATAGGCTGTGGCCTTCGTTATCCAGGCCTTTGCTAAGGAGAGAGCAGGCCCCCGGGCGACGCTAACGAGGGAGAGCAAACCAGCCTGATCAACCAAGTTCTATCATGTGGCCATATGCTCACCTGGCCCTCTAAACTTTCTGTTGGGGTGTTGATGAACTCAGGAGGTGGGGGGGGGGTGAACAGCATATGAGGTGGACGATTGGGCTTGTGTGAGAAGGGATCCCCAGACCTCAGAGACTGCTGATGACACCCTGTCTGTAGTTTGATGATCAACATAGCTGCAAAATCTCTGGAGTATTTCCAGTCACAGATCCTCCCCAACCCCTGCCTCACCCCCCAAACAATCTGTGAGCCAGACTTCAGAAAATCCCTGATTTTTCTGGTGAAGAAACAGATTCAGAGAAGTATAGCTAATTGTCTGAGATCACACAGATTTGGAAAAAAGAGTTAGGATTTGAACACAGGTCTGTTTGACCCCCCACAAAGCTTGGCTTAATCACTGTCACATTTTACTGCCCCAATGATACGGAAGGAGCAAGGATTGGAAGACTAGTTGCTGACAGCCTCTGATCCCACAACTTTAGCATGAAAAGAGCTTGGGAGGCTGGGCACCCAAGGCTCATTGCTCTAATCTTATTTACTCAGGAGGCTGAGATCTGAGGATCGTAGTTCAAAGCCAGCTGAGAGAGGATAGTCTATGACACTCTTATCTCCAATTAACTACCAGAAAATAGGAAGTGGCGCTGTGGCTCAAAGTGGTAGAGTACTATCCTTGAGCAAAAAGAGCTCAGGGACAGGGCCCAGGTCCTGAGTTCAAACCCCACAACCAAAACAAAACAAAAAAGAGTTTGGGAGATGAAGGAAGTCAACAATAGCTCTGCACTCCGATCCAGACCTGGAGGCTTCAGCTCCTGGAGGTGCCTTGAAGCCATTGCCAGTATTAGGCATCAAATTTTAAAACCCCTGTGTTGGGTGTATTGGCACATGCTTGTAATCCCAGTACTCTGAGGTAGAGGTAGGAGGATTGTGAGTCCTATGCCAGCCTGGGCTACCTAGGGACGTGCTGTCTCTCATTTAAAAAAAAGTAAGAAAGCAAAGTAAATTTTAAAAAATGATTGGGGTGTGTGTGTGTATGTTTGTGTGTGTATGTGTGTGTGTACACTTGGGCTTGAACCCAGGACCAAAGCTGGACCTCTATCATCTGAGACACAGCTCTACTTTTCACTTTTTGCTGGCTACTTGAAGATAAAGGTCTCCCAGACTAGAAAAGACTTAAAAAAAAAATAAATCTAACAACCACAGGTTTCTCAATGCCTCAGAGGTGTGGCTCATTGAGTATTTCCTCAATCAATGAGTACTTTATTATTTATCTATTACTTGTGTAACAAATGACTCCAAAACTCAGTTGCACAAAACAATGATAAACATTTATTATTTCTCACAGTATTGTTTGGGTCAGTAGCTTGGCCAGGAGAGAGTAGCTTAGGGTTTCTCATGGATTTATGATTGTATGCTGATTGACAGGAGAAGGTCTACATCCAAGATGGCTCACTCATGTGTTCAAGACCAGGTGTGTGGTGGGAGATATCACTTCCTCTTCTTGTTCCACTCTGCACACAGAAGGCTTACCACTCAATGGCTTCCCCAGGGCTAGTGACTCCATTGGGATAAAGCGGAAGTTCCATATCCATTATGAACTAGCCCCAGAAACCAGATGCTGTCACTTCTGCTATATTTTACTGGTTACAGAGACCACCCCCGAATCTATTTGCGGGGACCACACAAGGCTGTGAATCCCAGCAGATAAATACCTTTGGAGGCAGCTGCTATAGCTACTAAAATCAAAACAGCATTTCACAGAGGTTAAAAGGGATCCTCAAGTTTCAAAGCAAATCAACAAATAATAGACATGCCCAACACTGGTGGCTCATGCCTATAATCCTAGCTACTCAGAGAGATCTGAGATCTGAGGATTGTTGTTCAAAAGCCAGCCCAGGTAGGAAAGTCTGTGAGACCCTTATCTCCAACTAACTGCCAAAAAACTAGAAGTGGCATTGTGGCTCAAAGTGGTAGAGTGCTAGCCTTCAGCAAAAAGAGAGCTCAGGGACAGCACCTAAGTTCCAGCTCGGTGACCAACAAAAACAAAAACAAAAATAAATACCAGACAAAATCTACTGCATTAAAAATCAGAAATATCTTTACCTTCAGAGCAAGTAAGGACAGGGAAGGGCCACAAGGGGGCTTCTGGGGAGCTGGCAATGTTTTATTTCTTGATCAGGATGCTGGGTATGTGAACATATTAACTTTGTTAAAACACACGCACACAAAACTAAAAAGGGAAAAACAGTTGAGTGTTGTGTTGCTATTTTCCCACTTAAAATTATGTATCATTTTTATAGAGATGATGTACAGAGGGGTTGCAGTTATATCCGTGTGTTACTTTTATGTGGTTAGATATGGTATATCAATCAAAAAAAGGTTGCCGGGCACAGGTGGTTCTTGCTTGTAATCCTAGCTACTTAGGAGGCTGAGATCTGAGGATCGTGGTTCAAAGCTATCCTAGAAAAGTCCATGAGATGCTACTCTCCAGTTAACCAGCAAAGAGCTGGAAGTGGAGGTGTGGCTCAAGTGGTAGAGCACCTTGAGTGGAAAAAGCTAAGGGAGTAAGAAGGAAAGAAGGAAATAAAATTGCAGCCATCAGTAGCCTAGCCTTGACCCATTCTCAATAGCAGTGGTGGCTGGAGCTCCTCCGTTATCCTGTAGCTCAGCAGGACCCCTGGGACATCCATACTCACAGCCCTTTTGCGATCCGCAGACCCCAAGGCCTTAGAATGGGGCTGTTCCGGCTCCCTTAGGCTCTGGTTGCACCTGCTGCGCAGGCAGGTGGGGCAGATGGCCCAGGTTCCCAGCAGTGTTCTGGTTCAGTGGAAGGACCTTAAACGCAGAGACAAGGACACAGCCTTTACGGATGATGTGGCCGAACCCCCCAGGTTCCGCCGTGAGCAGACCCCAGGTGTGCGATCGGGAGCAGTTAAATTTCATCATTACCCTTTCTCCAATGGTGTTTTTTATAGTCTTTTTTACTACTGGCACTAAAGGTTCTGGACTCATCCTGGCGGAGTGGAGGACATCACTCCTCGAGCTGACTGCTCCATGATATAAAAAAAAAAATGACAAGTCCTGGCTTAATCTTTCTGATAACTGTGTTCCGCACCCTCATCCATCTCTACCAAAGGGTTTGGGTGAAGCTGAAAGACAAGAGCGTCCCAGCATTTAAGAATGAAAAATTAAGTGCCCTTTTTGAGCACAGCATGGAGTTTCCTGGCTTGGTGCTTTTCTGGAGGTGGGGGGTTGTTGTGTATGGGGGGAGGAGGGGGTGAAGAAGGAGGGGGAAGGGAGCAGGAGCAAATCAAGCAGGAGCAAATCAGGTCCTTTGGTGGGGGAGGTGGACAGTGGACTCCACACAGTGCCGGTATGAGCATGCGTACTTAGAAGTGTACATGATTTTCTGTCTACCTGGGCAAACCTTTCTGTGTTTTTGAGTGTCTGCTTCTGAGCTATGCTCTGTACCTTCACTGTGGGTATCTCACATGGGAGAGTGAAAATGACCCAGCACTACAATCAAGACACTTGGGGGGCTGGAGGCAGGGCTCAAGAGGTAGACTGCCTGCTTAGCAAGCCATTAGGCCCTGAGTTCAAACCCCTGTACTGCTGAAAAAAGGGAAAAAATGCCTAGGTTAGCCTTTAGGCAAGCCATTTTCCTTCTCTGGTCTCATTTTCTCCATCTGTAAAATCGGTGAATTTACCCTGGCTGGCTTCAAATAGGGATCCTCAGATCTCAGCTTCCTGAATAGCTAAGATTCTAGGTGTGAGCCATCAGTACCTGGCTTTGCTTTTTTTTATTTTTTATTTTTTCTTTCTAGTATCAAGATTCTAATTCTGGGCCTTGCATTCATTTAGCTTGCTCGCTCAGTTGGTATACTTACCACCCGAACAATGCCTCCAGCTCTGTTACTATTGGGGATGATTTCAGAAATAAGAGTCTCATGGACAACTTTTCTGCCCAGACTGGATTTGAACCTCAGTCTTCCAGATCTCAGCCTCCTGAGTAGCTAGGATTATAGGTGTGAGCCATTACATCACTACTCTTTCCTTTGGTTTCCTCATCTGCCCTATGAGACCATTGCTCTGGATGATGGCAAGGCTATCTAGCTGTGAAAACTGAAGAGAGGGGAGACAGCAAGCCTCCTTCCAGCCAAGCTGACCCAAAGGCAGATTTCCATTCGGACTCAGATGTCCCTGTGCAGCTATCTGCTTGATTTCCATGCCGCTAGGAAAGGCCAGGGACAGGGGAGCATTAGGGGTCTCTAGTGCACAGGACAAGAGCACAGAGTTGGAGCTTTCTCATTTAGCCTCCAATTCAACTTTTAATTTACCCATGTATATCTGTGACCTTCTAAGTCTCAGTTGATTTACCTGTTAAATAGAAACAAAGGCAACATTGGATCAAATACTGCTTCTAGGGCCCAAGTGCTCAACAAATGGTGGTTATGATCAGATATAATTGCTCAATAAATGCTGGCTGTTATCAGGTATCCCTGAGACAGACAGATAGACATAGACGCACTCTTACAGAATGTGTCTTTGTAATATAACTTGCCTTTCTACCACTTCCTAATCCCAGCTCTGATGTCTTCTCTGCCCTTCTTGTGAAAATGCAGCAAGGGGGGACAAAGGGACAAATGGCCTCCTGGCTTTTGATGCAAGATGCAAATACAGAAGGAGGGGAAGTAGAGTTGAGAGACCCTGATTACCAGAAGACTTGTTTGCCCCTAAAGGGGTCAAACATTTGTTGTTAATAATATGGAGAGGAAAAAAAAAAACCCAAATGAAAAAAGCTCCTACCTGGGCCAGGCAGAAACAGCTCCCACACAATCCCTTTATCACCAGCCTCTGTGGTTTGGAGAACAAGATGGCAAAAGATAGGGCCTTGGTTATCTAGGGCAGGTGGTGTTTATCTGGGAGGCTGCTGCAGGCCAGATCCCCATTGGCCTGTGTGTTATCTGGGCCAGAGGGGGGGAGCGGCTGGGACATAGGTCCCCTCCCCCACTAGTCAGAGTCAGTGGGGACTCTTCAGTTGTTCAGGGAGCTGCTGAAGAGGAGGCCCTATGTAGCTGGGGAGATCTGTGATTAAGAAAGGTCAGGGGGGGCTGGGAAGATGGCTCAATGGTAGAGAGCTTGCCTTGCATGCCTGAGACCCTGGGTTCGATTCCTCAGCACCACATAAGCTGGAAGTGGCGCTGTGGCTCAAGTGGTAAAGTGCTAGCCTTGAGCTGAAGAGCTGAGGGACAATGCCCAGGCCCAGAGTTCAGGCCCTACGACCGGACCCCCCCCCCAATAAAAAAGAAAGGTCAAGGGAGGCTGGGAAGGTGGTTCAGTGGCAGAGTGCTTGCCTTGCATGCATGAAGCCCTGGGTTTGATTCCTCAGCATCACATAAGCAGAAAAAGCTGGAAGTGGCTCTGTGGCTCAAGTGGTAGAGCGCTTGCCTTTAGCTGAAGAGCTGGAGGACACAGCCCAGGCCAAGAGTTCAAGCCCCACCACAACCACCACCACCACCATCAACAACAAAAAGAGTATCACACCCCAGTCAGGCAATGGTGGCTCATGCCTTTAATCCTAGCTACTGAGTAGGCTGAGATCTGAAGATCCTGATTGGAAGCCAGCTGGGACAGGAAACTCCTCATGAGACTCTTAACCTCTCATTAACCACCAGAAAACTGAAAGAGGTGCTGTGGTTCAAATAGCTAGAGCTGTAGCCTTGAGTGAAAAAACTCAGGGAAAGTGCCTCAACCCCAAGTTCAAGCCCCATCACTGACAAAAAAAAATATTGCATCCCATTTCACAGATACTGAGACCTAGATGGATCTGTTACTTGCCCAAAGGTGCTAGGTCGGTAACCAGCACAAGCTGGATTGGAAAGCTGTGATGTTTAACATTCTCCATTCGGAGTCCATTCGCTTGACTGATTTAACTCTAAACCAGAGATGGGCAACTTGACGTTTATCCTTTCTGTGTGTGTGTGTGTGTGTGTGTGTGTGTGTGTGTGTGTGTGTGTGTGTGTGTGTGTGTGTACCAGGGCTTGAATTCAGGGCCTCATGATTTTGCTTGGCTTCTTCACTTAAGGCTGATACTCTACTACTTGAGTCACAGCTCCATTTTGGTCTTTTTGGTGGTTAATTGGAGATCAGAGTATCACAGACCTTTCTATCTGGGCTGGCTTTAAACCACAAACTTCAGATCTCAGCCTCCTAAGTAGCTAGGATTACAGGCGTGAGCCACCAGAGTCTTGATGGCCCTTCACTCAGCTGACACGGTCATTTACTGCCCTTGCAAACTGCCTTCCATCACAGGAAGCCAAGCTCTGCCTTGGATAGATCAGACCTTGGTTTGCTGCTGTTGGTACATGTAGCCTGCCTCCCCAGCTGACAGGCAGGACCTGGAGGGCAAGAGGCAAGTGTCTGCAGATTTCTGTCTTCCCTGCTCTCATGCACACTGAGGATATAAGGATGCCTGGTGAACAAATGCACAAACTTGGACTTGATGCTTAAACTCTGGCCAGGGAAGAGCCAGAGGGGGAGGGACACTGGAGCACTTGTCTCCTCTCTCTCTTCTCTTCTCTTCTCTTCTGTTCTCTTCTCTCCTGTTCTCTTCTCTCCTCTCCTCTCCTCTCTCTCTCTTTCTCTTTCTCTCTCTCTCTCTCTCTGCCAGTCCCAGGGCTTAAACTTAGGGCCGGGGCACTGTCCTTGAGCTTCTTTTGTTCAAGGCTAGTACTCTACCACTCGGGCCACAGCGCCAATTCCAGCTTTTTCTGTATATGTGGTACTGAGGAATTGAACCCAGGACTTCATGCATGCTAAGCAAGCACTCTACCACCAATCTACATTCCCATACCGGTCTCCGCATATCCTAAAGGACCAAAGTAAAGAACCCAGAGTGCCCTAGCCCCATCCATCAACCCTGCTTAGTACCTCTGTCTTCCTTCCAGCTGCTGCCTGGTAGAGGGTGTGAGACTGTCCATCCTGGGTATGTATCCAGCTGTTGTTCACCCCAGCTGACTGCTTCAGTGTCAGCAGATCTGGGTTAGATGGCATCTGCCCCCTACTATCTCAGCTTCCTTATTCTTCATACCAGCATCTCCATCCTCACCTCTGTACTTTCCCACTCCATTTAATGCCCTAGATAGGAAGAAGTGCCAACAGAACTTGCAGGGGGGGGGCAATCACAACTAGAGATAGGTTTGTTCAGCCCTAGGCTCAGACAGTTTGTGTCTCTTCTTCCATTGCTTTATGGATCAGAGTGCTATTTGGAAGAAAGTAGCCTAGGTATGGAAGCAGTGAGAGGCAGGGAGGGCATGGGGTGGGGACCTTGGGAAGAGTGGAGGAGGGAGGGAAGCCCAGAGCATGTGGCTCAAGGCTGAGCCTGGGTACAGCTTGCTGCCCAGGCCCTGCAAATGGGATTGGCCTATGTACTATCAGGACTGAAGGCCTTAGAGGGTAGACTGGGGCTGCTGCCCAAAACCTGTCTACATTGGCAGGCTGGTCCCTAAGGAAAGGCCCCCTTACCTGGCCAACAAGCCAATATGAATTTGCTGAATGACCACTGTATGCCAGAGTCTGTCCCAGGCTTTCAGAGTCTAGCATAATAACCATTGAAACTACCATTGGGAAAGAATAATCAAGTGGCCCAGAGGCAGGGATAACCACAGGTGCTGAGCCCTCTTTTCTATACTTTGGATATTTGTTGGCTTTCTTGCTTATGACTGGCCTTCTACTACTTGGGCCATGATTTCAGTCTAGTTTCTTTTTTCTTTTATTGGAGGTGAAGTCTGATGGACTTTTCTGTATGGAGTCATCTTGAACCTCAGTCCTCTAGGTCTCTGTCTCTGAGTAGCTAAGATGACAGGTGGGAGCTACCAGCAGTGATTATATACATATATAAATATAAATAAAAATCTATCTATCTATCTATCTATCTAATCACTGCTCCTACTTTATAGGTAAGAAAAGTGAAGTTCAGAGAGGTGAAGCCATTTACCTTAGAGCACACAACTCAATTCCTGGGAGGAAAGCCAGAATCTGAATGTCCCAGCTAGCTCCAAGGGGCTCTTCCAACCCTCCCAGGAGGCAGGGAAAGGACCCTGGGGCACTCAATCCTCCAATCTCTTCTCCATCTATGAGGAGGGGGCAGGGCTCAGAGTTCAGCCCCAGCTAGGTCTGGCTTAAGTGGCCTATAGTGTTGTGTTGACTTTGTAACATTCATGACCTTGGGTCCTAGGCGAGTTTTCCCTGGATGAAGCTTCCTGGGCCCTCTGAGGAGGGGTCACCAGTGTACACAGTACAAATCCTTGTATGTGCATGTGTGTGTACACACATGCTCCTGGGTGACATGAGACAGTATGGGGCTGTCCCTGCCCTGTCCCTGGCATCTCTTGTCAGCACAGACACAAGCCCATCTGTCCCAGGACCCCTGTGACTAGTTCCTGCAGCCTGGTCTAACTTTACCCACCTACCCTTATGCCCCAGCCTCTGCTGGTGCCATCTGGCAAGTGGCATGGTACCCACCCCCCAGGAAGTAGGTGCCAGGGGCCAAGAGGGGATCAGCTGAGAGGCTGGACTGACATCATGAGCAGCTATTCAGCTTCAGACTGTACTGGGGTACCCGTACACTGTCCCCCACCACTCCCCCTCTCCCCACTCCAAAGACACACAGTGCTATGACTACATCTGCTGTCCTCAAGGCACCAGGGGACAGTTCAAAGCTTTGGTCCTTCTGAATTGTCATCTCTGTGCCTCACAGCAACTCCACAAAGAACCCAGGGTATAAAAACTTTCCATCCACCCCCTGTCCCTCCCCCTCCCCCACCCAGCCTCACCAATAGAGCACCGAGCTCCCCAGCCTTGCCTTTGTCAGTACAATCATACCCATTCCATGGATGGGGCAACAGCTACACAGTGCTTATTTAACTTGCTCACTGTCATACAGCTGCTAAGTGTCCAGTGTTCTAGTCCCAGCAGCTCTGGCTGGGACTAGAACCTAAGTAGCCCAAATTTGTAACATTGATTTTGTGCTACGGGTTGTTCACAGATGAGTTCACTGACTCCTTACCAGGCTGTTCGTATCATCCCCATTATACAAATGAGCACACTGGGGTACAGAGAAGCTGCATAACAGCTAAGGAGAGGTGATAGGATTTGAACCCAGGGAAGTCACAGGCTCCCATAAGTGACAGACTCAGTAAAGTTCTGTGAGAGCAGATGGGCATGGGCTCATTCCTGCCATCTGTGGTGCAGGGGCCTCCTTCAGTCTTCTCTCTCATCTTCCCTTCCTCTTTGCCTCACCATTTCATTCTTTCTTTTTGCCAGTCCCAGGGCTTGAACTCAAGGCCTGGATGCTGTCCCTGAGGCTCTTTGTGTTCAAGGCTAGTGCTCTCGAGTCACAGTGCTGCTTCCAGCCTTTTCTGAGTAGTTTATTGGTGATAACAATCTCACGGACTTTTTTGCCTGCACTGGCTTCGAACTGTGGTCCTCAGATTTCAGCCTCCTGAGTAGCTAGGATTACAGGCATAAGCCACCAGCGCCTGGCTACCATCCCATTCTTTTTTTTTTTGTCGGTCGTGGGGCTTGAACTCTGGGCCTGGACGCTGTCCCTCAGCTCTTCAGCTCAAGGCGAGCGCTCTACCACTTGAGCTACAGCGCCACTTCCAGTTTTCTGGTGGTTTATTGGAGATAGGAGTCTCACAGTCTCTCCTGCCCGGGCTGGCTTTGAACCGAGATCCTCAGATCTCAGCCTCCTGAGTAGCTAGGATTACAGGCATAAGCCACCAGCGCCTGGCTACCATCCCATTCTTGATGGCCACAGCCAAGGGGACAAGGCGGGAGCAAAGAGTTAGGCTGGCTGGCAGGCGCAAGCAGAGCCTGAACATACTGTACACGTCTCTTCTGTGGCCAATTAAACAAATTGCAGCAAAACAGCATTTTATTAGTATTTGCCCATAGCAGTCTGGGCCTGCAATAAATTTCCTCCCGACTGCAGAGCTGGAGAAGCAGGCAGAGGAGGGGTGTACATGGAGGGGAGAGACCCATGCCATGGGGCGGGGTGAGGGTGGGGGGGTAGGAGGGGGGGATGGGAGAAGGAGCTGGCATGTTAAGCAGAGGATGGAGGAGGAGAAACATCAGGAAGGGCCCTGGGGGCTGCTGGATATCAGAGTGGCTGTCTTCCCAAACAACTGTTCTGCTTCATCATAAACACTGTGAGTTATGAGGTGGTTCTGGACTGTGCACCAGCCTCGGTGCCCAAGAGGCTGCCTATCCAGGTTAGGCCGGGTGGGCAGAGGTGGGTGGGATCAGGCAGCGAGGAAGCCAGTGTTTGGCGAGGCATCCCCTCCCATCTCTATGGCACCTGCTCTGGGCCCAGCCTTCCCCATCAGGTTACCTGGGTCACTGAAGTAGACTCCTAATTGGTCTCTTATCCTCCAATCTCGATTGGTTTAGTCAAGAAATATTTATGAACCACCTGCTGTTTCCCAGGTTCTGGGGAGACATTTGGAAAGCATGCTATTATTCAATTAAAAAAAAATCTTGAATGTTTCTGCACATTTTCTTTTCTTTCTTTTCTTTCTTTTTTCTTGTTGGTAGTGGGGTTTGAACTCTGGGCCTGGGCACTGTCCCTTAGTTTTTCAGCTCAAGGCTAGGGCTCTATCACTTGAGCCATAGTACTACTTCCAGTCTTTTCTGCTTATGTGGTACTCAGGAATCAAACCCAGGGCCTCATGCATGTGAGGCGAGTACTCTACCACTGAGCCACCTTCCCAGCCCTCTGTACGTTTTCAAATTGGACCTGAACTTATGGTGTTTAGAGTCTTTGCAGGCAGCCTCCAGGTTCTCCCCCTCCCCCCCTCCCTCCCTCCTTCTCTGTCTATCTCTGTCTCTCTGTCTGTCTCTGTCTCTCTCTCTCTTTCTCTCTGTCTCTCTGCCCCTCTCTCCCTCTCTCTCTTTTGGGGAGAGAAGGGGATGCAGAGGAGGGTGCCAGTCCTGGGGCTTGAACCATCCTCAGATCTCAGCCTCCTGAGTAGCGGTGCCTGGCTTTCCCCTCTCGTTTTTAACCTTCCTGTGGCCATTTCACTGTATTCAAGGTTCATTATGATCATCATTGCAGATAACACATCCAGAATGCTCAGTCAATGCTTGGTCCTGGTCTCCGTGCTTTACACGTATTGACTCATGTGGTGCCCATCACAATCCTCTGGGGTTAGTACTGTGGCACCAGCTGAGTTAAGCCACTCTGCGATAGCAAGTAAGGCTTGTCTCAGTCACTGAAGACGATCAAGATCTAAGGCTTGGTTAAAGCTGTGTGTCCGGCGTGCGTTGTTAGGGGCTGTGCTCTCTGGAGCAGCTGGATAAGTCAGTCCGATTTCCAATATTCTGGAGCACTTCACTGTGCCCCAAAGAGAAAAAGACAGCTCCAGAGGCTCCCACTGGCCACTGAATGTCCACGTCTGAGAGTGACACTTCTCTTCCTAACTCATCGGCCTGGATTGGTTTTACAACTCCACCTAATCTCAAGAGGCCGGAAAATGCTCTTCCACCCCTCCGGGAAATGGAGAGAGTCCAAAGTATTTAGCAAGTAGCATTAATGATTCCCACAACTGTCATTAGCACCCGTTAAAAGGAGGTCCAGAGAGGTCAAGCCATAGCCCCAAAGTTACGCAGCTAGAATACACACAGCGCAACAGTATCAGTTTCTCATGCTCGCTTTCTTCACCCCTGCATTCTTTGCCCATACTTGATCACGCAGCATTGGCATTGTGCAGGGATGGGGTTGTCTGGCAAGGGCAGGGCAGAAGGCATTGAAGCCTGGATGTCAAGTGAAGTCACTCTGCCCTCTGGGAGACCCTGAGCCTAGAGACCTCCTGACACTCTGGGTCTCAGGCTGGGAAGTCTTATGGGAGGTAAGACTGAAGGAAGAGAAGAAAAGGCAGAGATTTAGAGGCTGCAGTCCCTCTCCATTTTCTAGGACATGGAGGGGTCACCTGGTCCTGGCTCCTGCCTGTAGCCCTATTCCTGGCTTTGGGCCAGTCTGTCGGGTTGTTCCAGTTGAGAGGACTCCACCACAAAGGTTCTTTTTTTTTTATTTCCTTTTTTCTTTTGGCTTCCTCTCCCCACCTGCCTCCAGGCCCACATGAGCTTGCTCTGATCAAACCCATAAGTTCTCCCCAGCCTTCCCCCTGGGGCAGGGGCACTGATATAGGTGTAGGGTCCCAGGAACCCCCTGACCAGTGTCTCCCTTGCACCTCTTGCATTTTCAGAAATTCAACAGAGGAAGTTGGAGGCAGGGTGCTTCTTAGACCATGTTGTCAGGGCCAGGCTCTCTCCTAACCTGGGGGACCCCATGGGGACCCCTTCAGGCCCCTCCTGACTTCCCTGCCTTCTCCTCCCCTTGCTTTCCTCATGAAAAAAGGCTTTACTCTCCCAACCCAGCCATTCTGAGGGACAGATAGCAGTTAAAACTTGTGTGTATTTAATATATTCAACTGGATCGATGTATATGCTATAAAATATTCCTCATCATCAAGTAACTTCACATAGCCATCACCTTCAAAGCTACCATTTTCTCTTTTTTTCTTGGTATGATGAGAATACTTAGGATTTCCTTCCTTCTTCCTTCCTTCCTTCTTTCCTTCCTTCCTTCCTCCCTTCTTTCTTTCCTTCTTTCCTTCCTTCCTCCCTCCTTCCTACCCTCCTCCTCTCTCTCTTTCTTTCATTTTTGGTTGGTCCTGAGACTTGAACTCTTAGCATTGTCCCTGAGATTTTGTGCTCAAGGCTAGCACTCTACCACTTGAGTCACAGCTCCACTTTTGTTTTTTGTGGTTAATTGGACATAAAAGTCTCACAGACTTTCCTGCCTGGGCTAGCTTTGAACCATGATCATCAAATCTCAGCCTCCTGAGTAGCTAGGACTATAGGTGTGAGCCACTGACGCTATAGTGTGTGCCCCACTGATGCTATGTGTCTTTATCCAAGTCTTCTGATTACAAAAGAGTGATTTTTTTCCCCCTCTGAGGCCAAGTTGTCTGAGCATTCTAGATGGCAAAGAGAACAAAGACACAGCCAGCCCCAGCAGCAGACCTCAAGAGAAAAGGATCCCACCATGTTGTGGTCTGGCTACAGAATGCATGGCTCCTACGTGTCCTCCAGGCCCCATGCTTGGACCCTTGGATGACAAAGATATCTGGGGACCTACATGATGTGCCTTTCCTGAGAAGGGAAAAAGGCTAGAAGAGACTCCTGGTTGAGAAAACTGAAGCTCAGAAAGTGAAACAATGGACTCAAGGTCACACAGCAGTAGAGGCACAGCTGGAACTAGATCCTGAGTGCTTATCTCAGAGACCCTGCCTTTGTGGTTTAGTCTAAGTTGCCACCTATGTCCCTGACTCCCTTCTCCATCACTCTCCCCACCTCCCAGGGGCTAGAGCTGGCTATTCCTGGGTATCAGGAACTATTTTCCTTTCTCCCCAAATAGCAGGGCCTTGGCAGAGAATTCTTGACCTTTTTTCTAAACAGAACTTCTAAGAGTCTAGCACAGGCTCCAGGTGGCAAGGCTCTAGCTAGGAGATTGGGCCAGAAGTGGTAAGGTTCTTCTGAAGACCCAGCTGGATGAGCCTAAGTGAGTGTTTCCCTTTATCTTGGCTCCCCCCTTCCCCATTTCCATAAGCAGTGGGATTCTCAGGGGTCCATGCATGCGTAGACTCCCTGCTGGATGGTATGGCTGCTCTAGCAACAATGGAGGTGCTGGATGGGGTGAGTGACAGTAGCAGCCCCAGCAGCGACACTGAAGATAACCGCTCTTGACAGATGAAGACGCAGCCCAGGCAAAAGCTACATCCTATTTGGCTTTTAATTTGGAGGCCCCAGGAGTGAATTTGGAAGCTCCTGCTCTTGTCCGCCTGTGTAAAGTGGATCTGACTTTCAGGAAATGACCTGATGTGAAACCACATTACTTATCAGCCGTCTCTCAGATCACAGCCTTCCAGCTCCTGCCCCCATTCCTGAAGGGATCAGGGCTTCCGCTGACTCAGGTCTCCTCACATTTATCTGTTTTATCCAGAAGCAGCTAGTGTGGCTAGGTCGCTGGGAACTTCAGGGATGGGGAGGGTGTAGAATACAGTATGCAGGTGGAACTAGGAAAACACCCTTAACAACTGCATCCAGAGATGAGCACAGTGGCACATACCTGTAATTCCAACTACTCAGGAAGCTGAGGTAGGAGAATCCTAAGGTCAAGACAAGCCTGGGTTAAGCTGGGCACAGGTAGCCCATGGCTAGAATCCTAGCTACTCAGGAGACTGAGATCTGAGGATTGTGGGTCAAAGCCAATCTGGCCAGGAAAGTCTGTAAGACTCTTATCTCTAATTGAACATCAAAAAGCCAGAAGTAGAGCTATAGCTCTACTGGTAGAGTGCTAGCTTTAAGCAAACCCCCTCCAAAAAAACTCCCAAACCCAAAAAGCCTCAGGAACAATATCTAGGTCCTGAGTTCAAGCCCCAGGACCCTTCCACAAAAAAAGATAAACCCTGGGCTATAAAGGACTTTGTCTCAAAAAAAAAAACATAAACAAAACAAACCAAAACCAAAACCAATGATGAGTCAGCTATAATGGCACACACCTATAATCCCAGCTATCTGGGAGGCAGAAGTAGGATGATTGCAAAGTTAGCAGAATTAGCAAGTCTCTACCTCAAAAACAACCCCCCCCAAAAGTGCTGGGAGCCTAGCTCAGGTGGTAGAGCACCTGCCTAGCAAGCCCAGTATTGTAAAAACAATAACAACTAAAATCACAAAAAAATACAAGGGCTGGAGATGAAACTCAGTAGTATTTGCCCAGCTCATGGCAGCCATGGAAAGGAGACATGTTGGCTGGGCACTGGTGGCTCACACCTATAATCCTAGCTACTCAGGAGGCTGAGATCTGAGGATCACAATTCAAAGCCAGCTCAAGCAGTAAAGTCTGTGAAACTCTTATCTCCAATTAACCACAGAAAACAGGAAGTGAGCTATGGCTGAAAGTGGTAGAGTGCTAGCTTTGAGCAGAAAAAATGCAGGGACAATGCCCAGGCCCAATGCCCTGAGTTCGAGCCTCACAATGGAAAGAAAGAAAGAAAGAAAGAAAGAAAGAAAGAAAGAAAGAAAGAAAGAAAGAAAGAAAGAAAGAAAGACAGGAAGAAAGAAAGAAGGAAAGAAGGAAGAGAGGGAGGAAGGAGGGAAGGAAGGAGGGAGGTAGGGAGGGAGGAGACATGTTGTGAAATGAGAACATTCAAATTTCAGGGTCTATAGGTAAGGTGCTCCTGGTAGTCATGCCCATTCACTCTGAGTGGGGCTTTGGCTCCTACTTCATGGTGAGGTTGAACAGTGGATATGGAGACCTTAGGATCTACCTGTTAAGCCTGAAACATTTAAGTTTGCTGACCCTGATCCCCAAGCTCACTTTCTCTCCTTTGGAAGCGTTTAAAAACCAATGGGTGGAGAGGGATGGAGGGAGCTAGTAACACTAAGCAAAAGGAAAGAAATGTACATATCGCCCAATGTGGAAGAAATAGCTGTATTGTCAAAGCTCATAGAATTCACAAACTTTATAGACCATGATAATGACAATTTGCCTCATGAAGGTTAGACTATGGAATTTGTGAAATTTATGTAATCACTTAATCACAATAAAACTTTTTTTAAAAAAAAACCCAACAGGTGAAGCCAGGCACCAGTGGCTCATGCCTGTAATCCTAACTGCTCAGGAGGATGAGATCTGAGGATCGTGATTTAAAGCCAACTAGGGCAGGAAAAGTCTGTGAGACTTGTAGTTCCAAATAATCATCAGAAAACTGGAAGTGGAGGCTTAAAATGGTAGAACACTAGCTTTGAGCACAAAAGCTCAGGACAGTGCTCAGGTCGGGAGTTCAAGTCCCATGACAAAAAAGGAGAGGTAGGTCTAGACCCCATATCTGGGAGTGCATGCGATCAGCATGCATCCCCCCCGTCATGTTTACGAAGTCAGCCTTGCTGAGTTGGTAGAGGAGACAAGAGGATGACTAAGTCTGGCTCCTGTGGAGTCCGCACCTTCTTCAGGCAGGATTTGGGCAGCCCACCAAGTCCAGGGTTAAGCCCTCAGGGGACAATGGTTAATGCTTCTTAGACTTGGGGCGTTTACTGTCTGGAGTGGGAGGTCTAGACAGAAAAATCAACAAGAATAACCAGCCCTTACAGATGTAGTTGTGGTAGTGGTGATTCAGCTGGAGCTGGGGAGACCGAGGGGGGTAGATGGGGTAGATGTCCAGCAGCCTGGGGACAGGGAGAGCTTTCTGGAAATTCTCCTATGGGCTTACAAACCCTGCCCTTCTGATCTGAGCCCCTAGAGATGCCACATGTAGAATTCCTGGTTGAAAAGTTTTAAAATTCCCAGATGAAACTGTAATCCTAACTACTCAGGAGGCTGAGATCTGATGATCACAACTCAAAGCCAGAAAGTCCATGAGACTTATCCCCAATTAACTATCCCCCTGCCCCCCAAAAAAGCCAGAAATGGAGCTGTGGTTCGAGTGGTAGAGTGCTAGCCTTGAGTAAAAAAAAAAAAATCTCAGGAACAGTGCTCATGTCCTGAGTTCAAGTCCCAGAACCAACACACACACACACACACACACACACACACACACACATACACACACACACACACTCCCAGATGGTGTGAATCCTATGTACATCCAGACCCTAAAGCCTGGGGTGGGGGGTGGGGCGGAGATCAGGGAAATTGGCTTGGTGATAGCAGACTGGAGGTGGCCCAGTCAGAATGGGACACAAGGGTCTCCATCATGTACTGAGAGCTACCTCAGCTTTAGGCCACTGAGAACCTCCCCACAGCATGTCCCCACACAGTCCTTCCCCCAGCTGTTCTCCCCCTCCTCCCCCAACCACTCCCAAGACCCCCTTATCTCTTCAGGAAAAGTGCTGATCCAATCAGACTCATTCACAAACTCAGCCAATTCCCAGGCTCAGGAGAAAGAATGTCCCGGGTGTTCAGATAAGGAAGGAAATAATCATCTCCACATCATTAGGTCAAACGCCCTTCCCCCAAGCCCCCCCACCTTCTCCACACCCAAATCCTGCTGTGATTTAATCCCCAGGCAAGAACTCTCCTACCCCTCAGCATTTACCCTGGGGAATGGCAGGATTGGTGGCCCAGGCATTGCTCTTCAGGTCCTGCAGGGCTGACGGTGGAGAACTCTCCTGCCTCCTCCGCCCCTATCTTTGATCACTCAGGTAATGGCCTGGCCTGTTCTCCATGGAGGCAGGGAATAGAGTTAGCACCCACGCTCTGGGAGCCCTGACAGGCCGTTTAACAAGGTGTCCAACATCCCATTTCCTCTGCACTTCCTCTCCCCTTAATCCTTTTATGCGAAACTCACTCAGGAGCAAGCCCTGTGAAATTGAGGCCTCTCTGTACACATGGCCTGGCCTGCTCCCTGCTCCCGCTGAGCACGGCCCCCTCCCATCCCAGATGTCTGGGAAAAGCTGGGCTGAGCTTGGAGAGGACTCCTGGGTGCCCCAGTGGGACCATTTCCAAACTCTGGAGGGTGGGGTGCAGAGGTGGTACCTCAGAGATAGCTTACAATTGCTGGCCCAGAGTAGGGGCTCCTGGGCAGACAGCAGGCCATCATTGGTCACTTTCTCTCCCTCTCTTCCTCAGACACAGTGAACATACTCTAGCACTCCCATTCTTCCTTCCTTCTCCCCTCTTCCTGCTACTCCTCCTCCAGGCCAGCTGGGGGCACTAGACATGAAGGTTGACAACACCAGGCTTTTCCTTCTACTCCTTGAACCCACTGTGGTCATGGACAGGAGAGAACCAAACCTGCAGAGCTGGCCAGGATAGGAAAGGTAGTTTTGGCATGGAGTGGTGGTGGCTTACATCCGAGCTCCAAGCTTACCCTGAAACATAGACAGGGGGCCCTCCGGGCCTCACTGCTACCTGGAGATACTGAGAAGGGTCTGACCTGTTGCAAAGACAGCTAAAGATTCCCAGACACAGGAAAAAGACAGCTGCAGGGCCAAGCAAGGAATGGCGAGATGAGACAGGAGACAGAACAGGAGAAGGGGAGAGGAAGATGAAGCAGCCTCTAAGGAATCTTGGTCTTTAAACCTGACGGATAAAAAGCTTGTTCCAAAGACAAATTCTTTCAAACCAAAAGCTCCAATGAGACTTTCCGTCATTCTCCCTATCACAGCCTGGCCCCTTCTCTCCAATGAAAGAACATCTTCATCTCCTTCCCCACCCCCCAACCTTGCTCCCTCCCTCCCACCCCCTGCTCTCCTAGCACTTGCCTTGGACCTCCACCTTCCACCCGGCCACTCCTACCCCTGTCTTGTGCCATTTCCCTGCTGTTCTTTCTGTCTCCCATCTCCAACTCCCTCCCCTCATTTCCTGCTTCTTCATCTGAATGTCCTCTGGCCCCTAATGCTCTTTCTTCCTCCCTACTCTCCTCCTCCTCCTTTGGCGATCATCAATTCAGACATCTCTCCGCCCTTAACATGGATCCAGAAATCCTGCTACCTACCAGGGCATCTTGGCAGGGGGAACTGAACTGGAGGCCTCTTCTTCTCATTTCTGCCTGCACTCTTGCCTTCAAGCCTCTCAGAGAGTCAAGAAGATGCCAGGTCTGTTCCTTACCTGGCTCCAAGTACCTTGTGCAGATAGCAAGGACCTTTTCTCCATACTCTAGTTCTCTTTCCCAGCTAGGGCCCAGACCAGGTACCTCCTCCCCCAGCCCTCCTAGTCTTCCCTGCTGTCTGCAGTTAGATCTGCCTAGTACCCACATTTGCCCACCTCACCTCACTAACAGCATCTTGGTCCAATATCCAGAATTGTCAAGTATGGTAGCATACGTCTGAATTCCTAGCACTTGGGAGGCCAAGGCAGGAAGATTGAGAGTTCAAGTCTAGTCTGGGCTATATACATAGTGAGATTGTCTCAAAAACAAACAACAGACTTCTCTTCCCCCCTAAAAAAACCCCAATAAAATTACATGTCTTTTTTTGTTTCCATTTAAAGTCTCGCTCTATCAAGATACCCTCTCCATTCAACATCTTTCCCTCTTTCTCTGTAATGATCCTTACCTTATTCTTCAAGGCTTTATTTAAGTGCTGCCTCTAGGAAGCCCTCCTGTCTTTCCCAGCTGGCCCTTCTGAGTTCTTTTTGCATACAATAGCAGGTAGTAACATCACAGCCTGTATATGGTCCATTCTGGGAGAGACTGAGTCCCTCACGTCATCATTTTATTCCACAAATGTTTGTTGAGCACCTACTGTGTGCCAGCTGTTGGTTTAGTTGCAGGGACATCATTCAACACGTTTTTATTGAGCATCTAGTATATCCAGGCTAGGAATTAGAATAGTGACCACCAATGGAAGTGCTTTCCTGCTAGGTCTGCCCTCCTGTAGGAAACACAGCCACACATGTTCCTGTGGCAGCTACGTGGCATGGTAGAGAGAAACAAAGTGCACTCTGGATTGTCCAGGAAGGCACCAAACCTTGTGTAGGGAGTCAGAAAGGCTTCCAAGAGAGGGAATGAATGGGGCTGATGCAGTTGGTGAATGGGGAGAGGATGTTCTGGACGTGGGGGCTGTGAAACCACGGCACTTGTGGCTTTTACAGAAGCTAGGAGGAGGTAGGTCACATGGAAGTTTTTGGTAGCTGCAGTGGGTGGGCAGAGACAGGAATCACAGTCATCATGTTTCTCTAGCATACAGTGAGATTCAGGTCAGTTTTTCAACGTGGAATGGAGTGTGGCTAACAGATGCGGATAAAGAGCCTACTATGCACGCTGAGCAGGTACTTGGAATGGGAAGGCCAGATTTACAAGTCAATACTAATAAACAATGACTGACATGCGCTAAGTCATCTGCCTATCATGTGGCTGGGCTCTGTGCTACATGATATACAAGCGGCCTGGATTTATTTTCACTGTAGCCCTTGTGGGGTGGCGAGGAAATCCCCGTGGCCAATGGATGCACCGAGGCTCAGAGCTGTGAGGAGAGTTGCCAACATCACCTTGGGGCCCGTATTTAGACACTGGCGTCCTAGCTCTGTGAACTACCATCTCTGCCCCCGTGGATCAGCCTTCGTAAGCAAGTCACCGCCAGCTTTTCCCCCTTCCTTTCATCTACCCCACAACTTGGATCCTCCAGTCCCTCCCCGGCCTGTCCCCTCCCCTCAAAGAGAGAAAAAACGGAGAGGAAATGGATCTTTAAAGATACATGTATCCATCACTATTATTTACATTCTAATGTGCGTCTGTGGCTCTACTCCAAGGGGGGAAATGTAAATCAGGTGGACACCGCTCCCGAAAGCCCTAAAGAGCTTGGCTCCCCCAAATTAGAATAGAAAATGCTCTTTTAAAATGCACCTTTAATATGTAAAAGCCCGCCGACCTGGGCTCTAAATAAACCAAACTTGAACCAGATGCCAAATAGAGTAGATGAAGGACAGGTGCACAGAGGGTCCTGGGCTAGGGAATGAGGCCTAAACAGCTATTTATATTAATGCAAAGAAAGTTCAACATTCTTCCCCTTGATATATGCTGCGGTGGGAGGTGGTTTCTGTCCCACCAGCGAGAAATAAAACTCACAGCTCATGATGGGCAGGGTCACATGTGCGAGATAAAAAGCTCTGGGCATAATATATGTCTGCGCTACGTATTCTCTGCAGGCTTTGCGTTAGATCTGCAGATGACAACAAGAAAACACTTACTCAAGGTTAGACTCTGCTTGCCAGGCTCCCAATCACAGCTCTGTGTCCTGAGGGAATGCGGCAGCTATGAAATGGACCCGGCAGAGCCCAAGGATCCGGGTGTTGAGCCAGAAAGTGACCTTTGGCTCGGTTAAGAAGTCTGGACAGCCAGGCACCAGTAGTAGCTCACACCTGTAATCCTAGCTGCTCAGGAGGCTGAGATCTGAGGATGGCTGTTTAAAGCCAGCCTGGGCAGGAAAGTCCATGAGATTCTTATCTCCAATTAAGCTCAAGGGGTGGAGTGCTAGCTTTCAGCCCAAAAAGCTCAGGGACAGTGCCCATGCCCTGAGTTCAAGTCCTAGGACTCGGGCTGGGGGTAAATGTTTAGACGATTCCTGGTCAGGGTCAAGGGATGGTATAGGGGTGACCTACTCACTAGGGGTATCATAATTGTCAATAGTCCCTGAAGACAAGCTACCTAGGCATTTTATACAGAGACCTACATGCCTGGGAGAGGAGGGAAGTTTAGCTCTTTCAAAGGGTTCACATCAATCTAGACCTCCTGTTAGTTTGCCGGAATTCACGTATTCATTTATTCATTCAGTCATTCATTCAATTCATGCAGGTGACATTCATTCCATACAGTATTACTAAGACCCTCTGCTGGACTGTGATGAGAGACAGTAGAATCCAGGAGTTCTGGGGATAATAATAGTACTGTTGAGAGATGCGCTGCATGCAGTGTTTAGCCCAGTGTCTGGCGGTGTAGGCAATCAAACAATGCTGCGGTTGGCAATGTGTTAGAGACCAAATAATGATGGGAGGCTGGTCATCTCAGGAGTATCTGCAATGTATTGTGAAGGGCACAGGGCAGGAATGAGCAGAGAAGGCTGAAAAGAACAAGAGTCTTCTAACTTAGTAGAATCTCCTGAAGAGGAGATGGGAATGGAACAGCATTTAAACAACAGGAACAGCGTGTCTAAAGAGATGGCTGTGACTGAGCTTCATGTGATGAGGGAATAAGGAAGAACTTCCCAGGTAGGACACAGAGTCAGGAGCCCCAGGAAATGTGGTTAGAGCTGCTTCCCTGAAGGCCTTATAGGCCAAAAGGAGAAGTCAAACATTTATTTTGTTAAGCATGAAAAACTTAAAATTAAAGAGGTGTTCCCCCCCCAATGGAACTGAGAAGACATTTGACCTAAAATGAATCCTCACAATGGCTCCATGAATGTCCCAAATCTGGATAAAAAAAGACCAGCTAGACCAAACCAGAGGATTAATAAGGATGAGCGAGGTTCTGCTGCAGTAACAAGCATCACCAGTTTCTCAGTAGTTGGCGTGCACTCTGCTCTGCCTCTGAGCAGTGTTCCAGGAAAGCCACAAGCATGTGGTAGCTGATCATTCCAAGCTAATCCCACCCAACATGGTCCTACCAACAAGTGCTTCAGTGGAACCTAGGAGGGAGGCACGAGGACTTCACATTGGCTTTCAAATACTTCCACTTGGAAGTGAAGTCCCACTTCTGTCCACATCTCATTGGCTCAAATAAGTCACATGGTTGGGCTGGGCCTGACAAGCAGAACTCCAAAACTACCAAGCACTGGTAGTATCTGTCCTGCTTGGGAAACGCAGAGTTTGTAGGGCCTGGAGCAGCAGAGAGGAGATGGAGGATGGGAGCCACAGATACCATGAGTGAGCAGTCAGTTTGCCCCTGATCACAAGGCTTCGGGCCTGGCATAAAGCTCACGTGCTCTTTTGTGATGATCCTATTTGGAGATCCTGGCATTTCTTAGACCACTTGTGATCGCAGGATTAGTAGGGTGGGATGCCGGCAGTGCAGAAGAAGGGGACAGAGGCCCTGGGCGGAAGTCAGTCCTGCCTTAGAGGAGTCAGGAGGAAGTCAATGAAACCTTGGAGAAGGACTTCAATGGTACCATGGGCCTGGGCAGCTGCCACTCCAGCCTCAGTGTTAAGATCTTCAAGTCCGTCTTGGTTCCTGAGTTAGAATTCTCTGGGTGGCAGCAAAGGAGGGTGTGGGTGAGAATGGAGGGGGTAGAAGTGGATTTAGAAGGCTGAACTCAAAGACCTTATTTCCTGGAGTTCTGGAGCTGGTGGCAGCAGGCTTGGAAGGGTAACAGATGAAGGGCCAGAGGTCAGAGTGGGGTAAGGATGGAGGGCAGGATTCGCTAATTCTCTTAGGTCCTGTTAGATGAATGCAAGGCCAACCAGGCAAATACCGCAGCCCTTTGCTCTGCCTCAGACCCCTTCCCAAAGAGGTGGCAGGCATGGGGTCATAACCCCTGCTACAGACACCATCAGAGGCATGCATCGGAGTTTGGCCCCCATGAAGTGTAACTGATGCCACAAATCAAAGGGGTGGCAGGCCAGGCTAGATGGCTTCTGAGGTCCCTCACATCAAGAATGGATGGGAATGGAGGAGCCAGGAGCTGGTCTCTGTAGGAGGGTGGGGGAAGGGCATTGGCCTGTGTCCATCCTGAGGGGTCATGGGAAGGGCAGGGAGGAGCCTGTGGGTGGAGAGGGACAGGGAAAAGCTGAGGAAGAGAGAGAAGAAAGCAATGAAGGTGTCAGACATGGAAAAAGAGGAGGAGGTAAAGAGGTCATGCGAAGAAGGCTGGGGGAGTGGCTCAAGTGGTAGGTCACCTACCTAGTGGGTGTGAGGTCCTGAGTTTAAACCTCAGTGCATCCAATTTGTTTTTAAACAACGCAGAGAAGAAAGAAGGCCTAAGAAAAATAGGATTGGCCAAGTGCTGGTGGCTCATGACGGTCATCCTATCTACTCAAAGGCTGAGATCTGAGGATGAAGGTTTGAATCCAACCTGGTCAGGAAAATCTGTGAGACTCTTATTTCCAATTAACCAGCCAAAAAAAAAAAACAAAAACAAAAAACAAAAACAACCAAAACAAAAAAAACCTGGACATAGAGGTGTAGCTCAAGAGGTAGAGTAACAGTCTTAAATGAAAAATCTAAGGGACAGTGCTCAGACCCTGAGTTCAAGCTCCAGTAGGACAAAAAGAAAACAAATTGAAGAAAGAGAATGAAGAAAGAAAGAGAAAAGGGAGGAAAAGGAGACATAAGAGGCATAAAAGAAAAGAAAAGAAAAAATAAATGCAAGAAAGAAGAAAAATCAAGAGGGAAAGAAGGAAGGAAGGAAGGAAGAAGAGAAGGAAGGAAGGAAGGAAAGAAGGAAGGAAGGGAGGGAAGGAGGAAGGGAGGACTCCATGGGAGAAGCCAAGTGAGCAGAAGAAGCTGAAGAGGAGGAAGGATGAGGATCTAAAGGAGGAAGAGTAAAGGAGGAGGGAGAGGCTGAGGAAAAGGAACACAAAGAGAAAAAGTAAGATGGAAGAGGGGAGAGAAAGGGAGGAGGAGAGGACCCGAAGTTGGAGAGAGATGGGAGGAGCCCACACTGCAGGCATATCCGGGGCTCTGGGAGTCGCCATGGGCGCTAGGCTGCACAGAGCTGGGTGGGCGGGTGGGCAACATAGCGGGGAACACAGTAGGCCGCTATGAAGATCTATTGGGCCCTGCAGTGCCATTGTCTTCAGAAGGAATTAAAAACAAATTGCTGAGGGCCAGCACATAATTTAAAGACTCACGGCAATTTTATGACTTGCTAATGTTCCTAATTACATGCCCGTGAAAGGCTTAATTAATTGGGGGATGTAGCAAAAAGTGGAGCCCGTGTTTGTTATCATGGTTCCACTGCATTGATTTTAGTGCCTATGGAGAATTTAGGGCCTCTTTATTTGCACAAAGAAAATGCAAGTCTCTCGAAAAAATGTACATTAAGATCAACCCCTCGCTGCTATCTAATATACTTTCCTCTACTTAACCAAAGCGCTTGTAATCATATTTTGTAAATGTTGGTGCCGTTAATTGCATTGTGAGGGAAAATAGGTTCTGCTTGACTGGTTGTGGAGAATTTTATAAAGTTCGTTCCAGGCGCCCCATTCCAGGAGACTCTTCCTAGGAAATTTGTAGAGAGATGGGACGCCCTGACTGGGAAGGTGCCTGCTCCTACTTTCCCAGTTCTGGCTGGTGGTGAGCGGAGGTTTGGGTTGGGTTGTGTGAGGAGTCGGATGAGAGCAGTGAGCCCTATCCCCTCAAAAGCACTCAACTGTGGGAGACTTAGTTCTGGTGCGGGCCTAGCCACAACTTACCTGGGAGGCCTCGGGTGAGGCACTTACTGCACTGAACCTCAGTTTCTTCATCTGTGAAGTGGGGTCAAGATCTCTGCCCTGTTGGTAATCATCAGATGACCTTAATCAAACAAGAAGAGAAGAGTCAGTAGCTCATACCTGTAATCCTAGCCTTCCAGGAAGCTGACATCATGGGATTGAGATTCAAAACCAGCCCAAGCAGAAATGTCTGCAAGACTCTTACCTACAACTAATCGCCAAAAAGCTGGAAGTGGAGTTGTGGCTCCACTTGGGCCAGCCTTGAGTGAAAAAGCCAAATAGGAATGTGAGGGCCTGAGTTCAAGTCCCAGCACTGGCACACAAACAAAAAGAAGTGAGACACCCAGACCCAAAGCTTGTGGCTGTCTTCCTGAGCCTCTGTCTTCTCTCTCTCTCTCTCTTTTTTTTTCCTCTCAGGGGACCACTGGGACTGTGTCTTTGCAGCTGGGAGCTTTTAGTGAGAGACATACAACAACATAACCCATCTCTTCTTTTCTTTTCTTTGTTGGTTGTGGGGCTTGAACTCTGGGCCTGGGCCCTGTCCCTCAGCTCTTCAGCTCAAGGCTAGCACTCTACCACTTGAGCCACAGCACCACTTGCAGTTTCCTGGTGGCTAATTGGAGATAAGAGTCTCATGGACTTTCCTGCCCAGATTAGCTTTGAACCTTGATCCTCAGATCTCAGCCTTCTGAGTAGCTAGGATTACAGGCATGAGACACCGGCACCTGGCCCACCTCTGCTTTTCTAAGGAGGTTCAGCTAGAGATGGAGGGGAAGAACACTCCAGGGGGAGCTCCTGAGAAATTGTCATCAATCCTGTTCCCTACCTCAAAATGGGTGCTTACCCTGCCTCTAGGCTCCCAGGAGTCTGGGCTCTCCTCATCCCACAACTTTCCTCTTGAGCTGTCATTATCTCCAGCACTAGGACCCAGGCATTTAGATGTCAGCCCCAGGGCTTACCTAGAGATGCTCCTAATGACATTTTACTGACTGGATCCAGAATCAGGGAATGGGGTCAGTAATATGGACAATGAGATTGGGGACATGGACCAGGACAAGCTCAACTAACTTTCCTTCCTTCCTTCCTTCCTTCCTTCCTTCCTTCCTTCCTTCCTTCTTTCTTTCTTTCTTTCTCTCTTTCTTTCTTTCTTTCTCTTTCTTTCTTTCTCCTTCCCTGTAACCTAAGCTGGCCTGAATCTTATGTCTCCTACCTCAGCCTCCCAAGTACTGGATTTATAGGCATGTACCATCATACTTAGCTCTCTACTACTTTCTACCTCTGTGGTTGAGTTGACTGATCCACAGCTTCTCCTGGTGCCCCATCTCACATACATTCTCTAGAAATGTCTGTAGACAAGGAGGTCTCCTGCAGAGGATTTGGAATCACAGGCCCTTTGGGCTGGCTCCCACACTTTCTCATTGTAATACCTTTCCTATAATGCCACCATAAGGTTGTTTGTTTGTTTGTTTTTGCCAGTCCTGGGGTTTGAACTCAGGGCCTAGGCACTCTCCCTGAGCTTCTTTTGCTCAAGGCTAGCACTCTACCACTTGAGCCACAGCACTACTTCTGGCCTTTTCTGTTTATGTGGTACTGAGAATCGAACCCAGGGCTTCATGCATGCTAGGCAAGCACTCTACCACTAAGCCACATTCCCAGCCCCAAAGATCTCTAACAAATGTAAACCAGATCCTGTCCAGCTTCTGCTTAAGCCCCTGAATGCTTCCCAAGGAAGTTAGAATAAAAGCTAGACTTGTCATCAGGCCCCTTTTCCTGTTTCTCTTGCCTCTTCCTCCTAGAAAGATGGAAGTCAAGACTTTCTTGTGCATGGTAAATATAGACTCTGTCAGTGAGCTACACTCTCAGCTTCTTTCCTCTGGTATCAACCTCAGGTGATTTCCCTCAATTTGTGGCCAACTCACCTGGACCTGCAACAGATGTTTCTGTATTTCCCCCAGCATTGCTAGATGATTTGTGTTGGAAGGTCTTTTGAAGAGGGTCTGGCCTATTGTATTGTTAAGGAATGGAGTCGCTCACACTTTGGCTTATGGTCATCTCTTGTTGTCTTCTTACCAGTTGCCAATAACTGTAATCACTTGTTTACTTTTTTAAGACCTACCTCCTCCAACCAGAACCAAGCAGGACCAGGGCCTGCCTTCAGCACCAAGAACAGCGCCAGACAAACACTAAAGGCTTAGGGAAGGATTCAATTAGAAAGCCTAGGGGAAGTGGCGCTGTAGCTCAAGTGGTAGAGCGCTCGCCTTGAGCTGAAGAGCTGAGGGACAGTGCCCAAGCCCAGAGTTCAAGCCCCACGACCGACCAAAAAAAAAAAAAAGTGAGACAAAGAAAGAAATAGAAAGCCTAGGAGCCCAACAACTGATGAATGGATAAAGAAAACGTGGTGCCTACATACACAATGGAATATTCTTCAGTCATGACAAATGAAATGATGTTGTTGGTAGGGAAATATGTTGGCTAGAGATCATCACGTTGATCATGATAAGCCAAATTACCTATCAGATCAACTCCAGGACCCTGCCATATGCTAGACTTCTAGAATACTGGGAATGGAGAGTTCTCAGAGGTCATCTCATCCAGGTGTGGGTGCCACAGTCCTCAGGGGCCAGTCTTTTCAGATGCCTGTGGTTGGGTGTGGAGGGGTGCATGTTAGTTCTCATAGTTCTGCCCATGACCTGCTTTGGTCTAATCTACCAGGCTTGGACTATAGATGATAACATCAAGGCATAGAGAGGGGGGGGGACAGAAGGAGGAAGGGAGGGAGGGAGAGAGAACAAAGAAGTAGACTAATAGGAGAGAGAGAAAGAGAGAGAGAGAGAGGTTTGAAAATGGAGGGAGTTGTGACTTGGCTGTAGGTCCCCCAAATCCAGAAGGATATTCTCCTATTAGTCTACTTTTCTGTGTTCTCTCTCCCTTCCTCCCTCCCTCCCTCTCTCCCTCTCCCTCTCCCTCCCCCTCTCTCTTATATAGCACTGATTGGCCCTGAGCTCACAATATAACCACAATTAATCTTGAACTCCTGATCTTATTGCCTCAGATTCCCAAGTGCTTGGATTATAGGTATGTACCACCATTCCTGGCTTTTTTTTTTTTTTGCTTCTTCTCCACTACGTTGAAATGGTGATCTGAAGTCTCTTTTATAGTTTTTAATACAAGGGGGCCTCTGTGCTGAGGGTACAAGGTAGGACATGAGGACTAGGAACTTGTGGGCAGGAATGCAGCTGGCCTGAGAAAGGATGTCTGGGATCAGGCCTCAAAGGATCAGCATCTTTTCTCTGTATCTCTGTCTCCTTAAATTATCTGTCATCACTCAGAGCCTCCCACCTCCATTCTTATTTTCTAAATTAGATTTTTTTATTATGAAATATTTCACACAGAGAAAGTGATAAACAATAATATAATGAATACCTGTGTATCTTCTGCTTGGCTTTGTTAAATCTGAACATTTTTCCATATTTGTTTCAGAGACATATTTTTTAAAGAAATAAAACATTATAAATATAGCAGAAACTGCTTGTATGATCATGCTAAGACTCATTCTCCTCTCTTTCCCAGGGGTAACCCCTCTCCTGACTGTGGGATCATGTTCTTTCTATACAAGTATTAACTGCATGTTCTAAATGCACAAGCCCAGTGTTGGATGGGGTTTGCATGCTTCTGAACTTTATTTATTTTAATAGCATCCTATATGTAAACATCTGCCCCCTTAGGGGTTTTGTTCAGGATGCTTTGGGGTCTTATCCTTCCTATTATATGTGCTTCTGTATTCACTGAATGAAGGAATATGCCTCAATTTATCCTTGTGTATTGATAGGCTATAACAAGCACCGTGTAGACTTCTCTTTCTGCACATAGACCTGGCTTCTCTGGGGCCTATCACTAGGGAAGGAAGGAATGGCTGGGTGACAGGCCTATCCATTATCTAGTGCAGAATCATAAACCACACTGGAACCTAGAGGCTTTAAAAAGCAATCCCTTTAATTTGTTCCCAGTGCTGAGGATTTAGAAATTCAAGCAAGGCTCAAGGGGTAGGGCTAGAGGGTAGGGAACTGCTTGTTTCTTTTCTACAGTGGGGGCGGGGGATGGCGACACATCCTGAAGAGACAAAACATCTAGGATAACAGAACATCTGGATCATACATGTGGAGACTCAGGTCTAACTGTTAGAGATTTCCTCTGTTTTCTTTTCTTTTCTATTTTTTTTCCCCAGTCATGGGGCTTGAACTCAGCGTCAGGCACTGTCCCTGAGTCCTTTTCTCAAGGCTAAGGGCTCTACCACTTTCAGCCACAGTGTTACTTCCAGTTTTCTGTTGGTTATTAGAGATAAGAGTCTCATGAACTTTCTTGTCTGGGCTGGCTTTGAACCATGATCCTCAGATCTCAGCCTCCTGTGTAGCTAGATTATAGGAATGAGCCATCAGCACCTGGCCTCCTGTTTTTTTCTGTATGGTCTCTCCCTGGGCAAGCCTCTTCCCTGGGGAACAGGCAGTATTCCCCAAGGGACAAGCCACCATGCACAAACACATATTAAATCTCTTTTCATCTGGCTCTTGTAACTAGCCCATTGACCAAAGCAAGCCACATGGTCAGACCTAGAGGCTATGGAAGGATGTAGGTATTATTGAACGGCATGTCTACCAGAGCAGGGTATGATTAGCAACAGCATTATGAGTTGTTAGTGAATGGTTTTCCAAACAAGTAGTATCCGTTTATAGTCCATTACAGCCCCCTCCCCAAAGTGTTGGGTTTTCTATAGCCTTACTCATACCAGAGTATGGGCAGGCAATTTTCACTTGTGTCAATCTAGTAGAAGTGAAATGGTGCTACACCTGTTTAAGCTCCATTCTCCTGATTACTAGTAGGGCTTGATCATCTTTTTCCTTTTGTTGGGTTGGTCATAGGGCTTGAACTCTGGGCCTGAGCACTGTCCCTCAGCTCTTCACTTCAAGGCTAGTGCTCTACCACTTGAGCCACAGCGCCACTTCCAGTTTTCTGGTGGTTTATTGGAGATAAGAGTCTCACAGACTTTTTTGCCCAAGCTGGCTTTGAACCACGATCCTCAGATCTCAGATCCTCCTGAGTAGCTAGGATTACAGGTGTGAGCCACCAGTGTTCAGCTCTTTTTTGGGGGGAGGGGGAAACTCTGATGATGACAATAATGATGAAGATAATGAAGCGGAGGAAGGTGACAAGGAGGAGGAAGCAGAGAAGGAGGAAGAAGATGATGATTTGGTGATTTGAGACAGGGTCTCAGTATATAGCCCAGGCTAACCTAAGTGCCAGGATTACAGGGATGCACTACTGTATTTTGCTTGGGCTTTGATTCTAACTGGCCTCAGCATCTGCCCTGCCCTCCATGTGTTTCTTCCAGAGTTAGGTTGCTGATGAGGAGAACCAGGATCCCTCCATCACTGTGTAGTGTGCACATGGCCCAGAGCTGCCCACATGGCTGACCTCATTGCTTGCCTGCTTCCTTCCCTTCCCATTAGTTCAGATGGCCTCCTCCTCCAGCAGAAGAGGCTCAGAGGTGTTTTAGACTCCCCTGAAACATGGACAGTGGTCAGAGCAAGGCAGGGGGAAAGAGACTGTGGCTCAGAGGCCTGGGACATCTTTCTGTGCTCTAAGCCTCTGCATCCTGTGCCCTGGACATTGGTCCTGAACACACCCAGCACTTCCTCCTTTGTGCCTTCGCTTATGCTGTTTCCACTGCCTGCGATGCTCTTCCTCACAGACCTCACTTTCTATCCTTCACCCCCACACACACACCACAAAGCTCCCTTATGGGGTCCTCTCAGCACCATGTCACATGTACCACCTGCATCTCTCGGCAGACATGCCATAGAATTATCTTTGAAACGTTCCTTACTTTTTACAGCCCACCTGTGAGTTCTCAATGGGACACATTTACTCATCAGATAGATTTGATGGCTTAGGGCATTCCTAAGACAAAAATAAAACCCAAACCAAAAAGTTCCATTTGAGGAAATTAGCTGGAAATTTGAAAGCAGAAAATCTAGAAAGAAGCGGCAATGCTGGGCTGTCTAATGGGAGAGTTACTAGCCATGTGGGGATTATAAAGGTGCATCTACTTCATTTAAAATGAAACTGTGCTGGGCGTAGTGGCTCAAGCCTGTCATCCTATCTACTTGGGAGGCAGAGATTGAGAGATCATAATTTAAGGCAAGGTGGCACCTACCTGTCATCCCAGTAAGGAGTGGGGTGAGGGAAACACAAACAGGAGGATCACAGTCCATGCCACCCTGGACTTATAATAAGACCTTCACCTCAGAAATAACCAAAGTAAAAAGGGGCTGGGGTTGGCTGGGCGGCTTAAGTGGTACAGTGTATGCCTGGTCAGTGCAAAGACTGGAGTCTGGAGTTCAAACACCCAGGAAAGAGAAAGAAAGAAAGAAAGAAAGAAAGAAAGAAAGAAAGAAAGAAAGAAAGAAAGAAAGAAAGAAAGAAAGAAAGAAAGAAAGGAAGAAAGAAAGAAAGAAAGAAAGGAAGAAAGAAAGGAAGGAAGGAAGGAAAAAGAAAGAGAGGAAGGAGGGAAGAAGGAAAGAAGGGAGGAAGGAAGGAGGAAAGAAGGAAACAAGGATGGATACCAGTGGTGGCTCATGCCTGTAATCCTACCTACTCAGGAGGCTGAGATCTGTGGATCTAGGTTCAAAGCCAGCCCAGTCAGGGAAGCCCCTGAGACTCTTTATCTCCAATTAACAACTAAAAAGTTAGAAGCAGAACTATGGTTCAAGTGGTGGAGCATTAGCCTTAAGCAAAAAACTCAGGAACAGCACCCAGGACCTGAGTTCAAGCCCCAGGACCACACAGACAAAAGAAAGAAAGAGGAAAAAAAGGAAGGAAGGAAGGAAGGAAGGAAGAAAGAAAGAAAGAAAGAAAGAAAGAAAGAAAGAAAGAAAGAAAGAAAGAGAGAAAGAAAGAAAGGGAGAAAGAAAAAGAAAAGAGAATGAGGAAGATACCAAAGAATAAAGAAAGAAAGAAAGAAAGGAAAACTAAGAATCTATCTCCTCAACACAAGTACTTCACAGTCACAGGAGGCTATGGATGGTGCAGATACAACACATGTCTGTCTTTATAGGAAGTGCTAGTGCTCAGTGCTGGTGTTTATTAGCTCTGTTTTACAGCTTAATGTGATTTCCTGAAACACCTATGCTGGGTGAGCAAACAACATCTCGTCTTTGTTTAGGTTTCCAGAGGTCTGACTGGGTCCAGCTCAGTGGCTGATTTGCCGTGATGTCACTGGTGAGCCACCCTCTCTGGGCCTCTGCTTGCTCATCTGTAAAATGAGGGAGAGGATGCAGAAGAACCTTTCTTCCATCTCTGACCCATACTAGTCCCACCTGTAGAAAGTTATTTATGTCCTGGCAGGAAGGGGTGGAGAATGGAGAGGGAGGAGGAGGAGGAGGTCATTAATGGCTCTCAGATGCTTGCCTTTGATCAGGTAGTTTGGAGCAAGGTAAGGGGCCAGGAGATGGGATGGTGGGAGGAAGAGAGGAAGCCGAGGGCCAGGTGACAGGTCAGGTGAAGAGGCAGCAGCCTGGAATGGGGAGCTGGGATGGAGGGGAGTTTCTTTCCTCTGCCTGGTGCCTGGGAAGGGGTTGAGTCCCTATCTAGGAAAGGGGCCTTCCTATCCCTCCATCATTTTAAGGGGAATTGAGAAATGAGACTGGAACATTTCTGCTTCCCGACTTCCAGCTCTCCAGTCCTTACCTGGAGAGATTCAAAGGCAAAGCCAGGGCTGATGACCTGGAGAAGAAAAGCTGGGGTCCTTGTGAATGGCTGACATCCTGTCCATCCCATAGGGGGGTTGGGAGGAGAAGGAGTTCCCTGAAATCAGGGTGCTTTGAGGAAAGAAAGGGGTGTCCTTTGGTGAGATGTTGGCTCAGGGATTGGACCCCCAGGACTCAGTGGGTGACCAGGATGATAGGGGAGAGAGCCCTGGATTTGGGATCAGAAGGTTTTCTGATCTCAAGGTTATTTAATTTCTCAAAACCTCAGTTTGTTCGCCTGTGAAATGGGACCCAGGATATAATAACAACTTTGAGAGAGAGAAATGAGGCTATCCATCTGAAAGACAACAACTGGCCTGTAACAGAAATCCAATATGTAGGTGTTTTGGAGTTCTCTGAAATGAGTTTGTGCCCTACCTAGACCCCTTTGACCCTAGCCCTGACAATCACCTCCAACTCAGGGTCTAGAAAGATGGCCTGGTGATGTCAAGCCAGAAGCCCCAGCAGTGACAGCCAGCCGGGGGAGACCCAGTGTGGTGAGGTGAGAAATGGTGTCTGGGCCTCTTTGGCATAGACCCAGGACTGCGGTTTTCAAAGGCAAAGCTTCAAAGGCAGAGCTAGTTCATGTGGCTTCTTTTGTACCTGCTCAAGGAAGGAAAGCGAGTCAGTGCCCCTTTGGCCCCTGGCTGGTAGCTGGGATTCCAGGAGTCACTCCTATCCCTTCGTGCCCCAGTGCAGAGAGTTTGATCTCTCCTTCTACAGGATTCTTGTCTCATCAAAGCAGCAATGATGGAGCCCAGGAGGGAGGCTCTGCCCTGCCTCACCTGTACACTGGGCTGGGTTAGAGCGACACACAGGGAAGGGTGAGGAATGACAGGGAAGAAAGGCAGGAACTGCCACTTTAATAGAAAAGGGGAACCCCATGGATGGGCAGGATGAGGGTTGGGAGTCAGGAAATTGGGTGGAAAGGTGGCAGAGGGGAGGGGCGCCTGTAGAGTCTTACAGACAGAAAAGGGGGGCAGAGGGACTTCTTCCCAACCTCCCTTCTTCCAACCCTCAGGAGGGGCTACCTGCCCCACTGCTGCTGGCCAGCTACATTCCAGTTCATACAGGAAGGGGAGGCCTTACTGTCTCCCTATCCTGCGCGTACATCAGCCAGGCTAGCATCTCTGACTCCACACAGGGCCTCTGCTGGGCCCAGTGGAAAAGAGGGGTAAAGGAAGGTGAGTTCCCAGCTACACCGTCAGCAGGGCCAGGGTCACTCCATTGGAACAGGAAAATGAGTGAAGGAAGTGCTTGTTCTCCTGTCAAGCTATCCACTGTGGCCTGCCCCATGTGCACAGACTGCCCCTGAAGAGGCCACACTGATTCCACTCCTTCCTGTAGGCTTTCAGAGTTCTGGATCTTGGCTAACAAGACATTTCTGGGATTGTAGCTAGGTGAGTGTTCTATCACTAGCCACACTCCCAACCCTCATATTTGCCATAACCTGACAGGGAATAGCACATTTGTCTATCCATCCACCCATCCATCCATCCATCCATCTATCCACTCACCCACTCACCCATCCATCCATCCACGCAGCAACACCCTACTGAACACCTTCCTACCTAAGTATCCTCTTACTAATCTATAATTTATGTGATTTAGGCATTATTATCCCAATCTTAAAAGGTGAGGAAATTGAGAATGAGAGAGGTTAGGGAACTTGATCAAGGTCATACAACCTCTGAGAGTTTTTTAATAGCAGGCTTTGCCCTAAACCAAGAAATTCCTGACTCAGCTGGTCTAGGCTGTGTCACATCTGTTGGGAGATTGACATATGTCGAGTTTGATGTGGGGCTTGAACTCAGGGCCTAGGCTCTATCCCTGAATGCTTTTTCGCTCAAGGCTAGCACTCCACCACTTTGAGCCAGGATGCCACTTCCCATTTTGGTGGTTAATTAGAGATAAGATTCTCACAGACTTTCCAGCCCTGGCTGGCTTTGAACCTTGATCCTCAGATCTCAGCCTCTTGAGTAGCTAGGATTACAGGCGTGAGCCACCAGTGCCCAGCCTCACTTTTCTTTTCTTTTTCTTTATTATCCAGGATTGGTGCCAAACTACAATCTAGATCTTTGGTTCCTCAGTAGCTGAATTTATAGGCATGAGCCTTCACACTTAGCCTTACTAATGCTTTTTATACCCCCTCCTACCCCCCCCACCCCCTACAATTTAGAACTCAGAGCCTTGTGCTTGCTAGGCAGGTACTCTACTACTTGAGCCATGCTACCAGCCCTTTTTTTTTTAAGCACCAGAGGTGATTTAGGTGTGCAGATGTCTGTTTGGGAGCCCCTTAAACTAGATGCTGTTTAATTCTCATAGGCCATGTTGTTTACCCAGGCCTTAGACTGTGGGCATAGCTCTTGGCTATCACAGTGCCACGACCTCTGAGTCTTTGTTCTCCAGGCTGTGGCAACTGTGAAGAAACACCGAGCAGCTGTCCCTTTAAGGAGATGGTGAGCCAGGAGCTGCCCAGTGGGCCAGGTGGCCAGGAGAAGGCTAGGGAGGAGCAGGGCCTCAGCAGGGTCTGCAGGAAGGGAGTTGGGACCTCCCTGCTCTGGAGAGGAGCTGCTCTCCAGTCTGACCCTTTGGGATCAGCTTTGGGAATAGAGGGGGCAGGGGGACGGCCAGGCTTCTCCAACCGTGCTGCCTCTGGGGAAGGTGAACCCAGTGGCCTTGGCCACCTGCCCTGCCACCCTGCACACTGCGTTCTTACTCTCAGTCTCCATGTGGGAGGGTTGGGAGCTAGGGGGCACCTTGACCTTTTTTCCAGAAAGATCTGCTGACACAGACAAACTTCCCCGCCCCCATCCTCTCTGGCTGTAGCTGGCGAGCAGATAGGGAGACCCTCTACCTTCCCTCCTTCCCCACACCCATCATCATACTCTGCAGGCTGCTCAGACTCAGCACTCAGGGCAGGGGATATGGGGGGGGGGGAGAAGGGCTCTTGGGACCTGTCAGTTTTCTGTTCAGATTTCAGCTAGTACAGAGTGTCTCAGATCTTGTTCAAGAGGCAGGCTCTCTGCATTCCTGACAATCCCTCCCCACCCCCCCACCCCCCACCCTACCCGATTTGTCAGATGCTGTTGGAAGAGGGGGCACACTTTGAGCAGAAGGAGCTGGAACACCCACATGGCTGCTGTCTGAGTCCAGCCCTTGGATGGGCCACAAGCAGCTGGCACCCACCAGGGCAGGGCCAGGCTTGGCTGGGCTGGGAGGACAGCCACCGGCCTCTGGTGTCCCTAAGGAAACAAGTGGTCCTCACCAGCCTGGCATGTGGCATCATTGATGGCCCTGCGCCCAGAACGGAGAAAACATAAAATCTCATTTCAAGCCCCAATGATGGTTGGTTCAGCTTTCCTAGCTTTATAGAAACTTAATTCCATGCATTTTTCTTAAATGCAAGGCAGCAAGGCACCTGCTGAACATGATTTTCTTCCCTCTCCATTTGAGTAGAGACAGGCAGGGGGAGGGGGAGGCCTTTTCTTCCTTTCTTTCTGTGCGCTGGCTCGCACAGGCTCTGATGCGTCTGTCCTGATGATTATAATCCATGCTGGCTTCTCTTGTCTCTGTTTCCTCAAAGTCGTGCAAGGCTGACATCTGAACACACCTGCTATGTGACTTTGAGCAATTCTCTTAACTTCTCTGAGCCCCAATTTCTTTCTCTTGTAACGTGGGCTGTGCGTATTTTTAAATAGGAATTCATAAGCATTAGAGTACTTATAAGTGAAAAGGATTGGCTGGTGATACAGTATCATTATAACACAGTGATTAAAAGCACGGGTACTACCAGGTGCTGTGGCTCATGCCTGTAAGTCTAGCTACACAGGAGCTAAGATCTCAGGATCGAGCAGCATTTGAAGCCAGCCTTGGTAGGTAAGTTTGAGACTCTTATTTCCAACTAACCACCAAAAAGCTGGAAGTGAAGCCATAGCTTAAATGGTAAAGCACTAGCATTGAGCAAAAAGCTCAGGGGTTAGTACCCAAGCCCTGAGTTCAAGCCTTAATACTGGCATGTGTGTGTGTGTGTGAGCACGTGTGTGTGTGTGTGCGCGCACACACACACACACACACACAAAAGCCCAAGTGCTGGATTATCAGTTGTGAGGCTTTGGGCGAGTGATCTAATTACTCTCTCAGTCTCACACTTATAAGAGAAAAATGATATAATTACTGTTGGCCACTAGGAGTGAGAGAGGGAGCCCCAATGATCACTTTCTTTTCAGCCACATAAATGAAAGGCCACCACTCTAGTCCAAGAAAGACCAGACTCACCCAAGACCTAGATCTGCTGGTCTTCTTGCTCTTAGTACATACTGCTAGTTAGAAAAACACACAGACCTGCTGGGAACCAGTGGTTCATGCCTGTATTCCTATTTACTCGGGAGGCTGAGATCTGAGGATTGCAGTTTAAAGTCAGCCCAGGCAGAAAAACCCATAAGACTCTTATCTCCAATTAACCCTCAGGAAATCAGAAGTGGCTCTGTGGCCCAAAGTGGTAGAGCACTAGCCTTGTTCACAAAGAGGCTCAGGGGCAGTGCCCAGGCCCCATAACTGACATGAAAGAAAGGAGAGAAAGAAAGAAAGAAAGAAAGAAAGAAAGAAAGAAAGAAAGAAAGAAAGAAAGAAAGAAAGAAAGAAAGAAAGAAAATGAAATACACACACCCCTCTTTGCTAACTCCTGGAGTCTATCATCTACTCTCTCAGAACCTAACCAGCAGCCCCAGCAGAAATGTAGGGGAGACCGAGACAAAGAGCTAGGTCTGCTTGACACTGAGAGAAATTGTGAGGGCTGGGAGGGATGCTGAGGGTGCTGAAGGTGGCTGCAGCCCCCTTATAAGAGACTATTTGTATTAGAAGAGGGCTCCCCAAAGATGGAGGGATGGGGAACAAGAGTGTGAACCCCAGCTGAACAAGGAAGACATGATCCCTTTCCCCCTTCCACTCAGGAAGACCCACTACTTCCTACAGGGAACTTTAACTCCTCTAAGCCTCAGTTTCCTCATCTTCTAAAGGTGTAAAAGAGTACTCTCTCCCTCAGACAGCTAGAAACCCTGTCCTATAGCCCCAAGCTCTCTGGGAGGCTCAGGGAAAGCAGAATTGGACTCTTTCCAGAATCTCCTCATCACCCACATTTTTGTAGCCATTCCCTCCAGTAAACATGGGTTCTCCAGCAGGGTGACCCTAGACTTGGCCAGAAAGAAACAAGTTGTATGGGCAGAATCACTAGAATTGGAGATTCCCTGGTTTCAGGAATATAACCTTTGTTATCAACAGTGTTCTTCCAACTCAGGTCCAACAACACACACATGTAATCTCAGCATTCAGGAGGCAGAGTCAGGAGGATTGCAAGTTCAAGTCCAGCCTGGGCTATATCATAAGACTCTACCTTTTTTTTTTCAGTTGTTGGTGGTAGATCTTGAACTCTGAGCCTGGGAGCTGTCCCTGAAGTTTTCAGCTGAAGGCTACCGCTATACCACTTGAGCCACAGTGCCACCACTTCTGGTTTTCTGGTGGTTAATTGGAGATAAGAGTCTCAGGGACGTTCCTGCCTGGGCTGGCTTTGAACCATGATCCTCAGATCTCAGCCACTTGAGTAGCTAGGATTCCAGGTGTGAGCCACCAGCACCCAGCTAAGACCCTACCTTTAAAAGAAAAAAAAAGTTGTTTCCCAGGGGCCATACCAAGCAGCCTTCCATCTTTTCAAGAGGCCCAGAAGGAGCCAGTAGATGAAAGGAAAGCAGCAGAGTTTTAAGAAGGATCTAAGGAAGACTCTCTCCACAGTCTTCAAAAGAGTCTAGAAGAGGAAGTTTTGCGGGGGGTGGTGGTGAAGGGGGTCCAGTTGTGGGCCTGAACTCTGGGCCTGGGTGCTGTCTCTCAGCTCTTCAGCTCAAGGCTAGCGCTCTACCACTTGAGCCACAGTGCCACCTCTGGCCTTTTCTGCTTATGTGGTGCTGAGGAATGGAACCCAGGGCCTCATGCATGCAAGGCAAGCACTCTACCACTGAGCCACCTTCCCAGCTAGAGGAGGAAGTTTTGTGGCCCTGTCCCAAGGAGACCTGGGGTGGATGGAGCTCTATACTGAAGGAATCCTGGTCATGTGAATAAACAGGAGGTGGAAGACTGCCCTGCGGATGCTCTGGAATTCAATCATTTCATTTTGTCATGATACCCACCTTTCCTTTAAGCATCGGGGAGATTCACTGTGGTATTCAGCAAAGGCCTTGGCAGATGTGCGCTCCTCTCCCACACACACACATACCTCCAAGATTCCTGAAGGGCCATTTGGCTGAGAGACAAAAAGTTGGAGGTGGTAAACCCAACTGTCAATACAGCCACTCTCTACAACCAGGCAGAATTAATTGTGTGAACACCACTGATCAAACCACTTAATTCTTACGGGGCTGAGAAGGAGCTGAAATGTAATTTCATTACCAACCTGCTCACCCCTAATGAAACTCCTAATAACACTCTAATTTTTCTTTCAGATCAGGCTGATTGGTGGAAATGGGGGTGGCGAGGGTGGGGGAGGGCCTGGGAAATTTGTTTCTCTTTTTTGGCTAGACTTCATCTAGATAAAGTGAAGGGAAAGGCGGTGGACTTTTTGAGGCTCTCCTCAAGTCACTTTGAGAGTCTTGCAGGGACAGGAGGTGGGAATGGACACCTGGAACTTTAACCTGTGAAGGAGGTTAACAAGCATCAGTTCTGACTGCCCTGAGGATGCAGGGTGATAGGTTCAAGTATGTCCCAGGGTAATCATTCCAAGGGATGGTCCCAAGGCAGTGTGTGTGTGAGTCTTTGCTCACCTTCCGATCAGGCTGACAGAACTCTTTCTAGGATGTGCCCACTCATACAGATCCTTGGACACAAGGTGTAGACATGAACATACACACACGCACGTGCACGCACACGCACACACACACACATCAGTGTAAATTCTGTGGAGCCAGGAACACTGTCCTGCTTACCTTCTGCTCCTGTGCCCTACAAGGGATTACCTTACTGCAAACACTCAATAGATATTTGGAAACTATGTGTGCAACAAGAGCATACAGATGACATAGCTGTGTGTACCACCGGCACAATACTGTCTCCCCTCCTGCAGGATCCTGGCAGTGTGTGTGTGTGTGTGTGTGTGTGTTGCTGATGATCAAATTCAGGGCCTGGTGCATGCCAGGCAAGTGCTGTATCATGGAGCTACTTCCCTGGCCCCACCCTGTTTATTTTATTTTAGTGTGTGTATGTGTGTGTGAGGGGGCAGGGAGAGGAACTGGGGCTTGAACTCAGGACCTTGACAGTGTGAGTGAGGTTAGCCAGCCTCTCACTTGACTAGATTTAACTGCTCAGTCTGGCTAAGTCCAGGAAGGAGGGTCTGTTTTCCCATACTCTCTAGGGTACACACACACACACACACACACACACACACACACACACACCAAGATGACCCTAGCACAACTGGACCCTGGATTTGTTGCCTTTCTGAGGCATCGCTCAGAAACAAACCTTCACTATCCCCTCCCACAGTTTTCTTGGCTGCCTTAGCTCCTTTACCTGACTTCTGAGACCTGGGAAAAAACGAGAGTGGGCAGGGAGGGCTGGGGTGAGAGGTGGGGGCAGTGGAGGGTAGTTATTTACAAAGCCTGTGCCCTGGGGACCCTTGTCCTGGACAACAATTACAGCCCCTTAATTAACTGCAGTGCAGTGTGCCTGTCGATGCAGGCGTGTCCCCCACTGAAGTTTGCTGCGCCTGCCGCTGTCTAGTACTGGTTAATGAATATAAATCAGATAGTTTATAGTTAGCAAGCAGGGAACAGGCTGGCAAGGGGGCCTAAATTCCAGTACAGAATGCCTGAGGATAGGAACATGCCCTCTCTCTCGAAGGCCAGGGCACCCATGGGGGCGGCACCGGTGTGGGTGGGGCAAGCCTTCTCACCCTGTACTTAGGCTGCAACTGCATGTATAGGTGTGTGTGCAGCCTGGGGACACACAAAGCACAAAGCATTCCTGCATACACAGCATTACACATCCACAAAAGTGAACAAACCAGCCAGGCACCAGTGGCTCATGCCTGTAATCCTAGTTACTCAGGAGGCTGAGAGCTGAGGATCAAGGTTCAAAGCCAGCTTAGGCAGGAAAGTCCGTGAGACTCTTACCTCCAATTAACCACCAGAAAAACAGAAATGGTGCGGTGGCTCAAGTGGTAGAGCGCTAGCCTTGAGGTGAAGAGCTGAGGGCCAGCATTCAGGCCCAAAGTTCAAGCCCCATGACCAACCAAAAAAAGAAGAAGAAGAAGAAGAAAAAATTTTAGTGGTTAAACTGAAGAGTCTCATGGACTTTCCTATCTGGGCTGACTTTGAACTACAATCCTTGGATCTCAGCCTCCTGAATAGCTAGGCTTATAGGCGTGAGCCATTGGTGCTCACTCTCTTGCCCTTTTCTGAGACCTACAGAGCCTCTGCTTTGGGCAGTGTTTCCCTTGGATGCCAGAGCCTGGACTCAGTGCACAAACTAGACCCAATGTGGTCAGCAGGCCAGCTTCCCACTGGTGCTGGGGCAAGCTTGTGTGTAGGCTACTGCTTCTGTTTGTCTTGCTTGGGATGGCCACACTGACTGTCTTAGTAGAGGCTGGAGAAAGGGGTGGCTGTGGCTATGGAGCCCTGATTCTAGGAAGAAAGGCTACACAGCTGCAGAGGAAGTAGACTGACATGGTCCTTGCCCAGAGTCAGGTTCATGGGCTGGTGATCTGTGAACAGGGCCCTGAGCTCAGGGTCCTTAGGAGGTTTAATGGTTTAATGTTCTTCTGCATTAATGGTTCTTAAACAAAGGGCTCTCTGCATCTGTGTGTGTGTGTGTGTGTGTGTGTGTGTGTGTGTGTGTGCCAGTCCTGGTTTTGGAAGTTAGGATCTAAGCACCTGAGGTTTTTTTTTTTTTTGGGGGGGGTCTGGTCATGGGGCCTGAACTCTGGGCCTGAGCGCTGTCCCTCAGCTCTTCAGCTCAAGGCTAGCGCTCTACCACTTGAGCCACAGCGCCACTTCTGGCTTTTTTCTTTTTGCTTATGTGGTGCTGAGGAATCGAACCCAGGGCCTCGAACATGCAAGGCAAGTGCTCTACCACTGAGCCACCTTCCCAGCCCGCACCTGAGTTTTTTTGTTTTTGTTTTTTCTGTTTCTGTTTTTATTTTCTCAAAGCTAGTACTCTACCACATGAGCCACAGCTCCTCTTCTGTCTTTTTTGGTAGTTAATTGGAGATAAGAATTTCACAGACTCTCCTGCCTGAGCAGTTTAGACTCAGGATGCTCAGATCTCAGCCTCCTGAGTAGCTAGGATTTTGGTGTTGAGCCACTGTGGGAGAGGGGTACCCAGTATGCATTTTTATTTTGCATTGGAAAGCACAAAGCATACAGCTGGTCTCACTCTTGCCCTTAACATAGCACTAGTGAGGAAAGTATGCAAAACAAAGGTTTGAAGTTCTGGTAGTTAGGGTGACCTTAAGGGCAGAGTTCTAGCCACAAAGGACATTCATGGAAAGTGCACTTCACCCAGACCTAGAGTCTGTTGTGCAGTCCATCTGAGCTAGTCACCTCATTTGTCAGGTCTCAGGTTCATCCCAAGGAGGTGGCTGTTTAGTTCAGCCACTCCTCCCCTGAAATGCTTGAAATCCTGGTTTTCCATCTCTGTCTGCTGAATAGATTGATTCTTCGTCCCTCCTCCCTCTCCCTCCACCTTCTCCTTCTTCCCACTCCTGTCCTCTCTCTTCCCTCTTCTTTCTGCCTGTCTCCCTCTATCCTCTCTCTCATCTCCCAGAGCCAAAGTCTCACCACAAAGCCACATTATAGCTGGAGAGGGAAAGAAAGGGGACAGGAGGGGAGGGGAACACATCCTAACCACAGGCAAGTCTGAACAAGCTGCTTTTAAGATCCAGAGCCCAGCCAATACCTATCCAGGCTTGTTTACTCCCTACTAGGGTGTGGGGCTCCAACTGCAAGGTGGTAGTGGTGGTGGTAGTGGTAATGGCTTGGTGAGGGCAGATAAAGAAATTGGCATCTTCAGCTTGATGACACCCCTGCTTTGCACCCTGCTGGTTCAGACTGGGAGGGGCAACAATTATTTATTCCTCCCGGGCTCCCTTGCTGGGAGAGAGGCCGGGAGGAGGGCAAGGATCTGTGGGTTCTGGAGACAAAGGAAAATGATCTGATGACCACAGCGTGAATGGCAGCAATGGCCAGGCAGGCACAGGCATGCCAGAGCCTGTAGTCAGCCAAGCAGGACTGGTGGGGGTAGGGAGTGTGGGGAGTGAAAGGGGGGAGGTTCTGGGACTGCAGGAAACCCCAATCCCCTCTCCTGGGACTGCAGATCTGGTGGGGAGGGGGCCCCCATGTTACAGGGGGCTCTGAGCAGTGGTGTAGGATACTTTGGGCAGTTTCTTTTCCTCTTCTTTTTCTTTCCATTTCTTTTCTTTTTCTTTCTTTTTCTTTTTTGTCAGTCATGGGGCTTAAACTCTGGGCCTGGGCATTGTTCCTGAGCTCTTCAGCTCAAAGCTAATGCTCTATCACTTTGAGCCACAGTGCCACTTTCCCGGTGATTAACTGGAGATGAGTTTCATAGACTTTCCTGCCTGGGCTGGCTTTGAACTAGGATCCTCAAATATCAGCCTTCTGAGTAGCTAGGATTACAGGTGAGAGCAATCAGCACCCGGCTCAAGCCTCTTTTTCATTTGGTTCAAGCCAACTAAGAAGCTGAGTTGAGAGGTGGGGAGGGGGAGTGTCTTGGAGGAACAGCCAATAGGTCTTTCACAAGAGCACCCCCAAATCCTAAGGTACTGTGAACATATCCATTTCACAATTGGAAGGTGAAGAAGAGAGGAGGCCCTTGTTTCAGAGGCCTGCAACAATGTGGTTAGAGCTCAGGCAGTGCCTTGAACAACCTATCCTAATCAACCATTTCAGGGTCTCACCTAAACATCTGCTGATCCTCACAGCTGTGGGTGAGGAAGAGCGGGAGCCAGGAACTGAAATCTAACATTAACTACAGAGAAGGAAGCCCAGGCAGCATGCACTGGGACTCATCTGGCAGAGAAATGCATCATATTCTCTCAGCATGAAGTACCCACACAGACATGGGAGACACCCCAAAGATGCCTTATTGTGGAAACCCAGCATCTGATCCTCAACATGGGGACAGGATAAAACAGCAGTGCTTGTAGCCCCTAACTACTCAAGAGGCTGAGATCTGAGGGTCGTGGTTCGAAGCCAGCCCAGGCAGGAAAAGTCTGTAAGACTCTTATCTCCAATTAACTACCAGGAAACTGGAAGTAGCTCTGTGGCTCAAAGTGGTATAGCACTAGCCTTGAGTGTAAAAGCTTGGGGACAGCACCCAGGCTCTGAGCGCAAGCGCCACAACTGACCAACAAAGTCAAAATTCCTCAGACAGACCCCAAAATGGCCCCAGTTGGGAGTAACCAGCCCTTACCTCCTCTATGCCACAGAGGGGCAGGAGGGCACCTCCAATACTTCTATACTACCCCAGAATTCATCATTCAGCATCCACGTCCTCTGTGCAGGGAGGGATAAGGGGGAGGGATAGTGAAGAGGGACGAAGACCCTTGTCCACTTGGGGGTTTTGCAGGTATATGTGCTGTAAGCCCAGTTCTCCCCGCTGCGGTTGGAGGGAGCAGGAAAGTACAGATGTGAGAGCAGACACTGGAGGTTGGCCTTCCAGCTCAGCCAGGTGTGACCTTGAGAAAGTGCCCTGACCACTGTGGCCCTCGGATTGCTCAACCTCCTCCCAGAGGGTTCTGGGTGATACTGTAATAATCTAGGTCCAAGCCTCACCACAGACGTTGGGTGATGATTCTGCGTTCTAATTGTGTATGTGTCCACATCCTCATGGTGAAGAGGAGGGGCCTTCCCGCAGCCCCCATCTAGGCCCTGACTCTGATTTCTCTCCCCATTCTCAAGAAATGATGCCCCCACCCCATACTTACCCAGCCCAGCTGGGAAATGTGTTTGGAGAGACCCAAGGAAAGCCAGGGAAAGGTTGACTGCTTTTTCCTCCTCCCTCCCTGTAGTGTGGGTGACACCGGCAAGAAGCGAGCAGCTGACCCGGGTTTGAATTTAGAGTGTTCATTAATACGATATTATGCCATATGCTCCCGCACACTGTCTCCCTCTAATGCAGCCGCCAATTTGCTGAGCAGCCCTAATTAGTAATGGTATAATGAGAGTATTCAGAGGGTAATGTGGTGGGTGGGGACGAGGGATGGAACTGCTCCTGGCCAGTGGGGGAGGGGTGGGAGGTGGCAGGAGAGGACTGGGGCTGGGGCCAAGGGGGATCTGGTGAGAAGTCAACTTGACCCAGGGCGAGCTTGAACCCTCCTTGTCCATACTACCATTCTGTCTAGGGGTGGAGCGGGTGGGGGAAGAAGAGGCTTAAGGATGGTGGGTAGGTGGGCAGGGTAGAAGAATAGAGAGAGTTGCTATGTAAAGAAGGAAGAAACACGGTTCTTTGTTCTCTAGTAGAGGTGGACAGTGGTGGAACTGTAATGGTGGTAGTGGTCATACTGGTAGTAGATCCTGACCAAAGCCATGTGCTAGGCATTCTGCTGGCCTGTCCAAATGACCTTTCTAGGTAGTGTGACTATATTGCTTTTTGATGGGAAAAACTGAAGCTTAGCCAGGTTCAAATGCCACTGATACCTGTAAGGAAGCAGAGGGCTGGTAGCCAAGACCATCAGCTGTCAGACTAGAAGCTGCATGTGGCCATCACAATGGGTGGGGAGATTACCTTCCTGGGTGAAGCAGACAGAACAAAATGAAAGGCCTCTGGGTAGGCACCAGCATTTCCCTGATCCTCTTCTTCCTCCGTTCAGAGTGCCTCATCTATCTCCTTCCTCTCTCAGAAAGCACTTCCCACCTCAGTTCCTAGGATGAGAACAATCCCAGAATTCCTACTTGTGAAGCCCACTGTAGAAAAGGACCTGAGCATGCAACCCACTTGCAAGACATTGCTATGCCCAGAGCTCCTTGAGTGCCAAATCTACTCTTTGCTACAGGTGAATCCCCAGGAAGAGCAGGGGACCAGACAGCATGAAGTATTTGTGCCCCTGATTCAGGGCTACCCCATGCCCATGTCAGCAGGAGCCGGTATGTGAGCCTGTATCTCTGAGACCCTATGGTGAGCGCCCTTCTCAGCCCCCTCCTTTCCAGGCACGGCTGGGCAGCGCTCCCTCCCCCGGTGATCACAGCTCTCCCGCAGACCCACGCTCGAGAGATGAAATATTCATCACGTACATATTGGCTCCTCCAGCGGCTTTTAGGGAAAGCAAATGAGACTGGCTCTGAGAAGGAAATGAGTGTGAGGTATTAAGGGGGCGGTGAGGACTGGGGTGGGCAGCCCCTCCCAGCCCAGCTTCTCTTGGTCTTTACTTCTGGGGGCTAGTGGCCCCCCCCTTGATCTCCGGCACTCCAACCTATGGAATCTGTGCTTCCTTCACTTCTCCCCACCAGTCCGAAGGCCCCCACTTTTGCTGCAAGATGGAGACTTGACAGTTTTGCCCTCCAACATCCCTGCAGGGCTGCAAGGGCTGGATCCATCCAACCAGCAGGGCAACCCTCACAGCCAGCACAGGCCATAGGTGTATAAGCTGGGATCAGGTGATGCAGGTGAGACATTAAAATACCTACTTAAGCTTGGCTGAGCAAGGAAGGCTCTATGAGAGGGCAACACTGACACTGAGACCTAGATGGTAATGATAAATCTGCCAGGCAGAGGAAGCAGCAAGTTCAAGGGCCCCAAAATGGGATTAAGCCTAGTGTGTTGAAGACCATTGTAGCTCTGTTGCTGGAGTGAATGTGTGAAGGTCTCCAGTGTCAGCCCTATGGTGCCTATTAAGGGTCTGAGCCTTATTCTAAGGTCAAAGGGCTCTCTAAACAACAACAACAACAATACCAACTCTCAAAAGATCTAGTGAAATGCTCCCTCTGAAACCCCAGTGAGAAAGCACTGAACCAGGAGCCACGCACCTGGGTGTGAGCCAAAGCCATGGAACCTTCTCACTGGGCTGGGGACACAGGACTGTTGTGAGAGTTACATTTCTGTGAAGGAATGTCACTCTTCCATGTTGGTAGTGAAACATTTTCCTCTGGTGGTCTTCAAAGACTCTGGGCAGCAAGTCAGAGAACCTCAGGGCCCTGGTGTGAAAGCGGGACTTTAGAGGTCTGTCGTTTCATTCACCGATTCATGGTGCTAAGTGCCAGGATATGTAAATGACAAATTCAGGAAAAGGACTGGAGACAGCTAGACCAGCTGATTTCATATATAGGCAAGATCAAGGTCATTTAGAGCTGACTTCCAACCCAGTGTTTGCACAAGGTGACAAACAATAGGCTCTCTCTCTCTCTCTTCCTCCCTCCCTCTTTTTGTGCCAGTCCTGGGCCTGGGCACTGGCCCTGAGCACTTATTTGCTCAAGGTTAGCACTCTACCACTTTGAGCCACAGTGCCACTTCCAGTTTTCTGGTGGTTAATTGGAGTCTATGAAACTCCAATTAATTGATTCTCTGCCTGGGCTGGCTCTGAACCTCAATTCGCCAATCTCAGCCTCCAGCTATCAGCACCCTGCAAAACTACATTTTCTAAATAATTCATGGCTAGAGAATAAAGCAATGGCTGGGAGCTGAGGGCTCATGGCTGTAATCCTAGCTACACAGGAGGCTGAGATAGGATCATGGTTTGACTTTCTTTCCTGGCTTTGAACTGTGATCTTCAGATCTCAGCCTCCTGAGTAGCAGGCTCTCCCTCTCTACCCTTTGATTGGCAGAGCAGGTGGCTGCTCTTCGTGTCCTGAGATGGAATGGGGAGATCTAGAGGAGATTTGGCCATGAAGCCATGGAAGGACACTGGGCAGAAGGAGAGCATGGGACTTATGTTCAATTATGGGTGGGTACGGGATAGGAGAGGGTGTTTGATGACCCTGGAAGTTCTTTGAGTCCAGAAGTGCTATCATCAAGACTGTCTCTGAGAAGGTACTGAAGTTTGGTACTGACTGCATCTGGGGGGGGGGCTGGTGTGGGCTACAGCAGTGTTCCAGGCAAGCATAATGGAGGACTCAGCTAGAGCAGGGGACCATCACCAAGGCATGAAAGGAGCCATCTGAGAGGCATTCCAGAGGAGGAAGGCACAGAGGCAGCCCTGAGTGTGGGGAGCCAGAGGGAGGGCGGAGACAAAGAGCTTTCAGAAGATGGGAGATTTAGTTGTGCTTTATTGATTCCACGAACATTTCCTGAGCACCTGCAGAGGGTCAGGCCCTGGGCCATTCAGGCAGGAAATTGAGCAAAATTGTGCAAAACTTGAAGGCTGGTGATTTGTGCTTTTGTTGGGTTTAGATGGTGGGGGGGGATGGGGGAGTAGAGGCAAGGGGTTCTTGGGCAGCTAGTCCCCATGCAGAACCTTGATTTTGCTTTCTGTAAAATGGTGGCATTTCAGAGGATAAGTATTCTTTCCCAGCCAGTCAACTGTGCAGGGCCAGAGAAACAGCAGAGAATAAAGCTGTAAAAACTTTAGCAGCCTAACAGCAGCAGCAAATCCTTCCTGAGTCCTTGGCTGGATGCTTTACCTACCTTAGGACAGTCCATGGGCCCAGGGGGCTCTAGAAACTGGAACTGATGACATTTGCATGCTCTAGATGAGGACACTGAGCCAGCCAGACAGCTCAGGCTGTCTGAGTTTCATGTTTAGCCATTCACAGACTTCTCTTCCGACCTGCGGGCCTAGAGTCTATCTGCCCTGCTCTCCTCTCCCCTGAGGGCTATATCACAGGAGTGGAGCAGCAGCCTTGCCTTTCCCTGGCAATTCCAGGGGTGGCCAGACCTGAGGAGCCTTCTTGGAGGTGGAAACACCTGCTGTGAATGGTGCCAGAAAGGTAAAATATGAACGTGCCAAGGTAGGGAGGAAGAAGACTCCAACAGTGTCTTTGTACCACAAGAGCAAAAGAGGGTAGTGTGTGTTCCTGTGTGCTCTGAGGTGGGAGGTTTGAGGGGGCGAGGCGCTGGGTCACTCTTTTTCCCCATCCTGTTACCAGTTTTCCTGGAAGTTTGGAGTTTCCCTCTGCCCTCCCCCACCGACCAGGGTGAAGGTTTGTGGGGAAATGTTCTCCCGCAGAACTCGGCATGAAATAAATTCCATTCTCACTCTGCAAATGACACTGCACATAAATATTCAGTAAATTAGCAGCACGCTTTTATAGATTTATCAGTCATTGCAGGCACAAAATGACAGGCAATGTTGTAGCTGAAATATTAATGCTGACAAATTAATGATTTCTGAGTAAATGATGTCATTTTTGCACCGTTTCATTAAAATTTACTCACTTCTGCTTCATTTCTGGACCTAAAAAAAAATTAAAATCATTTCTTTCTCTCTTTCTTCTTTCTTTTTAGTATGGGATCTGTTCCCAAACCTGAGAGGGGCATAAATTTTCTACAGCAGCACCCCGGAAACAGAAGGTGGGGAGCTGGGCAGGGCTAGTGTTCCCTACCTTAGGCCTGGAGAAGGGGTTGGGCACACACACACACACACACACACACACACACACACACACACACACACACACACACACACACACCTGTCCTAGACAGTTTGCAGGCCTCCAATATTAGTCTAGCAGGAACAAAGCAAAGTGATTGATTTGGGTCAAACCTAACCTGGGGTGAGGAGGGTGGGAATTACAAGGGTAGAGGAGGAAACTTGGGAGAGGTATGTCCTGGGGAAGAGGGGCTTATGGGAGAAAAGGGAGTAGTGCGGGGGGGGGGGGGGGGGGGGGAAGGGGCTTTAGACTTTTTGAGGCTTTGATGGCCTTCTTTTTCCTCGTTGCCCATGGATGGCTCCTGTTTTGCAATCAATTTGGGGGAAGAATTAATTCCAGAAGTTCTTTAGCGTGAACAAAGGGAAATATTGGGTGTGTGACCACGTCCCACCACCTTAGTTCGCCAAGGCTCCAGGGAAATAACAAGAAGCAAGTTCAAATCCCAGCCCATCACTGTGACTTTGGGCAAGTACCTGAACCTCCACTTTCCAACTCCTCATTTCTCTGGGTTTGGGGGAAGGGTTAAGTAAGATGGCTTGTAAAAGGCCAAGTTTCCCAGTTAAGACACCTGGGCGGGATGCGCCCCCGCGGGGTCCCAGACGCCCTACCCTGGCCCTACCCTGCCCCCCACCCTGGCATGCGCCCCACTCTGGGCAGCCTATGGGAGCGGTGCGGGGAGGGTCCTGCGCCCCAGATCTGTCCCGGGAGACCTGCGGTGTGTGTGGGGGGCGGGGGGAGGGAGTCCCTAAACCGGGTGCCAACGCCCCGCCTGGGTTTAGTGAAGACGATCAAAGGCAAACCAGCCGTTCTCCCCGCGGGGCGGGCGCGCGCGGAGGGCATGGAAGGCGGCCAGGCGGAGAGCCGGGCCGACACAAAGGAAGAGGCGAGGGAGGTGCGCGCCGGAGCCCGGCCGAGCCGTATCGGGCAATCTCCGGGCTAATTCGTGTCAGGGCCAGTCTCCTATCTCCGGCCCGGTTCCCCAGCCGCTGATAAAATTGAAGTGGAAATGAAGTTGGATGCGCGGGAGCACCGGCGCGCGGTGATGGGGTGGGGGTGGCGCGTGGCGCGCCCGGGGCAGCTGAGCCCTCCGCGGTCGCCCTTGGCGCTGCCCTTGGCGGGGGCCGCAGGGATGGAACGTGAGCTGGAGGACGCCCCGGCACAGGCCCTTTAACCAGTCGCTACCCATCCTGCCTCTGTCCCGCTTAACATTCACCGGGCAAGGGCTAGTGGGGTAGAGACAGAGACTGCAAGCAGGCACCGGGGGAAGTGGGCGGGGGGCGGGGGGGGAACGCATGTTTATGGACGGAGCGCTTGCAGCAGGTTTGGTGCCAGATACTTACACCGCCATTACTGGCCCATCTAACCCTTCCTCTAATATAAACAGGATCGTGATGGTTCCCCCGACCCCTTAATAAAAAAAAAAAAGGTACAGATGATGGAAATGCTGGACCCTGGCACAGGCCTTGGCACACAGCAGCTAGAGCCTGGTCACCTCCATACTGGACCTGCAGCTGGGCGATCTCAAAAGGTTGTATGTGGGGGGGGGGGGGGGGGGGGGGGGGGGGGGGGGGGGGGGGGGGGGGGGGGGGGGGGGAAGGAGAAGGATAGGGATGGGGGGGGGAGGACAGAAGCAAAGCACATGCCTGAAGGCTGGTGCCTGCCATGTGTGTACCCTGAGGTCAGAACCCCTGGGAAATGTTGACATTATCCCCAGGTGAGAAAGCTGGACAGGAAGTTAGCTAAAAGAACCAAGCTCACTGACCAGCTGGGAATCAGGGATATAGCTGGTCTTCAGGATTATCTTTCTCCCCCCCCTCCCCCGCCCCCAGCAAATCTGTTTGGCATGAAGACTGTTGTACACCCTATTATTTCAGGGAATCCAGGGTAGGAGATAGGAGTATGGAGATGATGACGTGCTCTTGTTGTTTATTGTTTGCTTATAGTCATTTTCATTTTATTTATTTATTTTTTGGTTCATCTATTTATTATTTGGCCCCTGCCTACCTCACTGGTAACTGCCTACCTGCCTCTCTCCAGTTCAAGCTATCAATTGCTCTAAAGTCTCCTTTTCTCCCTAAGGCCTTCACACACAGTCTTCCCTCAGCTTGGAATGATCTTCTCCTGGACTCTGTGTGTGTGTGTGTGTGTGTGTGTGTGTGTGCGCGCGCGCGTGCTCAGGTTTGAATTCAGTATGATCTTCTCCTGGACTGTGTGTGTGTGTGTGTGTGTGTGTGTGTGTGTGCTCGCGCGCGCGTGCTCAGGTTTGAATTCAGTATGATCTTCTCCTGGACTGTGTGTGTGTGTGTGTGTGTGTGTGTGTGTGTGCTCAGGTTTGAATTCAGTATATCCCTCTACCGGCCTTCAGCCTTCCAGCCTGGGCAAAGGTATGGCCTGAGATCTGCCTATTTTAGGCAGGATAGGATAGCTAGGATATCAGGTGGGTATCACTGCTTGCATGCATTTCTGCTTGCGCTGGTTTTGAACTGTGAAATTCTTGATCACAGCTTCTCAAGTAGCTAGGATTACAGAGAGGAGCCAACCAGGACCTGGCTTCTCCAGGGCGATTTTCATCTGTTAAGTCTCATGATCTTTGAAATAATCTTCTTAATGACAGTGATATACAAAAGTGCATACATTGTATTTTTTTTCCAATTAGATGTGAAGAGCAACCAGTGTGAACACTTATTGGTCACAAGGGAAGTCTTAAAAAGCATTCAGGGAATTAGCATTATACAGAACATATGTTCAGACCACGTGTTTTGAAGTAGAAAAACTTCACTTCTGTTGGATGTAGTGATACCTACCTGTAAATCCCAACACTGAGTGTGAGACCAGCCTGGACACCCCGTCTCCAAAATCCAAAGGCTGAGGATGTGGCTAAGTAGGAGAGCCTGGGTGCAAATCCAGAGGATAGTCACAAAACCAAACCAAAAACCTCTTCACTTCTACTTTAAAAGTAGGTCTAAAGCAAACCAACAGAAGAAAAATTTAGAATTGAATGACAAGAATGTGCTTAATAGTGAAATTGATAGGTTGTGGTTAAGCAGTTCTATTATAGAGGAAAGGACATACTGTAAATTTCAGATCTTCATTGTTTATCCAGCTTCCCTGAGGTTGCTGTTTGTATCCTGTGGAAATCCATGCAATGTTTTCCTTTCTTTCAAAGTAATTATCACATAAACATAGATATAATATCTTTCTTTCTTCTTCTTTTTTTTGGGGGTCAGTTGTGGGGTTTGAACTCAGGGCCTGGGCGCTGTCCCTGAGCCTCTTTGTGCTCAAGGCTAGCACTCTACCATTGGAGTCACAGAACTACTTCTCATAAATATGATTTCTGTGCACATGATCTCTTTTTCCTTTTTTTTTTAATGCTTGAGATTGAATTTAGGGCCTTGCTCCCCCACTGAACTGCATTCCAGCCTCTGAGCAGACTTCTTAGTGTCTGCCCCTGGCTCGCCTATATATTCCTTAAGAACAAGAGCTGGAGCTGTTTTGCTTATCATTGTGTTCCCAGCCTTTAACGCAGGGCCTGGCACACAGTAGATGTTCAATAAATATTTGCTGAGGCAACAAATACAGTACCAATTATGTCACATCCAATCCTCTTTCGAAATGGATTTGAGATAGTCTATAACACATGTAGCCTCTCAGTTCAAAGTACAGCTTGGCAGAAAGATGAGAAATATGGGAGAGGAAGAGACAGTGAGTGAGTGAGTGGGGTGGGGGTGGAGGTGGGGAACAGCACTGGGGGCCTGGTGCTGAGATGACTTCCAGTCTTCTCAGGGCTCAGCTGAGGTCCCCTGAGAAGATGGCAGAAGGAGGGAATGATGTTAGGGTAGGAATCAGACAAAAGAGGTAGAGTAAATTACAGGTATACACCACACCTCACAGCCTTAGAGACGATGTGTTTTCAGCCACAATGTAAGAATATTAGGGGGCTGGGAGGTTGGCTCAGTGGTAGATTGCTTGCCTTGCACGCATGAGGCCCTGGGTTCGATTCGTCAGCACCACATAAACAAAAGCCAGAAGTGGCGCTGTGGCTCAAGAGGTAGTGCACTAGCCTTGAGCTGAAGAGCTGAGGGACAGTGCCCAGCGTTCAGGCCCCACAACTGACAAAAAAAAAGAATATTAGAAATCAGTCCTAGAGAGTAGGTTAATAAAATCCTCTCCACTTTGAAACTAAAAACTATTTAAATTTTGTATTGTTATTATAAAAGTGAAGTACAGAGGATTTACAGTTATATAAGTCAGGTAAAGAGTACTTTTTTTTTTTTTTGGTAGTTGTTGATCATGGGGCTTGAACTTGGTGCCTGAGTGCTGTCCCTGAGCTCTTTTGTTCAAGGCTAGCGCTCTACCACTTTGAGCCACAGCTCCACTTCTGATTTTCCAGTGGTTAATTGGAGATAAGAATCTCATAGACTTTCCCGCCCTGGCTGGCTTTGAATTGCTATTCTCAGATCTCAGCCTCCTGAGTAGCTAGGATTATAGGCATGAGCCACCACACTCAGCTAAGAGTACATTTCTTTCGAGACAGTGTCATCCCTTTCCTCACTCACAATTTTTCCCTCCAGTTCCCCAATTTGTATAGTTCATTTCAATATAATATCTAGTGAGTACCACTGCTGCATTTGTTCACCCTTTGTCCCTCCATTTCTGTACCCCTCCCCCTTACCTTCCCAAAGACAAACAAACAAAAAGAAAAAAAAACAATGAAGGAAAAATCTTCTTGTTTCCATTTCCTGGAATTCATTTAAAACTACTTAAAAAGATTGTTTTTATTGTTGGTTATGGGTCTTAGACTCAGGGCCTGAGTGCTGTCCCTGAGCTTTTCTGCTCAAGGCTAGTGCTCTACACCACAGCTCCAATTCCAGTTTTCTGGTGGTTAATTGAAGATAAGAGTCTAGTGGACTTTCCTGCCTGGGCTGGCTCTGAACCTCAATTCTCCAAACTCAGCTTCCTCCAGCCGTCAGCCAGCTAGAGATAGATAGATAGATAGATAGATAGATAGATAGATAGATAGATAGATAGATAGATAGATAGATAGATAGATAGAATTTATCAATGAAAATTAATAAAATATTCAGAAGTGAAAGAGTTAACAGTTCTGGGCCACCCTGTATATCTACTAGAGCTGGACACTGAAGTTACTGGATGGGGTCCAGTCTCTCACTGTTGTAGAAGTTAGAGATGAGCAGGGGATAGTGTTGGGCTGGAACTGGAGATGTCAGTATGAACTTATATTTAGCCTGATACACACATTCAGTGGTTCCATGCAGGATTTCATAGAGATATGCGTGCAAATGATAAGAAGCATGACCACTCTTAGCCCTCAGATTTCGAATGGCATTCTCCAGAGAAGGAACCTGAATTGTTGGGAGAAATGTCTGATTCTAGGGCTGGGGCAGGAAATCCACAAAATAATCCTGGAGCATCGTGGAGTGCCAAAAAAGCAAGGAAGTGCTTAAGATAAAACCGTTTCCTTTGATGGGAGTCTCAGAGGCTTCAGAAGCAACTGAAGGAACTTCAAGTGGTCAAAGTTGGAACCACTTGAACAACAATTTGAGCTCAATGAAGCCAGCATTCCGCTCTGGAATGCTGTTAGTTCCTGTTAAAGCCAGTGAACTCCGGGTAACTTGTAATGCAGTAATAGATAACTAATGCTGTGTATAAGGACGAGCAACTTGGAGCCACTTGCCAACAGAAGGGAGCCAGCTACTGAGTGCAGAGTCACTAAAACAGTATGACATTGGTCAAGGTTTAGCACAGTGATGCTAGCTATCCATGCAAATCCTGTCTCCCCTTCTTGTGTAATAGAGGGGTGCTTGGTGCATGATAGCCTAGCTGGACACTGCATTTCCAAGTCCTTGCAGTTAGGGGATAATAGGAGAATATGTTCTTTCTAGTGCAATCTGAGCAGAAGTGATATATCTCCCTTCTGGGTTAAAGAGTTTATTTTTATTTATTTTCTTTTTTTTTTTGGATCCGGTCGTGGGGCCTGAACTCTGGGCCTGGGTGCTGTCCCTCAGCTCTTCAGCTCAAGGCTAGCGCTCTACCACTTGAGCCAAGCGCCACTTCTGGCTTTTTTCTTTTTGCTTATGTGGTGCTGAGGAATCAAACCCAGGGCCTCAGGCATACAAGGCAAGCGCTCTACCACTGAGCTACCTTCCCAGCCCATTTTTATTTATTTTTTTGTTTGTTTTTTTCTCTCAAGGTTATCACTCTACCACATGAACCATAGCTCACATCTGGCTTTTTCTGATGGTGATAAGAGTCCCAAAGGACTTTTCCTGTCTGGAATGGCTTTGAACAATGATTCTCAAATCTCAGCCTCCTGAGTAGCTAGGATTACAGGAGTGAGATAACAGTGCATGGCAGAGATGTTTTATATATATATATATATATATATATATATATATATATATATAT
>NW_012267235.1:1647833-1657910 GCF_000151885.1 Dipodomys ordii
TATATGTATATATATATATATATTTCTGCTAGTACTGTAGTTTGAACTTAGATCTTTGCTAGGCAATCCTCTGTTACTTGAGTCATAACCACAGTTATGGTTTAACCTTTCTTAAAGCAGCATGGTTGTTTTCTCCATTTTCTTTCTTCTTCCTCGCACCACAATGAGCTCCAATATGTCAGCTTGTGGATTTCAACAAGAGTGATTGAGTCTCAAGATTCAAGGACCATGAATCTCTGAATGGCTTCGTGGAGCACAGCTTACCTCACAGTGTTATGGGCATAAAATATAAACTTTCTGCGTGATGTCACATGAATGTTGGAACTCTTGTTATAGTGGCTTGGCATTTTTAAAATCATAATTCATACAGACACAGATAAACACACCAATAAAACAGAAACAGAGAGCTCAGGAACCCATTCATGTCTATATACGGGAACATGGTGTTTGGTAGAGATGTCACCACTAATCTGTAAGGGAATGGAATGCTATTTCATAATAGAGTTGTGAGACATTAGTCACAAAAATTAAATATAGATGTTTGAGTGACTTAAACACAAAAAATAATTAAAAGAGATATAGGAAAATATTTTTTATGATCCAGGATAATGAGTTCTCAGAGGAGAAAGACATAATAAGCATGTCCTGTAAAAGAAAAAAAAACAAGATTTATTTAAATTTACTAAAATTAAATCTTATCTAAGGCAAAATATAGCATAAGCAAGATTAAAAGGTAGGTCATTGACTGGGCAATATGTGCAATAGATAATATATCTATCAGGATATATAAAGAATTACTGTCATCTATAATAAAACAAACAACCACACTAATGTGAACACACAATATGGACCTACAACTCACACAAGAGAATATTTATGTAGCTGCTAAAGCCATGGTAAAAAAAAAAAGGAAGGAAGGAAGGGAGGGAGGGAGAGAGGGAGGGAGGGAGGGAGAGAGGAAGGAAGGAAGGAAGGAAGGAAGGAAAATGTTATTTTTCACCTACCAGCTTGGAAAAAGCTGCGAGGTCTAAAAATATAACGATGTGAGTAAAGATGTGAGGAAAACAATCTAGTAGGCATAGTTAGAGGCAGAGTAGGTATTTCTACTCAAAAGAACAAAAAAGAAGCATCTAGTTCACACCTGTAATCTTAGCTCCTTGGAAGGCTGAGACCTAGAGGGCTATGGTTTGAGGCCAGCAGAGGCAGAAAAGTCCTTGAGACTTAATCTCCAGTTAACGAGCAAAATGCTTGACTCTGGAGGCATGGCTTAAGTGACCAGCCGTGAGCAAGAAAGCTGGAAGAGTGAGACCCTGAGTTTGAGGCCCTGAGTTCGAGCACTGGTACAGACACCCCTCCCCCCGCCCCCGCAAAGACAAAAACAAAGACTTATGACAGGTATGGTGTTACATGCCTGTAATCCCAGCACTGGGGAAGCTGAGACAGGGAGATCATGAATTGGAGGCCAGCTTAGGCTACATAGCAAGACCCTGTCAAAAAGAAAGGAAAAGAAGAAAAGAAGGGAGGAAGGAGGGAAGGAAGGAAGAAAGGAGAAAAGGAAAACAGGGAGAGAAGGAGGAAGGAAGGAAGGGAGAGAGGGAGGGAGGGAGGGAAAGATTTAAAGACTCAGTCAAAATTAAGATCAGATTATATATTGGTTATAAGAAATACCTTAAAAAGACAGAAAATATATGAGTACAAGGATGAGTCTCTCCCATGACAATTCTATCCTGGCTATCCTTTCTTCTAAGCATCAAAACTCTTTCTTTAAAAAAATGTATTGTTTATAGATGCCTGAAATCTCTCTTGAGAACAAACAAGAAGCCTATATACCATCGGTTGCTTCTAGGGAATAAAACTGCCAGTGGAAAAGAATGAGCTTTAGATTTCTTTTCCACTGAACAACTTCTTTTCTTTGGAGATCCTTTCTACCCTTCATCCCATTTGCTCCAATGGGAATGTCTTGCATGACCACTGTACACCCTCAGAGTACTCCAGGAAGTTGGGCTCACTCAGATTTCAGCAGTTTAGCTTGTACATGTCTGTGCAGATCTGTTAAAGCACTCATTTTTGCCCTTCCATCCACAGGCTTTCATCTCAGAAGGACGTGGGTCCTATGTAGATCATCGGCGTTTCTTTCAAAGATTCCAATCTATCCTTACAGGGTTGGAATAGGAATAGGTGCATGAGAGAATTTCCTAATCACCTCCATCCATTAAAGCATGATCTACACCCCCTGCTTGAGGGGAACTTCCTGGGCTGGAGAAAGGGCCGGCTCAGCAGAGGTCTGAGACCAGTCCTGTCCTCAGCCATATACCTGCCTGCTCCTTCCTGCCTGTTTTGCATGCTTGCATGTGTGTGTGTGTGTGTGTGTGTGTGTGTGTGTGTGTGTGTTGGGGCTTTAATTCAGGGCTTGGTAACTGTCTCTAAGGTATTTTGGCTCAAGGATAACACTCTACCACATGAGTCACAGCTCCACTTCTGATTTTTTTGAACATTGGAAATAAGAATCTCACAGACTTTCCTGCCTGCGTGGCTTTGAATCTCAGTCCTCAGATCTCAGCCTCCTGAGTAGCTAGGATTTAGCTCTTATTACCTTATTAAAAGGGAAAGTTGGCTTCTGAGAGCTGGACTTGATGCATGATTATTGGTGTCAATGCTGCCATCCAGCCTGGGACAGCTAGGATTCAAAATGCTTCCTCCTTGATGTGCTCCAAATTTCCTGCACTGCCTTCCTCTTCCTGCCAGAGCCTCCTCTTTGGACCTGCAGCATCTAGTCTGGGTCCTTCCATCCTCATAGGGCAATATAGATCTTTTTTTTGCCGGTCATGGGGCCTGAACTCTGGGTCTGGGTGCTGTCCTTCAGCTCTTCAGCTCAAGGCTAGCGCTCTACCACTGGAGTCACAGCGCTACTTCCGGCTTTTTCTGTTTATGTGGTGCTGAGGAATCGAACCCAGGGCCTCATGCTTGCAAGATATGCACTCTACCGCTGAGCCACCTTCCCAGCCCCGGCAATATAGATCTTGGAGCAAGATGAAGGACTCAGAACCCTCACCCACCCTACCCCGATCCCTCAGGAGGACAGCACATTCCCTGAGCAGTGGATACCACCAAAGTTTCCCTTCTGTTCCTTGAGATGGGCTTCTTGAGTATGTACTTCGTGGGCCTCCACCATACCAGCGATCTAATGTCTCAGCCTCAGCCTTATCAATTGTAACACACAACCAATGTGCACTCACAGGACACGCCCCCCCCCATGGGTGTGCAAGTGATTGTACTTGAGCACCAGGCCCAGGGCTTTCGTGGTGAATGCTCACTGAGGAGTTGCCAGATGGCATCTGATTTCACATGTCCTGTTGTATGCTTCCCTTGATACTGGGACTTGGTCCATTATTCCAGTTCTTCCAGAGCCTTCTCTAGATTCATTGATCCTAAGATTCAAGTCCTCCTTCTGGGGGGTGGGAAGAGAAATCAAAACAGGTGGCATGTAATTAGGGACTTAATAAGATTGTTCCCTGTTTCTCAGACCATCTCAGCCACTCTGGATTTTTATTTTATTTTTTATTTTTTTTATTTTTTGGGTCCAGTCATGGGGCCTGAACTCTGGGCCTGGGCGCTGTCCCTCAGCTCTTCAGCTCAAGGCGAGTGCTCTACCACTTGAGCCACGGTGCCACTTCCGGCTTTTTTCTTTTTGCTTATGTGGTGTTGAGGAATTGAACCCAGGGCCTCGAGCATGCAAGGCAAGTGCTCTACCACTGAGCCACCTTCCCAGCCCCCACTCTGGATTTTTATAGAACTAATGTGTTGCTTGGATTCCTAGAGAAAGTCAAGGACTTGCTTTCTCTCTCTTTCTGCTCAGGACAGAAGAACTGAGTTTCCCCTGAGAGAATGGGAAGGACAGATACAGGAGGCCCAGCCTCCCTGTTCTGTTTCTTTTTTAGCTTCTCCCTACCCCCACCCTTGCTGCCATCCCATGAAATCTGGCACCCCAGGGTGTCCCCGGAGGTGCTGGCAAACCATCTCTCTTTACAAAGAGGCAGGATTGGGCTAATAAGAACCAGCTGTGTTGTTGGTGGGTTTCCCTCTGCCCCTCCCCTGCCCTTGCTCTGATAGCTGTGAGAAACTGATGACAACCTGTTTGACCTCTGACCTTCGAACTTGACCCTCTGCTAATACCTCCAGCTGCTGATTGCGGCTCCAGCCCTTTGTCTCGGGCTGTTTGGGAGCCAGGACAGACAAATGATTTCTATTTGTCCTTTGGTGCCTCGGATGGAGCTGATCGATAGGAACCGCGAATGATGTCAAGGATTTGTTACCGTGGCTTATGAATGACAAAAAATGCTCCTCCATGCCTCCCCCACTCCACCTTTACCCCTCCCCAAAGAAACACCTTTTGGGGGGAAAAGACTGAAAGCCAGAGAAGGCATATTGATTTTTTTTTTTTGCTTTCTTAAATAGCAGCTCGAGCCACAAAAGAGAGAAAGACAACACTTTTCTCTGCTAAAACGCAGCAAAAAGCCTCTCAGAGAACAAGTCTGGTGATTAGATCAGCTATTGCATTTAAGTGCCGCCACCCGCAACACACCACAAGCGCTGTTTTGTCTGTTGAAGGCTGGACCAATTTCTCCCCCAATTCCAAGCAGTTCAGATGTGAAGGAGGCTCACAGAAGGCAGTATGCTTCCTCTCACTTCTTCATTTGCCTATAGCCCAGGGACAAATTCTGTCTCTCTCTCTCTCTGTACCTCCTTTTTCCTGGCTGGGCTTTTGAACCTCTCCTTAACTGGAGATTATAAACATCTTTTATACTTTAGGGGTTTTGTTTTTGTTTTTTGCCCTGGCTTGAACTCAGGGTCTGGACACTGTCCCTGAGCTTCTTCTGCTCAAGGCCAGCACTCTACCACTTGAGCCACAGCACTATTTCTGGCTTTTTCTGTTTCGGTGATACTGAGGAATCGAACCCAGGGCTTCATGCATGTTAGGCAAGCACTCTACCACTAAGCCACATTCCCCACCCCTTGACTTTAGATTCTTATTTGTAAAGATGGAAAAGGAGAAGTGTCAGCAATGAAAGGGACACAAGTTAGGAAGGACCCTCCCTCCTTCTGCCCCTACACCTCCTTCACACAAAAGTAGGTGCAGATTTCAAAGGGACTCTGGAAGGGGGCCGCATTCCTGGGTGAGTGAGATCCACCTGCCTCTCTGGGAAGCTCATCGTCCAGCACAGACAAGCAAAGCACTTCATCCAAGCAGGATTGATGAAGGTAACAAAGCAGAGCAAGCCTCTTGGAGAAATCTCAGAGGTAGTGGTGGTGGGGGCTGCTAGCCTAATGTGGTCAGAGAGGCAACCATAGAAAGTGTAGCGCTGCATTCCAGGCTCTAAGACTAAGGACTTTGGCCTATGGGAGTGAAATCTCCAAACAATGGCTTCCTGGAGGCCAAATATGCATTCCAAGCTCTGGGAAGATGCAGGGTGAGGTAGGGAGGATACGGGGTGATGAAGGATGACACAGGGTAATGTAGAGTGATGATGTCGGGGAGAGCATGAAGCCCGAAGTTCAAGCCCCAGTACCAGCACCCTTCCCCCTCCACCAAACAAATCTAATTATGACACTTTGCTGTTTCAGGCCCTCTTGGGGATCATGTCTGTCTTCAGGATAAAGCCCTAATTCCTTGTCCTGGCTTTCAAGGTCCTGCCCATCTTAGGCTCCAGCCTATTAGCTCAGTGTTCTCCTAAAACCTAAGCTGTGCTCTTTCTCTTGCAGCCCCCTCATTTTGTATCACACTTGTTCATACTTCCAGTGGCCCCACTACCAGTTCTTGGCTCAGGCCTCTGCCTGGAACACCCCTCATTCTATTCCCTCCATTGTAGCCCTTAGCACTTGATCAGAATGGTTCTGCTCTGTTTGCCTCCTGCCTGGGCTAACTGCTTCTAGAAGCAGGAACTGAGCTGTGCCAGACAGCATCTTCACATCCCAGCACTAGGCACTAAGTAGAAGGTTTACAAAGTGACAGAGCTTAGGAAAAGGACCTGTGAAGTACTGAGGGGATGCTCAGGAGTAGAGACCCTGCACTTGGGCCATCCAAAGATAATGGTAAGCAAAGGTCTGATCCAGTGAAAATGTGAGGTGATAAAAGTTCTGCTGGGCCACTGGTAGCTGCCAAGTTCTACAGGTCTAGAGCATTGACCACATAATATCCTCATAGAGAAGTCAGCCCCACTGGGTGCCTCATGCCTGTGATCCTAGCTACTCAGGAGGCTGAGATCTGAGGATTGCAATTTGAAGCCAGCCTGGGCAGAAAAGTCTACATAAGACTTTTATCTCCAATTAACCACTCAAAAACTAGAAAATGGCGCTGTGGCTCAAGTAGTAGAGTGCTAGCTTTGAGCACAAAGAGGCTCAAGAGCAGTACCTAGACCCTGAGTTCAAACCCTATGACCGACAACAGAAAGAAAGAAAGAGAGAGAGAGAGAGAGAGAGAGAAAGAGAAGTCAGCCCAGATGAGAACTATTTAAAAGAAAAAAAAGGGAGTGGAGCAAAATTCCTGTAAAACTCTCTTTTATTGATTAGGACTATTTCTTCCACAAGCGATTTTAAAAAATCAACTGCTTAAATTGGCTTAAATATAAGGGGATTATTGGCCTGAGGGACAGAGAGGTGTGAGGGGTGGGGGTGGCTATAAGGGAAGCCTTAATCAGACTCAGTGTTCTCTCTCCCTCTCCCTCCCTCCCCCCACTTCCCTCTTGTTCTTCCCCCAACCCTCTGGCTTCATGGTAGCTCTGTCCCTTTGAAACCTCCCATCCCTCACCTTTGAGTTCATTGGGGAAGAAAGACTGCCCATGCAGATTGTCTTTTCCATAGATGGCCACAATTATATCCATCTCCATCTCCCAGTCTCTTCTTCAATGTCACCTCACTTTCTCAAGAGGTGGGGGTCTCTTTGCCTCCCCTTGGATCTGACTGGCACTACTGACTCATTTATAACCAATACAGCACCATGGTTTCTGAGGCTGAAAGCCTTGGAGCTTTTACCTTGGTCTCTCAAATTCTCTCTCTCTCTCTCTCTCTCTCTCCATTCTTCCCTCTGGATGATATTGTCCATTGGAAACTGACTGCCACGTGGTCAAAAGCTCCAATCACAAGTAGCCCCTGAGTTGGGGTCTGTTCAACCGTTCTAGCCTCCAGCCTCCCTGTCACTCTCAGTGTCCATTGTATCTGAGCTCTTCACTCCTAGCTGATTCCAGCCCTAGCTGGGGCCCTGACATAGTGAAACCATGCTAACCGTGCCTCTCCAATTCCTGACAACATAATTTGTTATAAAATGGGTATTGTCAGCCAAGTAAGGTTTGGAGAGTGATGTCAGGCCACAGTCTTTCTCGGGAGCCCTGGAACAACCCAGGTCACTTTCCTACAGCCCATACAAGGGGCAAGGCCAATCTGGTGGTAGAGTTGCTTCTACTAAAATAAGAGCAGGGGTCAAGTGACAAGCCCAGAGGGTCACCGGGCACAATCTTGGATCCACTATTTCTGCCACCCAGAGATTTTGTTCCCCACCTCTCCAAATTCCTTCTTGGGCCTAGAGTAGCAGGTAGGAAAAAGTTCCACACAAGTGAACTGTACCTTACATTATTTTTGTTATCTTTTAGTTAATGGAGCATGGTGAATCATTGCTATTGGTGAGTCATTAAGTCATTTCCAGTTTCAACAGGATAAACCGAACTGAGAAGAACCATCATTATAATACAACTTTGGCTGTATCTTCTTTTCTTTAGGATAAATTTTCAGAAATGGAATTGTGGATTGTAGATTATAAGGTTTAAGGCTTGCCAAAAGTTTCCAAACTGCTTTCCAGAAACTTACCTCTTAACGGTCCCGATGCCCCATCAACAGGGCATGATGATGGCCCTTCTCCACAACTCATTACCATGGAAGAGTTGTGAAAAAAATGGCTTCTCATTGCTCCTTTAATTGACTTTCTTTGATGACTAGTGAGGTCAGGCACTCTTTCATATCCATATTGATTATTGCTATTTTCTTCTTTTGCAATATTGCCTGTTCATGTCCTTTGACCAATTTTTATATTGCAGTGGTCATATATTTTATTATTGATTTACAAAACCTTTGTGTGTGTGTGTGTGAGAGAGAGAGATACTGGGGTTTGAACTCAGGGTCTCACGTATACTAGGCAGGCACTCTACCACCTGAGTTGCATCCCCAGCCCTATAAAACCCTTCTATCTATCAAAGTGATAATCTTTTATTGGCCATATGTCTTATAAGCAGTTCTTATTTGTCCCTTAAGCTTGCCCAAGGGGGCAACTCACACTAGATAGGCAAAGCTCCCAAGTGGGGAATAATATAAAAAAAGCAATTGGCTGCTGGGCACTGATGACTCCTACCTGTAAGCCTAGCTACTTAGGAGGCTGAGATCTGAGGATCATGGTTCAAGACCAGCCCAGGCAGGAAAGTTTGTGAGACTCTTATCTCTAATTAACCACCAAAAAAGCCAGAAGTGGAGCCATGGCTCAAGTGGTAGAGCACCATCCTAAAGCAAAAAAGTAAAGCAAGAGCATGAGGCTCTCTGAACCAAGATCTTCAGAACTCAGCTTCCTGAGTAGCTAGGATTACAAGTATGAACCACTGGTATCTGAACCATGATCCTCAGGTCTCCTTCCCTGAGTAGCTAGGATTATAGGTGTGAGCCACTGGCACCCAGCTAAATGTTTTTGTTTTTAAACTAATTTTTTTGCTTTTTCTTTTTTGGTACTGGGATCAAAATCAGAACATTGCACTTGCTAGGCAAGTGCTTTGCCACTAAGCTACATCCCAGTCCTACAAGACTTTTATCTCCAATTACCCACCAGAAAACAGGAAGTGGCACTATGGCTCAAAGTGGTAGATCACTAGCCTTGAGCCAATGAGCTCAGGAACTGCACCTGCCCAGAGTTTAAGCCTCGCCTCCCCCCCCCCCCCAAGCAACTGGACAAGAATTACTCTTGCCAGAGATTAGCTGCTTAGAGAAGGATCCAGAGCTTAGGGAGCTACATGGTGTATGCTCTGTGGTTTGCACAGGATCTGAAGCCCTGCCCGCTCAGGCTAGAGGCAGAAGATCTTCCCAAGTCTTGTGCTCTAGATAGTCTGGTCCCTCCCCCGTGACACTCTGGTCGCCAGGAACTGTGACCAGAGTGAGGTCAAGGCAGGACAAGTACTCATTGCTCAGAGCAGGAGATAAAACACAAATGAAACCCTTGTCTGGTGTACTTTTCCATCCCCAAAGGATGTCATTGAACTCCCTATGGAGGGGAGCACCAAGTACTGGGATGGCTGGAGGCTGGGGAGCACCAGGCCCCAGCCTATCTTAGCCTATCCTGGCCTGCTCACTGTGACTCCTAGCAAGTGACTTCAACTTTGCCAAGTAAGAATAAGAAGAATGCCCCCAAAGAATGTCCCACTGGCTGGATCCTGGTGGCTCAAGCTTGTAATCCTAGCTAGATCTGTAATCCAGGCTGGCGGTTGGAAGTCAGCCTGGGCAAGAAAGTCCATGAGACTCTTATCTCCAATAAACTACTTAGAAAAAAGCCAGAAGTGGCACTGTGGTTCAAGTGATAGAGCAGTAGCTTTGAGCAAAAGAAACTCAGGGACAGTGCCCAGGTCCAGACTTCAAGCCCCAGGACTGATACAATAACAACAACAATAATAATAAAATAGTAGTAGTAGTAATAATAATAATATTCCAAAGAAGGAAGGATGGTTCAGTGTCAGTGAGTTATATTTGTCATCCTAGCTATGTAAGAGGCTGAGATCAGGAGGATCAGGGTTCAAGGCCAGATGGGGGCAGAAAAGTCTGAGACTCCATCTCAACAGAAGAAGCTGGCATGGTGTCCTGTCATCCCCACTGCAATGGGAAGCATAAAACAGAAGGATCACAGCCTAGTTGCAGGATTTGGCAGAAAGTAGACCCTCATGTTACAAAGGCCCTGAGTTCAAACCCCAGTACCTACAAAAAGGAGGAGAAGGAAGAAGAGGAGGAGAAGGAAGAAGAAGAAGAAGAAGAAGAAGAAGAAGAAGAAGAAGAAGAAGA
>NW_012267235.1:1658005-1777061 GCF_000151885.1 Dipodomys ordii
AGGAGGAGGGATGATGATGATGATATTAATAATAATAATGCTGGCCCAGGTAGAGAGAAATGTGAGGACCAAAGGGTGGGAATCAGAGACCTCAAGGAGTTCTGTGCTCAGTATGAGAAAGGTAACTAATGAGAGCCTGCAAGGGAGTTTAGTTGCAAAGAAGGGAATGGAAAGATTCTCTGGAGAGAAATGACAGGAGCAGGTTTGTACTACATAGATCCAGCTCTGGCAGCACGGAGCAGGCTGAGGATCCAGGTGAGTGCTGATGAGGATGTGAACTGAGGTGGGAACCTTGGGGGTAAAGTGATCATATAAAGTTCTAATCAGCTGGATGAGGTGGTGCATGGCTCAGCACTTGGGAGGCTGAGGTCAGGGAAGATCCAAAGTTCAAGGCTAACCTGGGATACCAAGTAAGACACTGTCTCAAAGAAACAAAAACAAAACACCAGTTGTCTTCATGGGATCCAGAGCTGGTGGGTGCCTCCCAACTCACCCAGCCCCATTCCTCGGATGGTCAGCTTGATTTCTGCCACCTGTTCCCACCACCCAGGGATGTGGGCATCAAGGATCATTAACTCAAGCCATGTACTCCCTCCTGGCACATTTTCCCTGTAGGAAGGCCAGAGGAAGCACACACCACCGCCCATGAGTACCGGGCACCAGCCCTGGAATCACACATAGAAGCAGCACTGAACTGGACGTCAAGTGGCCTGGGTGTGAGTCCTGTCTGCTGCTCATGCACCCTGCTTGTGCTTTCTGAGCTTCACTTATCTCCTCTGTGAATTAGAGACAAGTTTCGTCCTGCAGAATTGCTTTCTAGACTGAAAGAAAGAGAGATAGGGCCTAGGTGCATCTTCAAGCCCTTTAAAGTACTGCTCCACCTTGGTGGACATTTTCATTTGTCCGCTAGGCTCTGTTATATTCTGCTTCTCCGCAAAATACCAGAGCGTGGCCACACTTTTGCACTTCCATACTTGTGATCCTGTGCCAGGCTTCATGCACCCTGCAATGAGGAAGGGTTTTGCTCAAAACACACAAGGTACATTCACATCCTATGTGCAACAAATGTGAAAATGGTTCCAATTAATGGAGGAAAGATTTTATCAGGACTAACTTCTCAGTGAAGGAGGTTAGTTAGTTCCTGGAAATCTTCCCAGAAGAGAGAATCAATTAAGTGCTTTGCCCAGAGTGGACACCAAATAAATTGTTGAAGGGAATTGACTCTGTCGTATCATTTGCCAGGAGACAAGGGAATACATCGGATGACTTCTTAGATCCCCTCCTCCATTCGACTTTCTACATACCGTGTGCATAGGTTTTCATGCTCAGCAGAGGGGAATCTAGGCCTGGCACCAAACAGACCTGCAACAGGCTTGTTGTATGGCATTGGAATAATCTCACGTCCTCTCTTGAGCTTGTTTTATTTCCTGAGCACCAACCTGAATGAGAAATATAAGAATTTACTAGGGACTGGGAATGTGGCTTAGTGGTAGAATGCTTGCCTAGCATGCATGAAGCCCAGGGTTCAATGTCTCAGTACAACATAAATAGAAAAAGCAATAAGTTGCTCTGTGGCTCAAGTGGTAGAGTGCTAGCCCCGAGCAAAAGAAGCTCAGAGACAGTGCCTAGGCCCTGAGTTCAAGTCCCAGGACTGGCAAAAATGATAGTATTTCCTAGGATAATGTACTTAACATTCCACAAGTGTTTGTTGGGTAAATGAGTGAATGAATGGGTGCGTGAATGAAAGAATGGATGGATGGATTGTAGGTAATTCGTGAGGTCTGTGATTCCTATTGGTGCCTCTTTGGGATGAGTGTGGCCCCTTGTCAAATGTGTGCACTGGGCTGCTTGTCACCTGGTACCAACTCCATTCGGGCTTTTATGAACCATCTCTGTACCCAGGGCCCAGGACTGGAGGAGGGCAGCAGGGGGAACCTGGGGTCTGCATCTTCATGCCCAGTGGCTTGGGCTGCCCTCCGTTTCAGAGACTGGGCAGCTGGTATGCACTTCTGTTCCCACGGGGCTGCCTGGCTTAGCCTGAGTCTTCCTTTGCTGGGAGAGTGGCCTGAGCTGTAGCCCTGTGTTGACCTGCTCTTAACCCCCAGCAAAGTTACACAAACTCCTCCACGCTCTGCTGACAGCCGAGTGGCCCCAGGTGGGGGAAGGAACAATGCTTCCCCTTGTGCCCTCAGCCTCTTCCACATCAGCACACAGGAGAGCAAGGGGGACCAGGGAGGGAATGGAGGGATGCTTGGATCAAGTTTCAACCCTGCATGGAAATTGGATCTTCCTCCCACCACAACTCCCAGAGGCCCAAGGCAGCTGAAGCTTGGGACTCAGGAGTTTGGCTCCCCTCTAAGACCAGCATGTACCTCCCTCAGCACAGATTTATGCACCTCCTCATGGATATGGTACTCTTCTGCGTATACGCTGGTCTTCCATGGCGCCAACCAGAAGGAGAGGGAAGCAAAAGTCTGCAATCCCATCTTGTGGCCAAGGAAGACATCAAGAGGTTGACTGTTGGCTCAGATGCCAGCCTCTGTCCAGTACCTACCCCTCAAATGTTCCATTTCCTCATGGACAGTAACAGGGCATAACCTACCTCCATTACCTACTCAAGGAACAAAAGTGTTCTTTTTTGGTTTGTTTATTTGTTGTTTTTGTTTTGTTTGTCAGTTGTGGGACTTGAACTCTGGGCCTGGCAGCTGTCCCTGAGTTCTTTGGCTCAAGGCTAGTACTTTCCCACGTTGAGCCACAGTGCTCCTTTTGGTTTTTGGTGGCTAATTGGAGGGAAAAAATCACATAGACTTTCTTGTCTGGGCTGGCTTTGAACCCTGGTCCTCCGATCTCAACCTCCTGACTAGCTAGGATTCACAGGTGTGAGCCACCAGCACCTGGCTAACAAATGCGTTCTTATTCCAACATCCACAGAGCAGTTCAATACAGGCCAGCTGAATGGTTGCTCCCCATTTTGGTTTAGGGGACAGGGAGGCATGCAAAGTCCTTCCTCTATTTCCTCAGGAAAAACTGCTTAAATTGTCTAAAACAGAACAGAACAACTTAAAGTACATGAGATTAGCTGTCAAAATGGTGAAACAATCACTGACTGTTTGGCGATGGTGTAATACTTGCACATTTTTCATCAGGCAAGAAAGAGAAAACAAGGACTAAGTAGAGTCAGCACCCCCATCCCCACCCCTACCTCGTGGTGTTTTCCATACCTATCTGAATTAAGTTTGCTCATGTCGACAGATGCACAGCTCGGCATTGATTGAGACACACATTTCTGATTCTTTTTCAGTCATTTCATAGTTCAGTCAAGTGGTATGGTGCTTGGTTTCTTTTCAGGTAACTCATTTAAAAAAAAAACAGAGTCAAAATGAAAGTATGTCCTCTTCTCTCTATCTGCCACAGCTGAGCCTCTGTCCCTGTGCTTTTCTCTCCCAGAGACCTCTCTTCCACCTTGGGGCAGAATTCCTGCTTGGGAACAAACAGGGATCATGATGGGAGAAATGATCATGACTTGGTGGGTGAGGAGTTTCAGGACCCTGGACAGCAGCATGCACTCACTGGCTTGTTTCCCCAACTCTCATTTTAGTTAAGCTAGAAACCCACTTCTCTTGACTTCATTTCCTTTTTTTTTTTTTTTTTTTGTAAGAATGGAAAGGGAAAAAGAAGGGCCAGAAGTGGACAAGACCACCTCTAATATCTCCTACAGCTCTGTAACCTCGGATTGTTTCTTTTATTTTCTCTTTCTCTTGTTCTTTCTTTTCTTTCTTTCTTTCTTTCTTTCTTTCTTAACTTTCTTTCTCTCTTGGTCAGTTGTGGGGCTTGAACTCAGGGCCTGGGCACCATCCTTGATCTTGTTTGCTCAAAGCTAGTGCTCTACAACTTCGAACCACAGCTCCACTTCCAATCTTCGGATAGCTAATTAGAGATTAGAGTCTCATGGCCTTTCCATCCCAGGCTGGCTTTGAACCATGATCTTCAGATATCAGCTTTCTAAGTAGCTAGGATTACAGGTGTGAACCATCAGCACCCATCTAGGATTATTTCTTTGTCTTATTTTTCTTCTCTCCATTCTTCCCTCCCTCATCTCCCCCTCTCCTTTCCCCTCCCCTCTTTTCCTTTCTATGATATTGGGGTGTGAACTCAAGTCCTTGAACTTTCTAGGAAGGTGCTCTACCACTGGAACCATACCCACAGCCCTCTTTTATTCATTCTTTTGTGATAGGGCTCTCTCCTATTTATTTTAGTAGGCTGATAGTCATTGCCTAGGGAGAGAGGGCAAAGCAATATTCCTCATAAGAACAGCAAGCTTGCCCTTAGAAACTTTCAGAACTCAGCACTAAATAGTCACTTCGTTTTTCCTTCTGTCCCTAGTCACCTAGAGATGGTTTATTAAGGCATCTGTTACAAAAGTCTGTTGACTGAAGGAACTCCAATGATAGGATGCTGGGAGGCTGCTCTGCTCCACCCAGCCATAGAAGAACCCAGCTCCCCCCATGAGGTTTATGCTTCCACCGCTTAGTGATACCCTTGTCTGCTGGGTTACTGAGCCACACATGGACCCATATAAGGTCGTTAGGAAGAATACAAAGTAGGAGAAACACATAAGGAATATCACTCCTGCTCATTCTCTATTTGTGGCTATTTTGTCATCTGGTCACACCAAGCCACAAAGAGACTGGAAAATGTAGTCTCTAGCTGAGCAGTCATGTACCAAGGTATGGTTTTGCTGAGCTTTTCTTGGAAAGTTTTTTTTGTTGTTTTGTTTGTTTGCTTGTGTGTGGTTATTTTATAATACTAGGTTTTTTGAACTCAAGGCCTCAGGCTTGATAGGCAGGTGGTCTACTGTTTGAGCTACATTCCTTACTCTTTTTGCTCCAATTATTTTTCAGATAGCGTCTCATGATTTTGCCTGGGGATGCTCTCAGACTACAATTCTCCTACCTTTACCTTTTGAAGAACTGGGATTACAGACCTGAACCACCAAGCCCTTAATTGTTCTTGGAGAAAGTGTCTTGCTAACTTTTTGCTTGGGCTGTACTAGAGCTGCAACCCTTCCAATCTCTGCGTCCCAAGTACCTGGAAATTGCAGAGATGCTTCCCCTATGTAGCCTGGGCTGGCTTCAAACTCTGGATCCTCCTGCCACAGCCTCTAAAAGACTGAGATTACAGGTATGAACCACTACACCTAGCTGGGTTTTAATGTTTTTACAAAACAAGTCAAAAAAAGGCTTTGGTTCAACAAGTTCACTTAATGGCTGAGGCAGAGATGTGGAAATGGGAAACTGTGTTCAGGGAAAGAGAAAGAAATCTATTGAGTTAGAAATGATGTTAAGTACTTTCCTATAAATTTAAAATTACCCACTGTCTAATCTAATATGGCTCCTTCAGCAACCTTTGCTTGTGAGACAAGGGAGTACTCTTGTCTCTTAGATGAGTTGGTCCCACATTTCCTTCCAGCACAAGAACTCCACCTTCCAGATTGCAAATTTTTAGGACCAGAAGAACTATTAAAAAACACCATTTAGATCAGTAACATGTTTTGGGTGTGCGGCAGTACTGAGGTATGAACTCAGGCCCTCCTACTTGCAAGGCAGATGCTTTACTGCTGAGCCAGGCCCTCAACTCATTTTTGCACTGATTATTTTTCTGCCTGGACCCAAAACCTGGACAGTGATCTGCCTATTTCAGGAAGGGATCACACACACACACACACACACACACACACACACACACACACACACACACACTATGCCCAGCATCTTTCTGTTAAGATGGATTCTCAGGCTTTTCTGCCCAAGGCAGCCTAGTACCCTTTCCTTCCCACTCTCAGCCTCCTATATAGCTTAAAGTGACAGTATACCACTGGGCCAATCTGTCAATTGTGAAGGGGTCTTGTGACTTTTCTTCTTGGTCTGGCCTCAAACCACATCCCTCCCAATCCCAGCCTCCCAAGTAGCTAGAATTACATGTTTAAGCTACTAGCACCTGGCTTTCCAATAATATATTTTTAAATGAGGAAACTGAGGTTCAGTGAGAGAAAGACACATCCAAGGACATACAATAGCCAGATAGCCCATAGCTAGGAGTTAGGACTCCAATCACAATGTTTCTTTCTTTTTTTTTTTTTATTGTGAAAATACTGTACAGAGGGGTTACAATTACATGGGCAAAATAATGAGTACATTTCTTATCAAGCATTGTAGCCTCCTCCTTTGTTTCCCCTTCCCATCCCTTCCCATCCCCCCCCCCGCTCCCCACCCAACCCTTCCTGCCTCCCCCCCTCCCCGCACCAAAGTTGTAAAGTTCGTTTTCGACATAACGACTTGCACATCTCATTGTTGCCTGTTATCCCTATTATTTATTTGTTTGTTTATATATTTATGTTTGTTTGTTCCCAGTCCTGGGGCTTGAACTCAGGGCCTGGGTGCTGTCCTTGAGCTTCTTATGCTCAAAGCAAGCACCACTCTACCACTTGAGCCACAGGGTCACTTCCAGCTTTTTCTGTTTATGTGGTACTGAGGAATTGAACCCAGGGTTTTATGCATGCTAAGCAAGCAGTCTGCCACTAAGCCACATTCTCAGCACTATTTATTTATTGATTGATCCATTGATTGATTAGAGCTTGAACTCAGGACCTGGGTTACTGTCCTTGAGCTTTTGTGCTTAGCCCTAGTACTCTACCTGTGGCTTGAGCCACAGCTCCACTTCCAGTCCAGTGTTTTTGGTAGTTAATTGGAGATAATCTCACAGATTCTCCTGCTTGGGCTGGCTTTGAATGGTGATCTTTAGATCTCAGCCTCCTCAGTAGCTAGGATTACAAGGCATGAAGCACCAGTGTCTGGCTGTTTCTTCTTCTTCTTCTCCTCCTCCTCCTCCTCCTCCTCCTCCTCCTCCTCCTCCTCCTCCTCCTCCTCCTCCTCCTCCTCCTCCTCCTCCTCCTTCTTTGTCATGAGGCCTGAACTCTGGGCCTGGTTACTGCCCCTGAGCTCTTCAGCTCAAGACTAGCACTCTACCACTTGAGCCACAGTGCCACTTCTGGCTTTTTCTGCTTATGTGGTGCTGAGGAATCAAACCCAGGGTCTCATGCATGCAAGGCAGCACTCTATCACTGAGCTACCTTCCCAGCCCTGTATCTTCATTCTTTAGATGAAGAAACTGAAGCTCTGAAAGGTTAGAGGCTTTCCAGGCAAATGGATTCACTTTGATTCTAGAAGTTACAAAAAGGGGAGGATAGACCAACAGAGGACATTATCAGGAGAGAGGCTAGATGCATCAAGGACTTCCATCAGAGTTGCCTCTAGAGAGACTGGCTGCCTTGAAAGGGGGTGATTTCCTGGTCACTGGTGGTATGCACACACATACAGGGTGAAAGATCAAAGGATCTTAGTATCGAATGGGGAACCACAGGGGTTAGTGATTCCTGAAGATTGTTTTAGGAGATCTATTGACCTGAGTTAATTCCTACTGCTTACAGTTCCACAGAGCCAAAAAGGTTTTCCTCACTTTTCTTCAAACTTGCTGATTTTGACCTGGAGAAAGTCTTTGTTTGGTGCAGGCCCCACTTGCACGCCTCTCATTCCTTAAGAAATTCCCTTCCTAATAAGAGAGAGTAAGCCTCAGTATGCAGCTAGGATGGGTTACTATAGACTTTTTTTTTAACTTTTGTGGTGGGGGGAGGGGAGAGGAGAAGATCATGAGGCTTGAACTTAGGGCCTGTGTGCTATCCCTGAGCTGTTTTGCTCAAGGCTAGTGCTCTACCCCTTGAGCCACAGCTCTACATCTGACTTTTTTGGTGGCTAATTGGAGATAAGTGTCTTATGGATGGATTTTCCTTTCCAGGCTGGTTTTGAACCATGATCCTCAGATCTTAGCCTCTTGAGTAACTAAGGTTTATAGGCATGGGCCTCTGGTGCCCAGCATCTATTACTTATTTTTACAGTCACCTTCTTTCAGGGCAAATTATTCTAGCTTCCCTATTATTGTATGATGTGATGCTATCACTTTAACACAAATATATTTTATTAGAGTAGAAAGATAAGCCACAGGCTGGCAGAAAATATTTGCGAACTACATGTCTGTTGAAGCACTTGCATATGAAATTACAAAGAACAGGGCTGGGAAGATGGCTCAGTGGTGGAATGTTTGCCTTGCATGCAGGAGGCTCTGGGTTCGATTCCTTAGCACCACATAAGAAGAAAAAGCTGGAAGTGGCGCTGTGGCTCAAGTGGTAGAGTGCTAGCCTTGAGCTGAAGAGCTCAGGGACAGCGCCCAGGCCCAGAGTTCAAGCTCCACGACCGACAAAAAAAAAAAAAAAAAGAAATTACAAAGAACATTCAAAACTAAAAAAAAAAAAAATCCCACAAAACAACTCAATTACAAAGCATATACTTTGTAACTTTGTCCATTCAGTTATGATGTGAGCAATGACCTCATCAGAAGACATACAGATAGCAAATAAACACACAGAAAAATGCTCAGTGCCATACGTCATTAAAACAAGCTCGAGCCTGCACGCACACGATGCAGAATGGCCCAAATCTCAAATACTAATGCAGTTAACTGCTAGCAAGGAGAAAGACCAGCAGCAGCTCTCCCCCGAATCACCACATTGAATACAGTTTGGCGGTTTCTTACAAAGGTAAACAGACTCTCACCGCGCACAACCTGGTATTTGCACTCCTCGGTGTTTACCCATCAGAGCTGAAAGCTTATGTCCACACAAAGCCGCATGTGAATGTTTATAGCAGCTTTATTTACAATTGCCCAAACTCAGAAGCAACCAAAATGTCCTTCAGTAGATGACTGGATAAAACAAACTATTGTAAATCCACGCGGTGTAACTTTAGTCAATGTTAAAAAAAGAAGAAATGAGGTATCAAGCTATGGACAGACAGAGCAACTTTAAATGCTTATAGGTAAGTGAAAGAGACCCATCTGAGACCACATTTGTTTGATTTAATGAGATAGGTGAGGAAAAGGTGAAAACTACAAAGTTACCATGAAAACCAGTGATTGGCAGTTGTTCAGGTGGGGTGGAGGTGTGTGAATAAGTATGTCACAGGGCATTTTTAGGGCAATGAAACTATTTAGAATGATAAAGTAATGGAGGACACATGAAATTGTGTCTTCATCATGAGACTGGAACATGGTAAGCCCTAACTTAACCTAGGAACCTTAGCTAACAGTAATGAATCAGCATTGGTTCATTGATGCTAGCAGACTGTCACACCTATATCATCTGTGGACAGAGCTCCAGAGAATTGTGCAAAATCTGCACTTCTTGCTCAATTGTTCTTCTCTAGAAATAAGGCATATTAATTAAAATTTAGATAAATGTATTTAAATTAAAGAAGTTTATTTGCTAGCAATTACACCTTTTATGGGAGAGGGGGGTAGTTCCTGAAGCTTGAACTCAGAGCCTGGGCCCTGTCCTTGAGTTCCATTTTGCTCAAGGCTAGTACTCTACCAATTGAGCCACAGTGCCACTTCTGGCTTTTTCTGAGTAATTCATTGGATATAAAAGTCTCATGGACTTATCTGCCCAGGCTGGCTTTGAACTGCAGTCCTCAGATTTCAGCCTTCTGAGTAGTCAGAATTACAGGTGTGAACCACTAACACCCAACCATACAATTCCATTTTTTTAAGTACAGATATACACCAGGCCCCAGTGGCTCATGCCTGTAATCCTAGCTACTAGGTAGGCTGAGATCTAAAGATCAAAGTTCTTGGGCTGGGAAGGTGGCTCAGTGGTAGAGTGCATGCCTTGTATGCCAGAGGCCCTGGGTTCGATTCCTCAGCACTACATAAGCAAAAAGAAAAAAGCCAGAAGTGGCACTGTGGCTCAAGTGATAGAGCGCTAGCCTTGAGCTGAAGAGCTGAGGGACAGCGCCCAGGCCCAGAGTTCAGGCCCCATGACTGGACCCCCAAAAAAACAAATAAAGATCAAAGTTCTTTGTCAGTCCAGGTAGACAAATCCAAGAAAGACTTGTCTTCAATTTACCAGCAAAAATTTAAAAGTGGACATGTAGATCAAGTGGTAGAGTGCCAGCTGTGAATAAGGTAAAAATCTCATGATCCAGAATTTTCCCCAGGGGTATACCAAAGCATCCGTGTATTCACTAAAAAACATGCAGAAGGATTGTCTACAGCAGCACAGTTTGCAGTCTCAAGTTTGAAATGACTCAGAGACAGCCAACAAGAGAGTGGACCCATAAACTGTTATATCCATACAATGAATACTACGTTACATGTTAATAGGGCAAACGACAGTTCTACCCATCTGTATTAGTGGAACTCAAAGCCACAATGCTACCTGAAGGAAGCAAGACCTAGAAGGCAGACAATGGTATGAGTCCCTTAATGGGACGTTCACAAACCAAAGGAACCCCATGGGTATGTGAGGGGTGTTGTGGAAGAGGTTAGAGGAAACTTCCAGGGGCTTTAAGCATTCCAAATTGCGATGAAACATGATCATGTGGGTGAATGTACATGTGAGATTGTGTGTCGTATATACATGAGATCATGGAGTATACATATGAGATCATGTGATAAGTGTACATGCAAGTGTACCCATGTGTATGTACATGTGTGCATATACATGTGAGGCCCCAAGTATGATTACACACATGAGATCATATATGTATTGTACACATGGTCATGCATGTAAGTGTACCCATGGGATGCTGTGTACATGTGTGTGAGATTGTGGTTGAGTGTATGTAAGATCATGTGTATCTATACATGTGAGGCAATGTGTGTGCCAATGTGGGATCATGTATGTGGTGGCATGTGAGATCACATATGTGAATGTGCATGTGAGATCATGGGTATATACATGTGAGAGTGCATGGGGGGAGAGTAAGCGTGAGATCATGTGGATGAGTGTACATGTAAGATCATGTGAGTATACATGCGAGATTATACAGGTGAATGTACATGTAAAAACTAGCCAAGTCAAAAATTTAAACATGTGCACTGAAGTTGGAAATTACAAGGGAACTCAGAAACACTGACATTTTGAAGGTCAAATGCAAATGAGTCATGTTTGAGGAACAGCAGATGAGCTGTGTTTTGAAGGGCCTTCTACTCTGAGTAAGGACCTTCTTACTACAGAACTACCACCCCCTCCCCACCAACAGCCCAAGGCACTAAGGTCAGTAAATGACCTGCCCTTTATCTGTGTCAGTGATCTGGGAGGCACAGGGATTTGAGGGTCAGACACCAGTTGCCCCTCCCCATCCCCAGAGAAGCTCTGAGCCCTGCAACTGGAGGCTTCAGGATCAGGAGGGCAGATTCTTGCCTGAGCCTTTACAAACAAACATAAGGCCAAAGTCTGCCGAGTGGATACACTGCTGCCCACCCCCAAGGCTTGGTGATTTTCTCTTAGGCTGTTCAGGGCTTTCCTGGCCTGCCCATAGTGTGGACACACAATGATCAAACTTCTTCCCACGGGCCCTGAGCTAGGCCACTTCTTCCCCTGCATCTTCACTAGCTCTTCTGCTGATTCACCATGGGACAGGTTGAGCATCTTTATGTCTCCATGCCTCATTTCCACTCTTCCAGTAAGCGGATGAGAAGGTGTGGAATCCTTGGATCTCAAAGCACAGTCCAGCTGGATACCAGTGGTTCAAATCTGTAATCTAAGCTACTCAGAAGGCTGATATCTGAGGATCCTGGCTCAAAGCCAGCCTGGGCAGCAAAGTCTGTGAGACTCTTATCTCCAACGAACCACCAAAAAGCTGGAAGTAGAAGTGTAGCTCAAGTAGTAGCACACCAACCTTGAGTAAAAAAGCTAAGGAATAATACCCAGCCCCAGCACACTCATACACACACACACACACACACACACACACACACACACACACACATTAAAAAGGACAGACTAGGCTGTGAACTTTTATATAGCTTTAGCATTGACTCAGCCTCTGTCTAACCCCTAAGTGGGCTAGGTACTGACTGTTTGAGCTGCCAGGGGCTAGAGTATGCTCAGAGGACTGGATTAAACATGTAAGAGGCCCTGGTTTTCCTCCCTATCACCAAAAAACAAAAACAAAGCAACAAACAAACAAATCTTGACAATGCTGCATAGAAATAAGGTGCATCTAGTAATTGCTCTTTTTTTTTGCAAAAAGTTACAATGATTTATCACCTACCATTCCACCTAAATGTACATAAATGTGTACATAAATATGTAAGTGTGTATATGCCTCACATGCACCGGTAAGCTCTCTCCGGAAGTCTCTACATTAAAACAAGCTGTAAATCTGGTCCCTAGAAGGGGAGCTGGAGGCCAGGTGCAGGGGCAGGTAAAAGAACCCTCTTGTACCTTTGGAATTTGTTAGTTATGCATTGCCTTGTTAAAGCAGGCAGAGTACTTCTGAAAACAAAATTCGAGTTCCCATATTTCTCTGCAGACAGGACTCAGCAGAGGATGAGACCAGGCCACACCCCGCCTACTGCTGTTTGTTGTCTTCTGAGATTTAAGGCTTTGAAGACTCACATCAGAGCCTCTATTCCCTCTCTGCCAGTAACGTTTGTGAGAGGCAATTGCTTACCTTCTCTGAACCAAGGTTTCCTTGTCTATAAAACATGAGACTAATAACCCAGCAACTGCTGCCTGGGTTACTGTGAGCACTGAGTAAGGCAATGTCAGGCTCAAAGGAAGGACTTGATCATTGTTATTTCATCTTGTCCCTTTACCTAGGATGCATTTGTATGCCTTTCCATTTATAAAGTATTTTTCTATTTAACCCTTGTGGTGGCACTGTGTGTGTGATGAGGAACTGAGGTTCCATGACCTGCCCAAGATTCCATATCAGATAGGTTGCCATGCTCTAAATCAGACCCCCTGGTGCCCATGGCATTTTCTCTCTCTTCATCGAATCCTTGATTAAGCATCTTAAATTCTGCTCTGTGGGCCACAGAAATGAGTCAGCACCTCCCTTCCTGTTTGCTCTCCATTACTTCTGGGTGATTCTTACCCTGGAAGCCTAGCAGGACTCTTTCCCACAGTCAGCCACCTGAGCCAGGCTTCACCCACAGAAAGCTCAGTTCTCTAAGACTTGATTGAAAGAAACCAGGCCATATGAAGATGTCAGAGAGGCCGGCACTGGGCAGGCAGCTGGAATGAAGATGTTGACTGGAGGTGATCTTGGACTGGGCAGGCGGTTCAGGATGAACAGACCTGGCCCAGAGGCTGGAGGTATGACCTCAGATTCCCTCCGACCCTAAGGGAATCAACTGGGAGACTCCTCCATTCCCAGAGAGAATGTGACTATGGGGTGTTCGACTCCAGCTCATCTCATCCCTGGGCACTGGCAGGTTCAGTGGACATCTATTTTGCTCAGCATTACCTAGCATCGGTGGAGTCTGGCACATTTGAGCATTCCTTGAGTATCTGTCCAGGCTTAGTGGTGATCCCATTCACTCCCAGGTCCTGCACCCTAATGCCGCCATGGCTCACTTCTTTCTGCGTATTTGGATCATTTCAGTGTCAGGGAAGCTCTGGCTAGAGTCTAGCCTGCATCTTGCCTGCCTGCTCCTGCTTCTGTATAGTCAATGGAGCATTGGGCTGAGAGTGTGGGCGATGTTTACAGAGAACCACAGCAGAGTCCCTGCAGCTCCCTCAGGCTGCCAGCGTGGAGGAGAAAATCACTGCTGTAAATTTTCCCCCACAGCTCCTCACCAACTCCTCCTCCCAGATTCCTGCCCCTTAGCTCGTGATTTACAGGAAGGAAGTAGCCAGAGCCTTGGAGCAGACTCTGCCTCTGCGGAAGGGCAGCTGCACCCACAGCTCCACAGGGGAGATGGTCTCTTCACTATGTCCTGTCACCCCGCCCTCCTCACCCCAGAGCTCCCCAGGTCCCCAAGATTCCTGGGAGAAAAAACCCAGAAGCATCAGATCCCAGGGCCACTCACCTGGAGTTCCGTTTTCTCTTATGGGGGAATCATCCTGAGATGTAGAGGGCTCCAGTTAGGAGCTAAAGAGAGCAACACAGAATACATTCTTGCTCATTCATCTGCTCATTCATTCATTCACTCACAGTCAAAAGAACCAGGCCGCGCACAAAGGGAGCTGTGGAGGGTCTAAAGTTCCCAGCCTCAGTTTCTGGCTTGGGCTTGGCATTTCTCCTCTTAAAAAATGGGAAAGAAATGAGCTGGGAAGGTGGCTCAGTGGTAGAGCGCTTGCCTTGCATGCATGAGGCCCTGGGTTCAATTCCTCAGCACCACATAAGCAAAAAGAAAAAAGCCAGAAGTGGCGCTGTGGCCCAAGTGGTAGAGCACTAGCCTTGAGCTGAAGAGCTGAGGGACAGCACCCAGGCCCAGACCCCACGACCCCCCCCAAAAAATGGGAAAGAAAGCTGGGCAGGGAGTCCAAAGGTCTGAATTTTACTACTCTGCCTGTAGCTCCCAACATCATGTCCTTGGTAAGTATGCGGGTCTGACAGTGCCGTCATCTGTAAAATGAGGGGGAGGCAGTGCTGAGTTTCAGGGCACCAAAAAGTTAGGGAAAGCCTGAGGAAGCACTTTTCTACGCCGCCCCCCCCCCTCATCCTGAGAGAAGCCAGGTCTCTCATCTGTAGCACTGTAGCAGCTGCTCTGGGGCTATTGGACAGTGACCTCTAAGCTCTTCCTGTAACACAAAACCCAGGGTTCAGAGCACCAAAAACCATGGACACATTTTTTTTTCCATTTTAATTTCAACCCATGATCTTAGGCTTCACTCTTGCTCTCCTGGAACTCAGCTGTTGGTGAACCCCTCGGCCTGCTCTGAAAGCCCACAGGAGAGGCAAGAGTCTGGGTCCCTCAGGGCCACTTGCCTCCCATTCCAGGAAATAGATTCCAAACCCAGTTAAGTCAAGCTGTGAGTGGCGTCTCGCCTGCAGATATTTTGTCTTGTCAAAGTCTATCCTTCCTGGGGACAAGGTCTGGTTCTGTGCCATCAGATGGCGGGGCGGGGGGGGGGGGGTGCACAGGTCGAGCTCTGTCTCTTCCACCTGACTTGACTATAAGCTTCCCCGTCTGATTGAAGGGTCTCTGGGTCTGTGACTTCCTCATGAGGCTGGTTATTCCCCAAAGACAAAACTGGCTTCTTGACAGACTGCTCTGGGAAGATCACAGTGTCCTCCATCAGATTGAGTAGGTCTATGCACCCCCCACCTCCCCCCCCCCCCCCGCCTCCAGCCAGCCCTGGGCACAGCCCTCCGGCCAGCCCTGGGCACAGCCTCCAGCCAGCCCTGGGCACAGCCAAATCTATACCATTTGCCACAGGGCAGCTTCTCCTAGAAAGGAGCTTTTGATGACCAAAAAACCTCCTTCTAGCCCTCCTATACCATTCCCAGGCAGCCAAACCAAAGAAGATGCTCTGAGGGGCCACTGGAGGGGCCCCCGAACTCAGACCAGCAAGGTTCTACCAAGCCCACAGTTTCCTCTCTCCACCCGCCACCCCCACTGGGTAGCCCAACGCCCCTTGACCCCATGGCCTTCCATCATGGGAGATCTATAACATTTACAATCCCAAAACAAAAGACCCCGAGAGCCCAGGACAGAATTCATCTCCCCAGCTGACAAGTCCCGTTAATTAACGACTTGGAAATCGATGACGAGAAGGGACAGGCAGCAAATGACACCTCATCGTGGGCCAGAAGAGGGAGGGAATGTCCGGGGACTGGTGGACACGCACTGTGGGGCTGGCCCAGTGCCTGGGAGAGCCACCACCCCCATCTGTCACTGTCACTTCAAACACCATCCACTACCTCCCAGCCCAGAAATTCTCATTTCCCACCAGGGTGGATCCTCAAGTCAAGTGGGGGGGTGGGGTGGGTTGTACCCAAAGAGGATGGATAAGGCACTGTGCAAGATGCTTCCCATTCATTATAACCTCTCACAGCTGCTGTGGAAAGTGGGTTTCTTATTCCCATTTTATGGATGAGCAAATTAACATCTGCAGAAAAGTCGATCTAAGGTTGCCTAGATTTGAGGTTGTGATTTTATTTGCCTACTATCTAGGGATGTTAATAGGCAATTCAGTTAAAAGCAAAGAGCTCTGGATTTTTTCCCCCACATACAGTGATTGAGTTTATTGTAGGAAAAGGTAACAGAAAGTGGGTTTGGAAAAAGAAAAGCAGTGTAGGCACAGATTGGACTCTTGGGCAAGTTTCATGGTTTTCCTGATGTTGCCAGCCCAAGGTTTCTCAATGAGCTCATCCACTGTGAGGATCTGTTTAAGGTCCTAGGTGTATCTTCCTTGTTCCCTTCCTGCATCATCACAGGCCTAGTAATAAACTTCAGACATCCTATGGGGACCCTGGACTTAAGTCTTCATGCTGTTAAGACCTGGCACCCTCAGGACTCAGACCTTCTCTTCCCTCCCTTCCCCTCACATCCCCTTTTTCCTTCCTTCCTTGCTTCCTTTCTTCCTTCCCTCCTTCCTTTGTCCCTCCCTTCCTCCCTCCCACCTTCCTTCCTACCCTCCTTCTTTCCTCCCTCCCTCCCTCCCTCCCTCCCTTCCTTCCTTCCTTCCTTCCTTCCTCCCTTCCTTTTTCTTTCCCCTTCCTTCCTTCCTTCCTTTTTTCTTCCTTTTTTCCTTCCTTCCTTTCTTCCTTCCTTCCTTCCTTCCTGTACTACAGGGATATGAACTCAAGGCCTCACACTTTCTAGCAAGCCATCTAACACTTGAAGAGCTCTGAATTTTGGAGCAAAATATCTAAGATTGACATTAGGCTCCATTTCTACTATCTGCGTATTATCAGACAAGTGACTTGACTTTTCAGAACCTCAGTTTCCTCATCTGTAGCAAAGAGGAATAACCACCCCCTCCCCAATTTGCTTCAGAGAGGGCTCACAATCCCTGGAGGTCACACAGGTAAAGGGTCAAATATTGTTTTATCACTATTAGGCCTGTTGATTACCTGTATCCAAGACTGGACAAGATATAGGGCAAATGGTATGCAACAGTGGGGCTGCACTGGAGAAGAGATGGCCGCAGGGCCAGGGGTGACCTCCTAAGGTCCAAGGACCAAGATGAGCCCTGGAGCCATTTGCTAAAAGAAAAAAGAAAAAAAAGTGTGTAGCTCAGGGGTAGAGCACCTGCTCAGCATGCTTTGAAGCCCTGGGTTTCATCCCCAGAACCAGCAAATGGGGAGGTGGAAGAGATAACACAAGTACCTTCTTCGTGGGGCTGTGATGTTGAGACAAATAATAGAAGGATTCAGTATGGCTTGACACAGCAAGGGTTCAATAAGTGTAGTAAGTGCTGTGATTGCCTATTCTCCCTCCCCCCCTCTTCTAAGCAAATGGATATTGCCACATAGTGAAACAGAGAGACAGCCAAACACATGGGTATTTGCCTGATCCAGGACTCCATGGTGGGTGAAGTAGGGAGAGTGAGCTCCTGCTCTTGGAGAAGACTCTGAAAACACTTAAACTAATGCTTTCCATCCATGGTACAATACAGACAGAACTCCCTGGGAGTTCACAGGAGACGTTCTGAGCTCTGTCTAGCTTGGAAGAATGAGCAAGAAATTGTCCTGCAGGGGCATGGAGCAAGAAGGCACAGCAGAGGCTAAGGAGAAGCAGTCTAAGGGCCGGTACTCAAACTGTCCTCAATGGACATCACCCCTCCTTCTTCTACACAGCCAGAGCCCAATAGTCCAAGGGGTGTCTGGGAAATTTGGGAGTTGCTTATAGCTGCTGGGGTGGAGGGTGGGGCATAGAGATGGGGGGTAAGGCAAGATGAGAACCTTCAGGGGCTGGGCCAGCTGGAAAATGGTTAGAATGCCACACCATGCCAGGAAGCTTACAGCTGGGGCTTCCTTATCTACAAAATGAGGCCAGATTCCAAAGATATACAAATGGCAAATGAACACAGGTCAGGATGCTCAACATGAATCCTTAGAGAACTGTAAATCAGGAGTACAAGGAAATGTCACTTCTCTCTGATGCAATGGCTATAAAACAACACAACACAATACAAAATAAAACAAACAAACAAAAGCAAGTGTTGGTGGGACTAGGACAAACTATAGCCCTGTGGGTCACTGGCAGGATGTTATATGCTACAATTGTTGGGGAAGACCAGCAAAGATTCTTCAAAATTAAAGCCTAGACCTATGGCATGAGGAGCAATTGAAAACTGATGCCAAGAAGAACTGAAAACCGATGCTAACATTGGGTGCATCATTACTCACAATAACTGTAGGAACAGGCCAAGTGGCCATCAGCAAATGAATGGAAAAACACAACATGGCATACACATGTGATGGAATAATAGTCAAAAAGGAATGAAGTCACGATATATACTATAACACGAATGAATCTTGAAAACATTATGCTAAGTGAAATAAGCCAGATCTCAGAGGGCAAATATTGCATAATTCCACTTAAATGTCTGGAACAGGCAGGCTCATAGAGAGAGGAAGTAGACTAGAAATTACTAAGGCTGTGAAAAGAGGAGAACAGGAAGTTATTGCTTAATCACAACAGTTTCTATTTGGGTAATGAAAAGTTCTAGGGATAGAGAATTGTCCTGGCTATATAATCCCAAAAGATGTAGTCAATGCTACAGAACTGAACACTTTTTTTGGTCGCAGGGCCTGAACTCAAGGCCTTGGTGCTGTCCTGAGCTCTTTTGCCCAAGGCTAGTGCTCTATCACTTTGAGCCATAGCACCACCTTTAGTTTTTGAGTGGTTAACTGGAGATAAGAGTCTCACAGACTTTCTGCCAGGGTTGGCTTGGAACCATGATCCTCAGATATCAGCTTCCTGAGTAGTTAAGATTACAAGCATGAGCCACCAGTGCCTGGCTAACAATAACTTTTTTTAGAATGTGAGGAAAAGAAAAAGAACTTCCCTTTGAACCAGCCACTTGGGCATCTACCCAGAACAGTATAAGTCAGGATCCATGTTTATTCTGTACTAATCACAATAGCCAAGTTATGGAAACAGCCCAGATGTACAATAGGTGAGTCGATCAAAAAATGTACATATACACAATGGAATTCTACTCACCCATTAAAAAGAATAATATTATGTCATTTGCAGGAAAATGAATGGACCCAGAACAAATAATGTTAAGTGAGGTAAACAGGCATAGAGAAGCAAACAGCACGTGTGTTTTCTCTCATCTATGGGACCTAGGTCTAAAATATAACTGGACATGATTAACCTATACAGGTCTCCAGGCATTCACATACAAACAGACTAAAGGTGTTTACTCTCAGGGAGGAATCCAAAGGTGCAACTCCTCTGAACATCTAAAATACTATTTATCAAAACCAATTCCAGGAAATGGAAACATGGTTTTTATGTTATTGTTGGTGGTGGTGGTGGTTATTTGTTTTTGCTCTTTTTTTTTCTTTTTGGAGGGTTAAAGGTAGGCATGAAAATGGAGGGAACAAATGCAACCATGGTATTTAATATACACTGTGTAAAAAATGAACTATGGGGCTGGGAAGGTTGCTCAGTGGCAGAGTGCTTGCCTTGCATGCATGAGGTCCTGAATTCAATTCCTCAGCACCACATTAAGCAAAAAAAGCCGGAAGTGGCACTATGGCTCAAGTGGTAGAGCGCTAGCCTTGAGCTGAAGAGCTGAGGGACAGCGCCCAGGCCCAGAGTTCAGGCCCCACAACCGACCAAAGATAAACAAACAACAAAAAAAATGAACTATGCAACGTGTAGGCAGGAGCAGAAGGGGGAAACTGAGGGAAAGTAAAGGAAGGAGTGGCATTGGCCCCCCCCAAATTATACTCATTACCTGAATTATGGAATGGTGATTCCTTTGTACAACACTTTAATAGCAATACAATTTTATTTTAAAATGTGAGTAAATGATGGATCAAAACTGTCTGGTAGGGCTTGGGAAGGTAGCTCAGTGGTAGAGCGCTTGCCTTGCATGCATGAGACCCTGGGTTCGATTCCTCAGCACCACATAAGCAAAAAGAAAAAAGCCGGAAGTGGTGCTGTGGCTCAAGTGGTAGAGCGCTAGCCTTGAGCTGAAGAGCTGAGGGACAGTGCCCAGGCCCAGAGTTCAGGCCCCACGACTGGACCCAAAAGAGAGAGAGAGAGAGAGAGAGAAAGCTGAGTGTAGTAACTCACAGCTGCAATCCTAGCACTCAGGAGGCAGAAACAGGAAGGTGAAGAGTTCCAGGTGAGTCCGGACAACTAGTGAGATCCTGTCTTCCAAATAAAGTGAAACAATAATTAAAATAGAAGAGCTCCTCCTGGCATTCCACAGCCCTCCCCAGAAATTTCCAACGCCCAGGTTGTTGGAGCTAGAAGGGACTTGAGGGAACTGGGTCTGCCATCTCACTTACCATGGGTAGACTGAGGCCTAGCAGGGCCAGATGGGCAGTGTGGAAAAGAGAAGGAGCAGAGCCTGTGCCTTGTGGGGAGCACCCACAGCCGTCAACATCAGGTTGGTCTCTTAGTGGCCCGGAGCCCCAGCTCCCTCAGCTCACTGGGAAGTAGAAGAGTCCCTGGTCAGCAAGCCATTATCAGGACAATGAGACAATGTGTTCTGTGAACACAAAAGCACAACACGTAAGTGTGTGAATGTCATAGAAAGGTTGTCAAGTTACTGGTAAATAGCTATGATGGTACTAGAACCTAGAGTCATGGACTATCAGGGTTCCCCATGGTCCATGGCTGGACCATGTACCATGTACCAGCCTGGACTCGGGATGTTCTGAGCTGTGAGAGGTGAACATGCTTTAGCTAGAACGTGGCAGAGGGTGGCTGGTAAAAGCATGTGGCACCTCTGGCCAGTGACATCTTACCAGGTCTGGCTCTCTGGGCTCCCAGTGCTCATGTGCTGGAGAGGACTTGCTAGATTACAGCTGGCTAAGGGTGACATTCAGTTAGAATGGGGGCAGAAACTATCATGACACTGATCCTGTCACCAAGAAGGGAGGTAGGATAAATTGGCTAACCATATGCAGAGGGGCTATACCAATACCCTGTGCCTCTCTTCCCCTCAGCCCTCTCTCTAGCTGTCTACAATCAGGAGTGATGAGCAGAAAGGTTGAGGCTGGTGAGGGGAAGAATGTACTTTGCACACATGAGACAGTTTCATGTCAGACTTGGTGCCTGCTTCCTAAGAGCCCACTGTGTGCCTCTCTTTCTAGTTGTGCGTTCAGCAACACCAAGCCAGCAGTTTGAAAGCCATTTACACTATGGAAATGGGTAAGTGCGACCAATCAGAATTTATTTTTTCTTCCAAGTACCCATGACTAAATGGTTACCAGTACGAGTATTTCCTGCTGGAAATTTCCTCTCCCTTAAATACCGTAAGCACAGGGATCTTACAAATCCAAGCTTTCCACTCCACCTATACCTCACCACCTTCTCCCACTTCTGAGCCTCAGTTTCCTTCACCATAAGATTGGGGGGTGGAGGAGAGAATAACAACATTTTAGAGCAAAGTCTTGGAGAGACGGGTGTGTACATAAATCACTGAAGGACCCTGTTTAGAAACAGTCAGTCTGGGATGAGGCTGAGTCTCTCCACTTTAGACAAGATCCTAGGTGAAGTTAAGTAGTCATCCCATGCACCACAATAAGGGACAGGGACTTCTTTGTGAGCACCTACTTAACACAAGGTACTGGTCTTGAGACTGCCTGCCATCTTTAGCCTCCAGTTTGACCTCTCTGTAACTGTAGGGCCCCTCCTGATTACTTGTCATCGTTTTAAATGCTCCTCTGGGACCTCAAGCTCAGAGGTTGTAAAACAGAGTTGGTTTTTTTTTTTGGTCAGTCATAGGGCTTGAATGTGGGGTCTAGGCACTGTCCCTGATTTCTTTTGCTCAACCCTAGCACTTTACCACTTTGAGCCACAGCTCTACTTCCAGTCTTCTGGTGGTGAATTGAAGATAAGAGTCTCAAGGACTTTCTTGCCCTGCCCTGCTGCTTTGGCTATCCTCAGATTTCAGCATCCTAAGTAGCTAGGATTACAGGCGTGAGTCATCAGTGCCTGACAAAACAAAGTTTTGTTGTTGTTGTTGTTTAACAAAGGTAACACTGAAAAGATTCATCACATCATCCCAAACACTTCCCTCTGGACTGTCATTCTCTCCATGGCCATCTTCCTCATGCCCAGGACCGGTTGATTACAAAGACTTCCACCATGACGGTTTCCCCAAGATGGTGGGAGGGCTTGCTCCCTTCTCTGATCCTACCACCTGTCCAACCTCCTCCTTTGGAGGTCATGTGGCAGTGTCCACCCCTCAAATTTGAATGGATGCTCCACCTCCAACAAAGTTCCAAGGCTCTTGCTTGCCAGGTTTCTACCAGCCTTCTTCTTCACAAGTCTTCTGCTATAGGCCAACCTGTCCTTGTTCAAGGGCATGATGGCTGAGAATGTGTCTTCTACCCCTTTCTGGGCAGTAGGAAGCTATTTCCCAGGACTGAGGGCCTATGTATCTTCTGTCTCAATGTCCCACTAGGCAACGGAATTCCACCAGAGTGCTGTCAGTCCACTTTCCATTCAACTTGTAAAGAGAAAACGTTTGTTTTGGCTCACACATTTTAGAGGTTTCAGCCCATGACTGATTGACTCCATTGCTTTGTGTCTCTGATGGGTGGCTGTGAGGGGAGAGGGGCAGAGACTGAGGTTCCTTTGGAGGACATTTTCCCAATGACCTAAAGACCTCCTACCAGGCCCCCCACATCTTTATAAATAGTCCCACCATCTCCTCCTAATAACGCCAAGCTGCAGACAAGCATTCAACACATGAACTACTGAGGGAGATTCTGAATCCATACCCTAGCAATCTGACCATTAGACTGGGGAAATCTCCTAGCTCAGGTCAGAGACATTTCTGCCCAGGGAATCTTGGCAGAGACCAGGTCTTCTCCATCAGCTTGGACTAGATAATGCCATGTTTCCTAGCCCTTCCAATGCTCTGTCCATGGGGTATAGACCCCCCACTTAGAGCACTTGGCTGAGTCTCTTTCCTTCATCTCAACTTTTCTGATGCTATAGCTCTGCTGGGTCCAGGTAGACAAGAGGTAGGGGAGGAGGGAGAGAGAAAGAGGCTACTGTAGTCATTGGGCTCTTTCCAGAGCCTGTCTCCTTTAGTGACCCCACTTAGGCCCCCCAACACCTGTTCACAGAGCTGCTCTTCTATGCCAACATAGTTCAGTATTCCTCCCAGAGCCGCAAAGCCACTTGTTAATTAATTGCACTAATTAGCAGGGACAAAACCAGACATCTGGACCCTCTCACTGTGTGTCCAGACTCTCAATAATCTCAGGTGGAGGACGGTTGCCTAGCAGGGTTATCATCTCCCACCTGTCAGCTCTGGGGTCCCCTTTGAAGGTACACAGCACCCCTTACACACACACACACACACACACACACACACACGAGCATCCTAACGGGTAAGGAGTCCAGGTCAGGACAGAGTCTGGCACTTTAAACTGTATTCCTACAAAAGACTCTCCACCTAGTCTCCTCTGGAATTAGGATGGAAGATGGAGGTGTTGTGCCCAGGGCAGGAAGGATCCCTGTAGTGGAAAGACAGCTGACCCCCGCCTTCACAACCTGACTCATCTTCCCAGAACCCACTTTTCCTTAGCTGCCCTCCTCCTCAACATCAATGGCCCCCATTATCCTCTTTATTTGAATGACTACCCCTGTGGAATCTCAATGGTTCTACAAAGCAAACCCTTAGATGTTACCATTGATTCATTCATTCACTCAGCAAATATCCACAGAGCTCTGACTAGGGGACAGGAACTATGCTAGACACTGTCACCAAAATGCTTTAGTATGGACAATGGCTATGGGCCAGACATAAGAAGGAATGAAATTTTGGTAGAATCAGAAGCATAGAATTTGAGAACTAAGTTAATTAAGTCAGGTAGGGAAGGACAAACACTGTACAATTCCACTTATATAAGGCACCTAGAGTAGGCAAATTCAGAGACAGAAGAATGGAGGCCCATAGGAGTTGGCGGGAGGAGGGACTGAGAAGTTAGTATTCCATGGGTGAGGAATTGATTTGGGGGACAATGAAAAAGCATAGAATAGAGTGGTGACGATTACACACAATTGGGAATGTATTTAATGCCACTGAATTGTACTCTTATTGAAATGGTAAGTATAAATAGTTTCCCATGGTTAAAACAAAAACACAAACAGAAGGCCCTATTCCCTTGGGTTCTAACTGAAGAGAAAGACAATAAGCAGAATAAATGAAATACCAGTGCTGCTGAGAGAAAGTTACGAGACAGAAGAGGCTCTGTGTGTGTGTGTGTGTGTGTGTGTGTGTGTGTGTGTGTGTGTGTGTGTGGTGGTGTGGCAAGGGTGAACTAGAGAAAGCCTGTGGGTGACCTTGAGCTGATACATGAAGGTGAGGAATAGGTAGGTATCTTGGGGACAAGCATTCCCATGGAGGAAACAATGCAGAGGCCCTGAGGTAGCACCAAGGCTCAGCCAGGGGGAGGTATGAAGTGAGTGAAGAAGAAAGAGGCAAAGAGAACAGGAGCAAGAGGAGGAGGGCTCATCAGAGAAGACCTTGAGCATCTCAAGTGCCCAGCACATACCCATTAGGCCAGCCAGGCCTAGCACCCACAGAGCACCTCGTTCATCCCCCATCACAACCATCCTCCCATCTCTGACATCCCAGACACACACACCTCCAGACCTACAGCCTTTGCACACCTACCTCTGGACCTAGGAATCCTTCTTGAGCCCTGACACCTCCCCTGGTCTTAGGGCCACAGCTAGACATTCTGCCCCCACCCTACACTCCTTGAAGAGTGACTTCTACACTAAGCATCCAAATCTGTGCACATCTGAGGCCCTGAACTCTGCTCTCCACTACAGAGAAACTTCATGGAATAAATGAATAAATAGAGTAAGCCTGAACAACAGAGGTGTTGCTAGGGTCTTTTACCAGGCAGCAAGGAACAGTCATTTGCTTCTTCTGATTGGATGCGCTTATTTGCCACGCCCACTGTTCACATTGTTAGTTTCCACAGCCCCAGGTTTAGTCCCCTCAGTCTGTTTCCTTTGGGTTCTGGTTCAGCCTTCTCACCTTGGGTCAAATGGGCCTAGTGTGAGGATTCAATCAGGTTGTTCCAGAGAAAGCTCTTGCCAGTGTCTGGCAGCAATCATCACTCAACAAATGTTAGCTAAACTTGGTGATCAGAGAGGATATCCAGGTGATGCTGAGTCGAGGGACCCCCTTTTTCCAGGCCCTGCAGAAGTGACAGAAGTTGAAGTTCTGAAGTAGAAAGCAGAGTCTAAAAAGTTAAGCTATATGGGGAAAGGGAACACAGAGAAGGGAACAAATGTTGATGGAACCCTTGAAGTTCTAAGAATCATTTCCTTTTGCTCTTGCTGCATTCTGGCCCCATGTCATTCCTGCCTCCTGCTGAATATCTTGTGTGCTTCTATCATTGCAAGTATTTATTTGCAAGCATTTATGTCTCCATCTGTTTCCTCCTGGAACTCCTTGGAAGACGCAGGACCTTCTCTCTATTTGAGCCCTGGAAAAATGGAAGTCAGGGAACTTGATCTCTTTTCCCGAAGAGAAGACATTAAAGCAAGTACCTTGCCCTGGAGGCATACCATGGGGGAGAATCGCCACTAGGCTGACTGAGTGAGTGGTTCAAAGCTGCCTGGACAGGAAAGTCCATGAGACTCTGCTCTCTAATTAATCAGCAAAAATCCAGAAGTGGAGCTGTGGCTTAAGTGGCAGAGCACCAGCCTTTAGTGAAAAAGCTAAGGACAGCATCCAGGTCCTGAGCTCAAGACCCAGTATTGGTACAAAGACACATACACACACACACACAAGTCCTTCCTGACTCAAAAGCCTATACCTTACCCCAATTCTACTTCACAAATTTTAAGAGAGGCACCAACCACTCCTCTCTTCCTGAATGCCCCAGTTCTCACAGTCTCTTATTTGAGGCTCATCGATTGATTATTGATGGATGCATTTGTGGACTGGCTCTGGGGCTGCTCAGCCAGGCCCTGGGCAAGGGCAACAGTGGGGTGAGGTGGGGGGGGGTGTCTTCCAACCCCAGGAAAAGCCCTCAGGCTGCTCCTGTCCCCAGATCCCTGCTTCTGGTATCCACCACTGCCAACCTCCTCCACCCCTGGATTTAAAGTCATAGTGACGATTAATCACCCAGTGACATGGAGGGCAGGCTGCAGAGGAGTTAATTAATTAGGGAAATTTCTCCCAGCCCTTTGAAGGTGAAATGTGTGGGGAGGGGACAGGACCAGGGACAGTTATTATTCAAGCTGAGCAAGCCAACTCAAGAGAAATGACTTCAAGAAGCACTCCAGGGGAGTTTTGGAAGGATAGAGACCTACCCAGGGAAGCTTGGAGTATGCCCAGACCTGCCCTCTTGAGTCCAGCTCCAAGTGCTACCCAGAGGGCAAGGTCCTCCTCCTACCACATGGCTAAAGCATCCCTGAGATAAAGGACCCCTAAGAGCCAAGGGGAATAAGAAGGGCAAAGCTGGTACTTGGAAGCCCCTTGTCAAACACAAAGAGCCAATGTTCATGCATATGCTAAAACCCTGTGGTGCTGATTTGGGGATCCTCTGCAGTCCCTGAGGGGTGCTGGACATGCAGATAATGGGGAGAGCACTTTACCAGGCCAGTACAGCAGTCCCAGGGAGGGAAATCTGGTCTCTTCTGCCCTTATTCCTCCTCTGCTGCTATGGCCTTGTGAGGTTGATCCTCTTAGATGGGCTGGCACTCCATGCTATCTGCCAGGCTAGACAGCCCTGCACAGAGCCTGCCAGGGACTGGTCATTCTCATCCATAGGTAGAACAGTCAGGCACCTTTGTTATAAACTTGGGGACAGTAAGAAGTCATTTCTGCCATCACCACATGCCAAGTGTCACTCCCCTGTAGTATCAAGACTTGGGAGCTAGAGAGACATTGAGGTGACAAAGATGCAGAAGGTTGAAGACATTCATTCCACAGATCCTCCTACACCAGTGACAGTTAAAGCTAGAGAATCTGAGCTCAACCACATGTTAGGTGCAAAGCCTCATGGGAGCACAAAGAAAAGCAAGATTTACAATGTCCGGGAGATATCCAGGATAGCTGCTAGGAGTCCATGTCTTAGGGAGTGAGCAGCTGAGAAGAAATTAGACATTTCAACAGACATTTCAGGCATGAAAATGGCCTGAGCAATGGAACAGAGGTGGCACCTTGCACAGCACAACTGATGAAGACAAGATATCCAGCAGGGTAGCCTTGGTCTAGAGCTGATGGACAGAGAGCATCAGAGGGGATGATCCAAGTACTATGGCTCACACCTGTAATCCTAGTTACTTGGGGGCTGAGAGTGAAGAATTGTGGTTCAAAGCCAGTGTAGGCAGACAAACCCATGGAATTCTATCTCTAATTAACCAATAAAAAGCCAGAACTTGCAGGGGCTGGTGACCCATGCCTGTAATCCTACTTGCTCAGGAGGCTGAGATCTGAAAAGTTTGAAGCTCACCCCTGCAGAAAAGTCCACAAGACTCTTATTTCCTATGTACCAGCAAAAAGCCAGAAATGAAGTTGTAGCTCAAGTTGGTAGAGCACCAGCCTCGAGTAAAAAAGTCAAGCAAGAGTTTAAGCCCTAGTATTGGCACAAAAAAGAGGGGCCAGGTGGGTGAGAATGGGAGGAGGGTCTGGTGGCAGAGGGCATTGGAAGCTGAGACTGGACACTACTCTCTTAGTTGGATGTCTTGGGGGCAGGAGTTGGTGGAGAAACTGCTATGACTGGAGCTCTCTGGACATTAGAAAGAGCTCTATAACATTTGGGGACCAAGGGGCTTATTGGGGAATAGAGAGGTGAGCTGAGAAACCGTGAGGAAGCAGGTCTCATAGCTCAGGAGGCAGTGTATAGGGAAAGGGACTTACTGTCTGCCTGCCCTGAGCTTTTCCTTCTCAAGATCTTTATTTAATCTCCAGGATCACTGAGTGCAGATAATGCTGGGATGAGCAGGTTTTGCACATGTGAGGAGGTGTCTTGTCTCCCCCATAGCACCCCTTCGAATCTCCTCCCCATCTGAAGGAGGGTCAGCGGCCTGGGAACACTGCTGTGCTCAGCTCCAAGACTCCCATGGAGAAAATGCGAAAAGCAATGCCACACAGCCCACCGCTGTCTCCACACACACCTCCTCCCATCCCGCCCCTTCCAATCATTTGTACGACAGGAAGAGAACCTAATCCCAAATCTGAAAAACTATGTGATGGAGGATTTACAGTATTAGAAGGCAAACAGTGGCAGGTGTAATTAGGAGAAAAATTTGTCATGCTCTCGACTTGGGGAAGAGAAGGGAAGGTCTGGCATGGCAATCTCCCCGGTGTTTACGCAGCGTGTGCATGCACGCAGGGGAGCGGGTGCTGGCCACAGGCAGATTAATATTTGATGCAAGGGAGAGAAACGCATGCTGTTCATGTTTATTTAGGATATTGTGAAATACAGTGAAATTTGCAATTTTATTGGATTGGAGGGGGGGGGGACACGGTGTTTTGGAGAAGTCTTAAGCCGCATGGCAGGACACACGCATCTCTCTGGAGCATAGGGCACCAGCTTTGGTGGCGAGTCCCCTCATCCTCCCCCTTCCCAAATCCAAACTTCAAGTTCCACTCCCCTCCAGAAATGAGAGAGCAATGGCCCCAGGGATATGGATGGAATAAGACAGCTATCTCAGCTGGGTCTCTTAATTTGGAGTTTAGTGGCATGTGGCTGGCACAGAGAGAGGCCATCTCTGGGGGTTCTTGTCAATTATGCAAGGGCTGGAAGCCAATGTGGGGCAGCTTTAGGCACTGGTGACCCTGGCCTGTCCTGTTGGGGAAGCCAGGAGGAGTGGGGAGAGATGGGAAAACAGTGGGATAAAGGATTTCTCTCTTTGTATAAAGAAGGCGGTGGAAAGAGGTCCACCCTTCCTCCCCACCCCCGGGCTTGCGTTTTCCATCTCCCTTTCTCCAAATGGCCAGCTCAGTTCCAGTGTTGGAGATATCACAGGCCTATTCCACTGCTCAATAGTGCTCCATGGGCAACGTTATCTTATTGTTTCCAGGCTACACAATTAGGTCAGGGTGGAAGAGGGCCCAGGATCTCATCAAATAGTATACTCGCATTTGTGTTCAAAGAAAAGATCTAGACAGGTAGATGATAGATAGATAGATAGATAGATAGATAGATAGATAGATAGATAGATAGGTAGGTAGGTAGATAGATAGATAGATAGATAGATAGATAGATAGATAGATAGATAGATAGATAGATAGATAGATAGGTAGGTAGGTAGGTAGGTAGGTAGATAGATAGATAGATGATTAATGGATGGATAGGTAGATAGATATAAAGATAGATAAATAATAATGATGGATTGATATGTAGATAGATGATAGATGGATGGATAAACAGATAGAAAGATGGATAAATAGGTACTGGAATGCACAGTATATTTCTGAGGGAACACATAAAAATTGAGAGCAAACAGGGCTACAGGTGTGCCTCAAGCAGTAGAGTATTTTTGCCTAGCAAGTGAGAGCCCTGAGTTCAAATGCCAGTACCATTTAAAAAAATGGCAGTAGTGGTATTTCTAGATATGGAAACTGGATGAATATAAACCTGGGGAGTCCAGGCAGGAAAAGAAACAGTTTTTACTGGTTATTACTTTTGACAAATTTCAGCCTTTCATCAAGAATATGTATGATTTTTTTTCTCAATAAAAATATTATATATATACTTGATAAAGGGTCTTACTATGTAGCCTACACTGACCTTGAACTCTAGAATCATCCCATCTCCATCTTCTGAGTGCTGGGGGTATAGATGTATGCTACCAGGTCTGGCCTATTTCCTGTTGGGAACAATAGGATAAGATCTAGGGGAACAGGCGAGACAAAGCCCTGCAAGGGAATGATATATGTGTTGGCAGAATTCACAGCTCTGTATGCACACACAAATGCATGAGTGAAACAATCACACTGATTGTTATACTGATCCAAAGGCTGTCTGTCTCCTTAGAACTTCTGTCCTCGGGCTCACTGTCCTAGTTCTTACAACTGGGCCACACAGAAGAAGTCCCCTCCCTGTGCCGTATGGCAGCCCTTCAGGAGTGTAAAGCTAAAATAAGACTCCACTGGAAATGTAGCTGGCTTGTAAGGATCTCAGTTGGGTCAGATTGGGTCTTGACCCCCTTCCTACCCAGACACCTCCCCTCTACCACATCTAGGCATTTCTGATCTCCCAAACCAGACAGGCTTTCTCCTGTTCTCTTGTCCAACCTCCCCCCAGCACATACCCCAGAGCTGATATTTCAGTCAAGCTGGGAGCACCAGGCAGCCAAGACAGAGGTTCAGCCTTGTTCAACAGGCTGTGGATCCCTTAGAAACTGTCCTGGTTCTCACATTTTAAAACTGAGGCCCAAGGAGGAACAGAGACTAGCCACACGAGGTCGTGGAAGAAGATCTTCCTGGAGTCTACTTCTCTTCCTCCTGTGGGCTTTGCAGGGGCTCACAGCAGGTTGGGACACTAGAACAAGACTACTAGGAGAGCCACACCAGTCACTGGTGTCAGAAGCAGCTCTATATCCAGAATAGATAGTAAGAAATTAGCTCAAGAGCTTGGCAGGCCAGACAGGGCAGGATGCTAACTCAAACTTTCAGAAAAAAAAAACATTGTGGATGAGGCTGTGTGTGTGTACATGTGTGTGTGGGGGGGGGGTGAAAATCCACACAGCTGTGCATCTGTATGCCTATAAGGAGTCTGTATGATGTCTGTGGACCGTGGAGCACATGGACCACACCCAGTGGGGGCTGCTAAAGGGAGCTCATGGGCCCTCTTTCTCTGCTCCAGCCCTCAGCATAGCTACCTGTCTGCATTTGCTCAACTGCAATCTCCTGAATTATCAGCTAAAACTTTATCTTTTTTTTTTTTTTTTTTTGCCAATCCTGGGGCTTGAACTCAGGGCCTGAGCACTGTCCCTGAGCTTCTTTTGCTCAAGGCTAGCACTCTACCACTTGAGCCACAGCGTCACTTCCGGCTTTTTCTGTTTATCTGTACTGAGGAATCAAACCCAACGCTTCATGAATGTTGGCAAGCACTCTACCACTAAGCCACAACCCCAACCCTTCAAATTTTATCTTTAAAAAAAAAAAGTCAAGTCCACTGGCCTAAACCAAATTCAATTTCCCTATATGTTTCCATGCGTGCGAATCTATCCCAAGAAGGAGGATGGGATCTTTGCTACCGGGGTGAATGCTCTCCAGTGGCCTGTGTGTCTGTGTGCCTGCTGAGGCCATGCCCTGGAGAGAGTGTCTCCAAAGCGCAGGGATGGAACATGTATGCAGCGTATGTGCGCATGTGCGTGTGCAGGCTCCAGACCCAGCCACCCTCTCCCGCTTACATACACAGCCCAGCGACTCCCCAGCTTCAGCTGGGGCAGGTTTCTTCCCTGGAAACCTGGAGCTGCTAAAATTAGTATGAAAATGGTACTGTTCGGTTAAAAGGAAGGGGGGTGGGAAGAGATGAGGGGGCCCATGAGTGCTATTTTATTTCTCAGTGAGAGGATAAAGTGATTTTTCCTACATAATTTTTGATGTAGAGGCTAAATTAGGCCGGAGAAGAGGGACAAAGCAACTTTCGCTCTCATTAGTATTCTAGCAGCGTGGGCCTAGCCACGGCAGTTATGTATTTTTGCAAGTATGCATATAATTTATTGTGGAGAACACAATTTACATGGTAGTCGATGCCTGTTTTATAGCCTCACAAATAGATGTATGAACTCAAGCATATAATGGCCCAACCAGCAGGCGCAAATACGTTCTAAATCTTCTAAATGTGCTTCACAAAAATGTAACTGAGGAATATAAAACAGATCAATTCTTGCATGTTATATATTGGTTTTTGATTTACAAATCTAATCTGGGACATTTCTTCAGAAATGAGGGGATTTCCTCCCCCCCCACCTTCTCCTCTTCTTCCACTGATTTGGTGCACAGACCTTGCCAGCAGGTCAGGTACCCTTAGGTAATGCCAACCCTGGGTCATGCCCAGGTGCCCATGTGGGCAGGTATCTCCATGCTGAGGAGATGCAGACCTTGGAAGGGAGGGAAAGAAGGAAGGAAAGAGGGAAGAAGGGGAGTGGGAGGGCATGTGACCTCTCCCATCTGAAGCTGAGCCCTGGGAAAGGAGGGCTGGTGAGAGAACCCCAAGACTCTGTCCCCCTGGTCTCCTGCCTTATTAAATGGCCTATTTTCCCCCTAAGGTTCCAACTGACTTCCTTCTTACTGAGCAATGAAAGAAAGTAAAGGTTTTAGAAATGAAAAATTAAACTAACATTTGTTGAGTTTCGTTTTTATTTTGTGTTTAAAATTTTTTTATCAACTTTGTATCTGTGAAGTTGATACTTCCTATTCCGGTTGGGTTTTGTTGTTGTTGTTGTTTAAACCATTCTGTGGTTCATGCCTATAATCCTAGCTCCTCAGGACACTGAGATCAGAGGATTGCAGTTCAAAGCCAACCCAAGCAGGAAAGTCTGTGAGATTCTTATCTTCAATTAGCCACCAGAAAATAGGAAGTGGTGCTGTGGCTCAAAGTTGTAGAGCACTAGCCTTGAGCTGAAGATCTCAGGGTCGGCACCTAGGCCCTGAGTTCAAGCCCCATGACCGACTGAAAAAAAATTCCATCAATAATTAAATGGCCTGACTTACATAATTGTAACCTCTCTGTACATTTCCTTTGTTAAAAATGTTTTAAAATGATTAAATGGACACATAAATCATAGGATGCAAAGTAGAATATAATACAGCAATACAGCAAGATAAAGGAACCGTAACAGCATGGTGAAATCTTGCAAAGATAAAGTGAAAATGCAAAGAGCCAGAGCTAAAAGCAGACCTTGGGACTGGGAAGATGGCTCAGTGGTAGAGTGCTTGCCTTGCATGCACGAGGCCCTGGGTTCGATTCCTCAGCGCCACATAAGCAGAAAAAGCCAGAAGTGGTGCTGTGGCTCAAGTGGTAGAGCGCTAGCCTTGAGCTGAAGAGCGGAGGGACAGCACCCAGGCCCAGTCATGTCCCACGACTGACTAAATAAATAAATAAATAAATAAGGACCTTTCGGTTTACAGAAAGTCCAAAGCCCAAACAGAACTAAACTATCAATTAGAGAGGGCTAAATTATCAAGGAAAGTGAGAGTTTACATTCTAATCATCAGAGGTGGCCCTCTTTGGAGAGGAGTCTTGGATGAGATTTTGAAGGTTTTCGGGGGGTGACAACATTCTAATTCTGGATTGGGTGGAACATGAGTTATAATTTACAGTAAAGCATTCATGAACATGGCCCTGAAGGTCTTAACATGAAAGCCAGTGCCCAGCTCCTCCTTGCTAGCCCAGTGTCCTTGCTTGCCTCCCAGCAGCTGTAAGTAACCATGACTAATCCTTGACTGCCTCACTCTAAAAACCATGGAGCTTTCTTCAAATCACTTCAAATGAAATTCTTCTCCTTCCTATAAGGTCAACGGTAAGGCCTTCATTTTCATTCTTGATTTTAGCCACTTATGTCTTCTTCCTCTCTCTCTTCTTCTTTGTGAGTCTAAACCTTTCTCAATTTTGTTGAGCATTTAAAAGAACCAACTTTTAGTTTTGCTGGTTTAATTTCTTCTTTTTCTTTTTCTCTTTCTGTCTTACTGGGGATCAGGGCCTGGCATAGGCTGTGTCTTTAGCCTGCTCTGTTGTTTTCCTATTGTGTTTCATCTGTCTCCATTCTAATCTCCCCCTTCCATTGGTTTTGAATTTAGTTTGCTCTCCATTTTCTTGTAATGTGGAAGGTTACGTTATTGGTTTGAAATCTAGTTTAATGTATGTTCTTATAGCTACAAATTTCCCTCTGAGTGATGCTTTGGCTGCATCCTGTAAAGTTTTTGTTTTTGCAAGTACCTGGTTTTGAACTCAGGGCTTGGAGCTTGCTTGACTATCGCTCTACCACTCAAGCCACACCTCCAAACTAGCTTTATGCTGTTTAATTAGAGGTAGACTCTATGGAACTTTTTTGTCCAGGTTGGCTTCAAACAAAGATCCTCCAGTTTTCAGCCTCCCATGTAATTAGGATTACAGGTATGAGCCATTGCTGCCCAGCTCCCATAAGCCTTGATATGCTATGTTATTAATTTTATTCATCTCAAAGTATTTTCTTATTTCCTTTGAGATTTAGGTTTTTTGACCTATTAATTTTTACTTCCTAAATTTCCTTTTGCTCTTGAGTACCAATTTCACTCTACACTGTCATCAGACAACAAACTTTGTATGCTTTCAATCTCTCTAAATTTATTGAAGCCTGGTTGGCAGCCAAAGATACAATCTACCCTACAGAGTGTTGCATGTACACGTGTATTCTGCTAATGTTGGATGGAATTCATTCGATCACAATTAGAAGCTATTATCTGTGAGGTTTCGTTGGTTCATAGTGTTGTTCAATTCTCCCATCTCCTTGCTGATCTACTATGTAGTTATGTTTATATATACAAGTCACAACCCCAATTTCAGGACCTATGAGCAAGAGCATGAATGAGGAGCTGGACTGCCTGTCCCTGTTCTCCAATACAGGATGGCCACCCTCAACCCCACACTGCCTTTTAGCCTGGGGCCCTGGGCTCTGTATAATATCCTATCAACTAAAGTACTAAAGTAACCCCCAGCTGGGTTAGTCTAGATAAAAATATTCTCAACCCTGGGGCAAACAAAACAGAGCTAGACAAGGTCCTAGAGACCATGGGGAGTCAATACCTTGTGGCACAGATTTGGGAATCTGAGGCCAGAGAAGGAAAGGATTTTGTTCTAGATTTCATGGAGCCAAGTCCAGTGGTGTGGCATCACCAGTACAGCCCACCAAGACTAACCCACTAGTTACCAAGAAAAAGAGGACCCTCTGCTACCATGGTCTGTTTCTTTTCCCTCTGTAGTGTGCTGGGCAGGGACAGGTCAAGAGGGCATGGGAGAAATTGTGCTGAATGAACTTCCCAGGACATGTTCATCCCAGACGCTCTACTCAGAACTGTGTGACCTTGGGCAAATCCTTCTCCCTTTCTGAGCTTCAATTTTCTCATAAACACAATAACAAACTTCATGATCATTGTCACCATTTACTGATTTCTTACCATGTACCCGGTACTGTGCATATAGAATCCCATTTGAGACAGAGAGAGAGAGAAAACAAAACAATGGGGGAGAGGTGACATTGATCAAGATGCATTATACTCATAAGTTGATATTTTTCATTGAAATCCCTTTGAGCAATTTATTAAAGATAATAATAATTTTTTTAAAACACACAGAATCCCAGCTGGATGCCAGTGGCTCACACCTGTAATCCCAGCTACTCTAGAAGCTGAGACCTGGGGACCACAGTTCAAAGCCAGCCCAGGCAGGAAAATCCAAGAGACTCTTATCTCCAATTAACCAACAAAAAGTCATAAGTGGAACTGTGGCTCCAGTTGTAGAGCACTTGCCTTGAGCAAAAAGATCAAGGACAGTATCCAGATCCTGAGTTCATGCCCCAGGACCACATCCCCCCTCCCCAAGAGGAATTCCAGTCACTCCTCCCAACTGTCTTGGAAGAGGTAGGTAGTGGTATCCTAGGTGGAAGCTGGGGCTATAAGGTGAAATAATTCATTCCAAGGCACAGAAATTCAGCCCTTACTCTCTCTCATGGCTGTAAAGCTTTGGCACAGAAAACCACTCCTGCCACACAACCCTCTATGTATCATGGACACATATTTACCTATTTAATGAAGAGGCAGGAGTAGGCGAAGATGGACTGGCAGTGCTGGGGTTTGTACTCAGAACTCAGAGCCTGATACATGCCAGGCAGAAACTCTAACTAGAGCCATGGACCCCTGCCCATTTTTTGCTTCAGTTATGCTTTGGATAGGGTCTTGCATTTCTGCCCAGGGCTGATCTTGGGTTACATCTTCCCACCTAAGTGACTCTCACAGGTGCACGCCATTATATCCAGTTTTTGTTGTTGTTGTTGAGAGAGGGTCTCACTAACTTTTTGCCTGGCTTCAAATTGCAATCCTCCCATCCCTGCCGATGAGTAGCTGGGATTCTAGGTGTGAATCACCCCTCTTATCCCGTTGACTGGTATTACATCACCATTTTCTTGGATGAGATAGTTGGTCCTTATCAGTGAGAGGAACATGCTAAAGTCTTTCCACATGGAATGAACTGCCAGCTTGAATTCCCTTTCATCTCTCCCTGGATCAAATAAAACCAGTTTTATTAAAAGAATAATAATAATAACAGTAGATAAGATAAAATAACAAGAGATGAAGGGAACAGGAGATGGTCAAAGCAGATATCAATTGTAACCGGGCAATAGGTATTTGGGACTCATTAAGTTTTCACTCCAGCTTTGAATGTTTGCAATTTTTCATAGTAAAACATGAACACAGACCTGCAGGTGTTCTGACTTCAGGAAGACCCCCTACCATGGGCAAGCTGGTTATTCCCATACAAACGCGCCACTCCTCAGAGACAAGTCCCACAGTCCTCAGCATCCCCAGTGCCAGCTGGGGGCTGGTCTCGCAGTGAGGGTGGCCATACTGCCTGGCACAAAGTGAGGCTGTGCTTGACTAGGTGTTTCCTTCTTGCCCTGGGCATCTGCCAGCCGGGAGATCTACTGTTCCCCCAGGGTTGGGAAGATAGAGACACCATTCCCTCCCTCAACCCTGGAGAGCCCTCCTGAAGGGATATGGAAGGAATGGAGGCCTCTGCTTTAAATAATAGACAGGCAGGAGTGGGAGGGAGGCTTTAGTTCCCTTCCCAGACAAATGTGCCCCAGCTGGGGGTCTCCACCTGCCAGGAAGGGCAGGCTCAAGCTGGACTTCTAGGCCTATATTCACAGCCAGCATCCCCATAGCAACAAGCTAGTTAGAGGGTCCTCAGCACAGCCCTCTGGGGCCACTTATCTACACCCCCCAGGAGGGCGGCATTAATAGGCCACTCCCTGCTCCCAGCTCTCAGACTGTCCAGGGTGATTCCCATCCCATCTCTCCCCAACCCCCATACTCCCTGTTGTAAGGATCCTAGGAGACAAAGGCCCCATCACTGGCCAAGCACACAAGCATAACTTCTTTCTTGCCTGTCTGTCTCTGTCTCCCCTCTCTCTCTCTCTCTCCTTCTCTCTCTCCCTCCCTCCCTCCCTCCCTCCCTCCCTCTCTCTCTCTCTCACACACACACACACACCTCATATAGAACTTCCCCAACACATCGAGACTGTTATTGGTTTCATGGGAGGAAAGGGGTAAACATGCAAACATTTTACGCCTGAATCCAAACACACGGTTGCAGACTGATACGCTGAACACACATCACACAACACATCCCCAAAGACTAACATACCACACAAACACATATACATCACACACACACACACACACACACATAATGTCCATATATTGTACATCCCACACACATCATGCCTGTATGCCACAGAGATACACACAATGCACATATATCGCAACTCTCACACAGCATGCACGCTTATACACACACACAGAGCTCCAAACTGAAGAATAAGTCTGGGCTTTGCTACCAGATTTGGACATCAGTGTGGGAAAGCCCTGCTCTACTTCATGCAATAGGTGAGTAACTGAGCCTCTTTCCACTTCGGCTTTTCTAACTCTACATTGAGAATCATTAGAGCAACCATGTGTGTGGCTTTCAAGATTAAATGTAATCATGAGAACATCATGATAAGATGTTCAGTAAATGTCTCCTCCTTTCTCATGCTGACCTGCGGCAGACTCTGGTTAGATTGGGTTTGAGAGTAAAGCAGCCTGGACTCTGGGCACTGCCAGGGGCCAGCTGCTGGCTCTGAGCAGTTGCTTGTACTCTCTCAGAGCCCCAGTCCCTTGACTCTGGGTGGCTATGGGGGTTAAATGAGTTAGCAGCACTTTAGTACCAAGCTTGATACAGCATCAATGTTGCTGTTGCAGGAATCAGAATAATAACGACATTACCATACAGTTGCTGATGGCAGGTGCCTCCAACAGAGTATCTCCCATGTGCCCAGCTCTTCTGGCTCATAGTCTAAGACAGAGACAGGGCCTCCTGCTTTCACAGGTGGAAAATCCACTCATGCCACAGAGGCAGGCAGTGGTGGTGTGGAAGTTCGAGCTGACTCTGTGGATCTCTGGTCATGCTGCAGTACCCAGGCAGTGGCACTACCCTCACCATTGAAGAAGGGAAGGATCATAGACCTATTCGGCCCCAAGACCCTACCTCTCACTTGGTGGGAGAGAGGGATGAGGTCCTGAAAAGAACAGCCAGTAGCAGACTCTGGGCACTATTCCCTCACATTCTCTCCAGTACCCCTTCCCCATGTGGAGGCAATGGGAAAAACAGAGCATCTACAGCTGGTGGGGGACATGGGTCTGACTCTTATTGGAAGAGACTCTTGAATCCTGCCGTAAATTCCCCCATGCCCTTTCAGTTATTCTTTCCCCCTTTCTCCTCACTCCCTCTTCTTCTCCATTCCTTTCCCCTTGACCAAGTTTGACCAAATCCCCATTCCTCACCCTCATTGACACTGGACCCCAGCGCTGTCCCATTCCTGCATCCTCTTCATTTCCCCATCTTTAATGGGGAAATATCTGATGTAAAGAGTCACAAAGAGAACCTGGAGAAACCCACAGCACAGCGCATGCCTACATGCCACAACGAATCAGGAAATACACTGATTTTGATCCTCACCATCACCAGCTCTTTCCAATATCTCAGGCTCCCTGGCAGATCCTGGCTCTGGATCTCAGGCTCAGGCATTCCTTCCTTCTCCCAAAGATGGAGTCCTAAGAGCCTATGGGGACGGGGACTTGTGCCAGGTACTGAGCCCCATGGCCTCCAAGAGGAACCCTCACTGGGCATGAGAGAGAAGTGGTAGTCAGTACGTGACAGAGGGCATGCATACAACCAGCTCGGTGGCCCTCACTGTAGGATGGGAATCCTACATGGGAATCTCCAGGCACCTTTAGGCCCAGGGTGGACTCCCATTCAATGCATCAGGATTGCAGTCCAGAGCTCTAGCAATGTTTTATTATTTATTCATTTGTTTCTTTCTTTATTTTTGCCAGTCCTGGAGCTTGAACTCAAGGCCTGAGCACTGTCCCTGAGCTTCTTTTGCTCAAGGCTAGTACTCTAACACTTAAGCCACAGCACCACTTCTGGCTTTTTCTATCTATGTGGTTCTGAGAAATTGAACCCAGGTCTTCATGCATGCTAGGCAAACATTCTACTACTAAGCCACATTCTCAGCCTGCTATGGCAATGTTTTAAATCCACTGATTCTAGAATACATGTTGTTGTCCAAGCATGAGCTGAGAGGTCTAGGGCTCCCAGAGAAGACCATGGCAGGTCAGGTGCTGGCTGGCTGCACAGCCTGAGCAGAGGGGGAAAGCCTGGAATGAACAAGGGACAGGGCTTGAGGGGAGGGGAGAGTTCTGCAGAACGAAAATCCTCATCAGAGCATCCCTACCCCTTAGCCCACTGACAGGCAATCCTCACAGTGTCCCTCCAGTGACATCATGATGGGCTGGAAGGCGCATGTTTCACTGCTTATGGTACAAGTCTGAGAGACAAGTCCAAGCTCAGCACCACCATTGGGAAAGGTCTTATGCTACCCTAGAACCAGCCTGTCGAAGCAGGCAGTATGGGAGAGAAGGATAGACTCTTAGACACATGGACCCCCAAAGCTAGAAAGAATCTCAGAAACCAGCATGCACAATTCCTCACTATACAGAAGAAAAACCTGAATCCTGGAAAAGGGTGTTGTAGGAGTCAACCAGCACATAAATGGCAGCATTATTACCAATGAGATTTCCCCGCATTCTCCCCACCACCACCACCACTACCACCCCCGGGGGCAGAAAGAGTCCCAGGATGAGTGATGTCACTCTAAGAGGATGCTAAAAACTTACCCTGGATAGAAGTATGCCAAGATTTCAGGAAAGGGGATTTGTAGTATTGTGGCAGTACGGCTGGGACAGGAACTGTCACCCAGAAGGCTCATGTGTTACAGGCTGATTGCCAGCTGATAGGCTGAGAAGTGATTGGATCATGAGCTCTAACTTCTCTTTTCCCCCTTCCCCCGGCTCCTCTTGCTCTCTCTCTCTCTCTCTCTCTCTCTCTCTCTGCCTATGACTCGTGAGGTGACTTACTTTGCTCCCCCACATACTCCCAGGCATGAGGTGCTGTCTCCCCACACTCAACTCCAGAAGCAATGGAGCCAAATCACCATGGACTCAAACCTCTGAAACCAAATTAAATCCTTCTTCCCTTTAGTTGTTTCCTCAAGTATTTTTGGCCCGGCAACAAAAAATATCTAACCCAAGTGTCCTAGGGCAGCTCGCACAAATTATCACAGGCTTGGTGGCTTTAAACCACAGAAATGGAGTCTCAAGGTTCTGGAGTCAAGGTGGTATCATCAGCAGGGCTAGCTTCTTTGGGAGGATCTGAAGGAGATTTGATTCCAGGGCTTCCTCTTGGCTTCTGGTGACTGTTGGCCACTCTTGGTGTCCTTGGCTTACAGCTACACCCCTCCAATCTCTCTCCATCTCATCATATTTCTTGTATGTGTCTACATTCTCTCTCTTCTGTCTTTTAGGAAGAAACCTGCCATTGTATTCAGTGGCTATCTAGGATGAGCTCATCTCAGGATCCTTAACTTAATCATAATGGTAAAGACTGTTTGCAAATAAGGTCATTCACAGGCACCAAGAGTTAGGTTTTAGATATATCTTGTTATTTTCTTACTAAACATTTTTAAATGCATATTTTTTTCTTGACTATTATCTACATAGAGCCATCTCCATCTTATACTCCAGCGACCCTCAAGTGTGTTCAGCAGAATCCAAACTCTATCCTGAAGCCAAATGGAAGCCCAGCTCCCATACCTATCCCCTCATCTGGCCTACCTCGTATGGCTGGCACCTGTTCATCAATGTACCTCTTTAGTGATGGGGTCCAGAGAAGCCCCAGGGCTATGGTGAAGTACCTTAGAGCTAAGCCACTAGCTTTAGTCAGGAACTGTGTCCCCATGGTCCCGTTCATGCAAACTGGGAGCAAGGCAGCTTTTGAGCAGCCTTATTTTACTGCCTGAAAGAGGTGGGGAGGATGAGATCCAGACCACTGGAAAATCCAAACCAGAAGATATAGCATTCTGATCTGGGCAGCAGTGTGCTCATATGCAGCCTTTACCCTTTCTACACTTCAGTTTTCTCACTGTAACAGAGACCAGCGATGGTACTCATGTCTGCCTGTCCCTCAAGCAGTCTCAAGGGAGATTGGAGCTCCGATTTCTGCCCCAGCCCCTCTCATCCCCCTGTGATACAGCACATCTCACATGGAAGCATAACACCAGACTTCTTCCATCTCTTTTCTCCCAGAGTATGGGATTTCTTTGTAGGCAGCAACCATGTTTATTTACCTTTAGATTCTGCATTAACAGTAGACAACACTTAAAAAGTGCTTCTGGGCCAGGATCAACCCTGCCAGCTACACCCTGTTATCCTTGCAGACAAGAAAGCTGCAGCACAGAGAAATGCCCAGCCCTCTCCTGGCACATAAAATTTGTCCCATGAAGCTGGGTATGGGGGCTCACATCTGTAATCCTAGCTACTCAAGAGGCTGAAGTCTGAGAACTGTGGTTCAAAGCCAGATCTAGCAGGGAAGTCCATGAGACTCTTAGTTCCAGTTAGCTACTAAAAAGCCAGAAGTGTGTGGCTCAAGTGGTAGAGCACTAGCTTTGAGCAACAAAAGCTCAGGGACAGTGGCCAGGCCCTAAGATCAAGCTCCAAGAGCACCATACACACAAAGTGTCCCACGCATTTCCATTAGATAGATGGAGAGGTAGACACTTGAGCCAATGAGTAGGCTGGTGGGATTGGTGGATGGATGGGTAGGTGTGTGGAAGGATGGATGGGTACACAGGTGGGCAGAGGGACTGATGGGTAAACAGATGAGTGTATGAGTGAGTAGGTTGGGTGGGTGGGCAGGTAGAAAGATAAATGAGACACGAAGACAGGTAGACGGATAAATTGATGAGTGGGATGGATTGATGGATAGATGTTAGACTAGAGGGTAGATGGTAGTAGATGTGTAGATGAGTGAATGAATGTAAGGACGGGTATGTGAATAGTGCTTATGAGACTTTGCATTATCAAGTTCTAAGACTGAGGAAACAACCTATATAGAAATCGCAAAGGAAACTTCCTCGTCAACAGGAAGAACATACTGGAAGCAGATGGTGCCGCGGCCAGCCCAGATCTCCAGCAGGCCACCATTGCCCAGGCCTGGAATTTTCCCTCCATGCCCCAACATCGCCCCCAAGCAGTCCCCCATGCCAGCGGATGCAAGGTTGGCAAAGGCAGCAGGTGGGCGGGCAGCTTGTTCCCTCTTTGTTGGCGGTAACCTTCCTCTCGGCTGCTTGTTCTCCGAAGTGTTACACTTGTCTTCCTGCAACACTTGGATACCCGAGCCAATTTTGTCATGCAAATGAACTCAGCCCATTGTAAATCCCGGAGAAGGGGTGGCAGGCGTCGCTGAGCCAGAGGAGGCGGGGCTGTGTTGAGAACAGCTTCACTGCTGCCCCCTTCGCTACCACGGAAGAAGGAATTAAAGGCCTTTCCCTTTGGATGCTCAGCCCTTTCTCCCCAGAATCCACCACATTAGCTGGAGCTGCAATGGGCTCTCTTCCTTCATTGATTGATTGTCTGGGACCCTGAGGGGAGCAGTGCCTTGCTCATAGCCACACAGCCTGTTAGCCAGGGTTCAGGCAAGTCTTCTGACCCTCACCATATCCCTCTCCACTGAGTTGAGCTACACCTGTCATCATCCTCATTCAGAGCCCATGATCCTCCAGAATGGTCTGATTCCATCCTCCCACCCCAGCTACAGGGTGAACCTGAGGAGTTAGGACCTCCCATTAGCTACTTCTATTAGGGGTTAGGGCTGCAGGACTGACATATAGACAGGGACAGGACTAGCCTGGAAAACCAAGAAGATCCAGGGGTGAAACTTAGCTAGAGATGGGTTCATGTCCTCATCGATTAGCCATGCCTGGACTAATAAGTACTAACTGGTCCGGGACAGGGGTGCATGCCAACAAGGGCAGACGGATGCCAGGACCAATGTCAGGAGAAGGAAGAGTACTGGGACACAAGGCAGACCATGACTGCCTCTGCCCCATCCCTGTCCCCACTCCCCCTGCCCCCCTCTCTAAGAAAGCCCATGAGTTCTACCTATGGGTGGAGGGGACGGTGAGGGCAAGGGCAGAGCTACAAGCAAGCTGACAGCACATAGTGTGACTATGGGCGGAAGAGAAGACTGGCATTATGTGGCAAGGCTGCCACATGCCAGATTCTCTGTCTCAGCTTCAGACAGTTCTCACAGGAATTCTTTAGCATGAGGAGTTGTCCCCATTTTATGGATTAGAAGATTGGGTCTGGCGAGATCCCATGACTGGCCAAAGCCAAAAAGCTATCTGGAGAACACTAGGTGGAGACAGTGATATATTGATTACAACCCTGTCTCCATCTGTCCCAGCCATTATGCAAACAATCACTTTGCTCCCTGCCCCTCCTTGCCTTGTCTTAAAATCCCCTTCCTTGTCCACTTTCTGCTTGGTTCTGCTTTCCCCTTGAGCCACCTTTTCCTACCTTGGACAGCGCTGTCTCTCTCTTCTCTGCCCACTTCTGCTTCTCTCATTCATAATCACCATCTTGGTTGTTTGCCAAAATGTATATAGTGTTGATTTTCCTCACTAATCCTAAAAGGCCAGGCTGGGTCCCAATTGTCCACACCACAGACTCTTGTGACCAGTGACCCTCAGGCTGTCACTCTGGACTCTCTAGTGTCATGTGGGTCTCCCTGCCAACCTGATTTCATCCCCCATCACTAAATCCCTGTGCTGATGATGCAACCAACCCCCTTCTCAGCTGCTCTGAGCCATCCCAGATGCAAGAGATCAATCACTGGCTGCTGCAACTATTCACAATCCTGAGGCTCATCCAGGCTGATCTTCAGGAGCTCTGACTAGAATGGCCCCACAGATGGGCTCAGGGCCCCTGAAGTCAGTGGCAGGGCCTTGCATTCCCCGCTCTGCTCCCCATGGCTTTCCGCTCCAGTGCTCCCTCCTGCCTGGCCGTCCTCCCAGGCAGGAGCAGCCCAGAAGGCAGGATGCTGCAAAGGAAAGCAACTCTTTGCAGCTGGGAATCTGGTTCTGTCTAGGCACTGCAGTAGGCCTGGGTCCAGACCTTTTCTTTTCTGGACATTGGCTTCTCAGAAGGCAAGAGAGAGATAAGACTTTGACAAAAACCAAGCTGGCTTTTGTGGGATCAGGGTCAGAGCTAAAACATTCACTTAAGCTGAGACGCCTTTCTCTGGAGTGCCCAGCCTAGCCAGACAATGGCAGCACTGAGCTGTTCAGAAGTTCCACTAGCAACAGCTACTGTAAAGGTAACAAGCAGGTTTCCTGAGCACTTAGTATGTGCAGGCATTGTGCTAAATAAACCTCCTCACACGTGTGATCTCATCAGGCTTTATGACCTCTCTACGACATGACTACGTTATTATCCCCATTTCACAGCTGGGCAAAGGGCCAGATCTAAAAGGCTTTTGTTCCAAGCTGCCCCCAGCCCATTCTGCTGACCAAGCTCCACTTGCTCTTTCACACGAAGGCTCAGTGCCATCTTGGTTCTAGGGCTTAGCTTGAGGACCCTGAGCCACTCTGCCCAGATTTTCCCACCTCTCTCAGATGGGCTTGATTTCTTTGGAGAAAAGATATAATGAAAGTAGGAGGAGGCGGGGAAGGAGGATGTTACCCACAGTGCACACTTGTCTAGAGGGAAAGACCATGGGTCACAGGTGTTCAGACTAGGACCTCCTTCCCAACACCACAGGAAAAGCAGAGTAAGGGTGCTCATTGCTCTCAGCAACCCAGGCAAACACTCCAAGATCACAGGATCCTACCCTGCCCTCTCTCATCACACACACACACACACACACACACACACACACACACACAGATTCCTTCTCTAGATCTCAATTTCCTCATCTGTGCCAGGTAAGAACACAACCAAAAGGCTCCCCCACCCCCGCACCCATCCTGCCACAACCCGTTTGGAGCTCAGCAAACCCCTGGGTACTGCTTACTCACATCCCTGTATTGAACATGCCATGGGCACCCTTCTAAAGTGCCCAGGCCAGAGGACCCTGACGACACTAGCCATTCATCAAGGGCCACTGGTGCACCGGGCTGCGGGGGTAATTCTGCTGGCATAATGTATGCCCTGCGCTGCGGCCCCAGTCACTCAATCCCAGCCGGTCTGTGGAGGCTGAGATAGTCCTTAATGAGAAGAGCCCCGGCTTTATCTGCTTTCTACTTCAGCCATTATCTCCCCCAGTCTATAGACACGCAGTTACCTCTGACAATAACGCTCAGAGGCAACAAATGCTGATGAGTTTTCTATGCAGTCCGCACAATAAGTCTATCAAAACAACCCCGGAAAATTATGAACCCTGGTGACAGACAAATACAACCGGCTTCGGTGTGAATTTAGAGCCCCCAATGCTACGTTTCTTTTAATTCTTCAGGCTTCCCTTATCTCTGCTGTTCCTCTTCTGGTGGGGAGATAACAGTAATTCTTCTCTGTGCTGGGTTTTTTTTTTCCCCCTTTCCCTCCCCCCCACCCTTTTTGCTTTTTTTTTTTTCCACCCACTGAGTGAGATGTTTTCCGTGTCTTTCTGCTTGCTAAAGATAAAGGGTTAAAGACCAACTTATGTTGGGTGCTGGGGAAAGGGGGAGGGGGCAAGGGAGGGGGGGGAAGTAATCAGCATTCAAGAGATTGCTATCGGAGAAACCGCGCAGAGAACAGTAATTTTGCTGGCTTCGGCGAGGGCTCTCTCCACCGCCCCCCCCTCTTTTTTATGAATGCACATAATGCCTGGAGTGTTGGGGGCAGATAAAAGAATTAGCAGCAGCCAGGGGGACGGAGGCCCAGAGAACAGGGGAGAATTAGAATGTCTATCTTTGTCTCTTCCGGCTCATCCAGCCAGCCGAGGCTCCCAGCTCGTAAACAATTTAATCTTTTTGCTACAGTTAAAATACAAAGACAGCAAGCCTCCTTCTTCCAAATGGAAAAGGGAGGAGGAGCAAGACCGGAGGAGGAGGAGGATGGGGCTGGGGGCTTGAGCCAGAGGGAGACAGAAAAGGGCTGACACCACCAACTTTTCTGCTGCAGGCTTAGTTTTAAAGACCTCAAAAGTACCCTGTAACCCCTGCTTGGGCCGCCCCCCACAGGGGACACATTGGTCTAGCCCACTTGAGAATGGGAGGCACAGTAGTAAGGGTCTTGCTCCTGCCAAGGGTCCCTAGTTCCTATCTACCTTGGAGGTGGCAGCTGTTGGTGTACATCCCAGGCTTCTTTCCTTGGCCATCTACTGTCCAGGTATCCTTATTCCTGCTCCTTCCTGGAGCCCTAGGCTCTGGTGGACACGCTCAAGTTATGCAAATGAGACTCTCAGGGTGGGAGCTATCATGCTCCATACAAGATAATGATGAGCTCTCTGGGTAGAATGGGGGCTCCGGCTCTCCAGCTCCTGCCTAAGACCAGGGATGGCGAAAGAATGAGAAAGAAGGCTGTTCCTTTCCCAATTCTCTTGTTCTGCCATGTGTGTGCGTGTGTGTACGTGTGCGCACACGCACACACACACACACATGCGTACACACAGTGGAGGGACTGGAGGAACTGGATTCTAGGAAAGACCATCCCTTAGGAGGAGCCTTTCTGAATAAATAAATCAGATCATTTTTTGAGAAACTGAAAGTGAGCAAGAATAAAGAAGATTTCTGAGAGGCCCCAGGGATAAAGGATTAGAGGAGGCAAGACCCTCCAAGCCTAGGGAAGCCAGTGACCCATGCAATCGATCCACTAGGTGTACTCAGAGCAGCCCCTGGCCCCCAAGTGCTCACCATACCCGCACACTATTGGCGTGTTCAGCTACTTCATCTGGATCTTTTGTGTGCAACATGAAACGCCCAGTTTTCATAGGGCTAAGTTGGAAGCTGGCTCCTCCCTCTCCACCCTCATACTGCCTATAGAGTGCTGGTCTTTGTGATGGCGTTGAATTGATGGTTTTCATTTGTTTGGGAGTCCCCCAAAGTCTTCCTCATCTCTGAACACCCGAGCGAGCCTGCTGACTGTTTGCTGAAGTGGTTTGGTAATGAGTAGACTGGCGAATGAATGAAGTCAAATCAGATAGGCAGGGGAAGAGGGTGGGGAAGAGGCTCTCTTTTGGATACCTGACATACACTGGAGGAGGGGAGACTCGGGGGAAAAGGACAGGGTGGGAGCAATAGGAAGGAGGGATGAGGGAGCGGAAGGAGGGAGTACAGTACAGGGATCGGGTCCCTTTTCCCAGGTTCCATTAGCTGGAGCCTTAACAGCAAGATCCTGGACCCAGCCAACTGCATCTCAGCTGATGCCTAGCTACATTCTGAATGGGAATGGCTGGGAGTGGAGTGTGGGTGGGGAGGGATGTCTTGCTCTTACTAGGAGTCCCTGGCTTCTTTCTTCCTGGGAGGTGACATCTGGGCATTTGCCACATACTTCTTTCCCCAGCCAGCCAGTCATTCAGTCATCCATTCATAACTCTGATAGATCGCCTACTGTATGGAAGACACTTAACTATGGGGATAAATAGGACACCCTAAGCCCTTGGGGACCTTCCTCAGGAGGCACGGGGAGAATCATGAGCTGGCTCATCTGCTAGTTAGCTATTAAACCTGAGTAGGTCAACCTCTCTGAGCTTCAGGTCTCCATCTGTGAAATTGAAACCATAATGCCCTCTGCCTTACCCGGTTGTGTTAGCACATAGTAGGGACTGGGCGTGTGTTGATCACACTAATGCAAAGTCATACCTTGCAATGACAGGTAGGAATGGCACAATAGACCAAGAGTACAGAAAACGTAAGAATACTAGCAGTACCATGGAGAAGATGTTAGTGTTTTGTTTTGTTTTCTTGTTCATCCTGCTACTGCCTCTCACTTCAGGCTGGGAAGTGGGGGTTCAGAAGACACTCTTTAGAGCCCCTATAGGGGTAGAGTTTGGGCCAAGGAAAAGGGACTGTGGACCCACTGGGCTCTTTCTACAACTTGAGAGGTCACCCCACACTGTAGCGATGTCCAGCTGAGGTCCAGCCAGGCTCTTCCTTCTGTCTCAACTCCAAGTCACACTTAAATAACCCTCTTTTCTCACCCCTGACTCCAGTGCTATCCAGAAAATGACCCGTGTGTTTGAGAGGCACAGAAGTAGAACATAGCTATGAACATGGGTACTTATCAACAATCCTGAAGAAAATAGTTTAATGCTGATCCTACAACCTGATACCAAATATTTTTCAATGTCTTAAGCCAGGGCATCCCAAATTGACCACATATCCAGTATTACTTGGGTAGCTATATAAAAAAGAAAAGAAATAATAACTTCATCCTAAGGGTAGTGCCTTGGAACTATATACTTTGGTTATCCATCACATTCATTCAATCATCAATTCATAAAAGTGGTAAATCGCCTACTGTATGCAAGGCCCTTAACTGTGAGGTAAATATAAGCCTGACCTTAAGTAGGGCAGAGCACAAGAGGAGAACTCAGGCAATTGCACAAGTAACACAGAGGCAAGGTATGAGTGAACACTTCCCAGGAGAAAGCAAGTTACCAGAGTTCAGTCGCAATTCCAATTCCAGAAATCCAGGGGTCCATGGCACAAACACCGAGGTCTTATTTCTTCAGAGAGGTGAAGCACTTCACCCAAGGTCACACAGCTGGGTGTGCCATAAATACATGATGAATCTAATGAGATTATTCACCAACACCAATTACATCTTAACCACTAATAACTTGGCTCTGGCTCCCCTAATGGGATTTCCTCCTTGGACATCAGCCTTCCCTTCCCCCACTTCCACTGACATGGGCCAATTAGACAAGGGCAGGTGCTGTGATTGGGGTCACGGTGAGAGAAAGAGATGGAGAGGACTATAGCTCACCCTTATCCTCAGCTGAGAAAAAAGTGGTCAGTGCCAGGCACTCATAGCTTCTTGCAATGGAGTCTTGGACAGCTCATCCATGGAGAGAGAAGGGCAGGTATAGCAGGCAGATCCTGTGATGTAAATGCCTGAGGGACACTCATTTCGGACACTGCATCCCTTCCGTTCCATGTCTGAAAATATCAGGCCTGGGGTGGGGTCGGGCTGCACAGACAGACATTCACTAAGATAAGCAGACTTGAAGACAAGACCTAGAAAGGAGATTTTTATTTTATTTTTTTATGTTTTGTCCCATACCGGGGCTTGAGCTTAGTGTCTGAGCATTGTCCCTTAGCTTTTTTTGCTCAAGGCTGGTGCTACACCACATGAGCCACACATCCCCTTGTCTTGTGTGTGTGTGTGTGTGTGTGTGTGTGTGTCTTTAATTGAAGAGTCTCTCTTTAAAAATGTAATGCTTATTAAAATAAATCAGTCACAAAATGGCAAATCGTGTGTGCGGTTTTAGTTCCATAAAGTACCTACAGTAGTTAAATTCACAGAAAAAGAAATTAAAATTAAATTAAAAATTAAAAAAAGGAGTCTGACAGACTTTCCTGCTTGGGGGATCTGAACTGCGATCCTCAGATCTCAGCCTTCTGAGTAGCTAGGATGACAGGCATGAGCCACCAGTGCCCAGCTAACAAGGAGATTGTGTGTGTGTTGGGGGGGGGGTCATGGGGCTTGAACTTTGGGCGTGGGAGCTGTCCCTGCGCTCTTCAGCTCAAGGCAAGCACTCTACCACTTGAGCCACAGTGCCACTTCCAAACAAGGAGATTTTTAAAGGGGCAAGAATACAGCTCAGTGGTAGAGCTCTTGTCTCTCATACATGAGGCTTAGCACCAATGAGGGGGTACAGGGACAAGAAATACACTTATGCCTGGGAACAAATCAGATCTGAAGTTACACCATCACAAAGCTAACTCCTGAGAGCTGCAGAAAAGCAGACAGCCAGAGAGACAGAAATGTGTTAGGTACCTACTCTGTTCAGGCATGGGGTGATAAAGGTCTTTGCCCTCACAGAACTCATGAACTGGTGGGAGAAGGCAAGAATAAAAACAGTGGTTACAATATACTGAGCAAACCACAAAGAAAAAGAAAAGGCCAAGGTGGGTGCTAATGGCTCATGCCTGAATCCTAGCAACTTAAGAGGCTGAGATCTGTGAACCAGAAATCTGGTTCAAAGCCAGCTCAGGCAGCAAAGTCAGTGAGATTCTTACCTCCAATTAACCACCAGAAAACAGGAAGTGGTGCTGTGGCTCAAAGTGGTAGAGTGCTAGCCTTGAAGGAAAAAGCTCAGGGATAGCACCCAGGCCCTGAGTTCAAGCTCCATGACTGACCAAAAACAAAACAAATAATCAAACAAACAAAAAACCACCAGTGGCCAGTGAAGCACAAGAAAAGAGCCAGAGAGAACAAACCCACAAAAGTTCTATGTTTCAGAGGTGCTGATATAAAAGAAGGAAGAGATGGAGACTTGGAACTACTCAGAGAACAAAAGAATGTGTGTGTGCGCGTGCACACACACACACACACACACACACACACAGAAGCCAACACCTGCTGCCTGTGGTACTGAAGAAGGTTGCTTCCCACCACCTTCTCTGGGCAGGCCCCAAACCTTCCCTATGGGGATTCAAAAAGGGGGCTCTTAGAGACACTGGTTCAGGTGGGGAAAAGCCAGGCCCTGCTGGAGGTAAGCAGGTGTTCAGGTGTGTGAGCGCGTAACAGGGAGGTGGGCAGCTCTACCCCTCAGCCATCCTGGGTGACAAGGCCAAGGGCTCAGCTCCTGCCCACTGTGAGTCACAGATATGGCTGTGCAGTGTTCTGATCAGCAGTCCCTGTCCCAAACCAAGAGCCATTCAGTGGGCCCAGAGTACATACAGTAAGATTCCTTTGTCACCTAATCTGGGACCCTGCAGTTCTCAGAGCTCAACTCTCTGGGTCTAACTTGAATCCCGCCTGCCACAGTTCAGGTCCAATTCCAGTGATAAAATGGGAGAGCACAGGGCCACAGATCGCCTATTTCCAGGGAACTCCCTTCCTTCTGATCGGGCTCAGCAGCCTGGTCAGCTGGAGTTGCCTAGAGGAGACCTCCCAACCCACCTCAGCGGGTCTCTGGGCCCAGTTCCATCACCCAGGGCAGAAGAGTCCTGAACCTACCCCGGCCCCTCTCCACAATTGGGCCCTACACTCGCCCACCTATTTAATAGTATAAGGTCAGACACCCAGGCCATCCAGTCCCACCCATCTGAGCCCTAGGAGGGGGTACACATACTCTATGTACCCTCCTTCCTCACGCCCCATCTTTCCTTCTATTCTACACACGTTTGTGGGGACCTTCTCATTATGCTAAACAGAGGGATGCCAGGGCCCAAAGCAGATAAACCCTTCAGGAACTGGCGAGATGGTAAAGGGGCCGAAGAGACTGACCCAGGGCAAACCATCTCCACAAAGGGCTCCACGCTGCCCACCCAGCGCTTGGCTGCCTGGGATCGGTGGCCAGCATCCCTGGTGCACCCCGCTCAGCCTGGAGCGCGTGCACAGGTGGGGGGTGGGAGCATGCGTGGAGAAGGAGGGGGTGTGGAACGCGGGGGTGCGCTTGGCTTTCCCAGGCTGGGTCAGTATTCCAGGCCTTCCCCCCCCCTCCCCCGTGTTAAGTGCAGGGCCCAAGCTTAAGTAGCAATTAAGGCTGCCAAGGAAAAAAGAGAAGGCCAAACGGCTTGTTTATTTCCCTCCCCTGAACTCCCCCCTCCCCCCATTGCACACACCTTCTAGTTGGAAGAAAAGAGGAAAAGAAAGTGAAAGAAAGGAAGGAGGGGAGGGAGGGGGGAAAAAAGCCACTAAACCAAACCTCACTGCAATTAGGAGAACCGGCTGGGGGGGGGGGGAAAGAGATGCATTAAATGGATGTTTGTGCACAAAAAAACCCTAGGCTTGACAACATCTCTGGCCTTGTGAGGGGGAAATGACTGTGCCTGGGTGTTTACATAGCCGAAATCAGGGGGAATTATGCTGTCATACTGACAACTGTAGGAGGACAATTTTAAAATTACACCGTTCAACACCTTTAATGATTTGTAACAGAAGAGGTGTGGCTACTCCTATTAAATGTGTTGCCAAATCAATAAAAGGGATAATTGGAGTTGTTAGAGCAAATTATAGCAGCGTCTCTTCTGTTGCTGTACAATGTTCCCTTGTAAACTGCTATTACAGGCGGCGCCGTATTTCTCTCTTATTTGGCCGCTTTGTAATGAGTTGGCATTTTGTAGGATAATAGTTCCACTTTCTTTTATGGAGCTCTCACTCTAACTTTTTCTCCTTTGTGCAGCCTATAATTTCCTCGCCCTCCCTGCCTCCCTGCCTGTTTTCAGAGGTGGCCGCACTGCCTGTCAGCAGCCTCTGGGTGATAAACTATATTATTTCACATTATTTTCAGGCCTTTTCAATTGGCAGTCGGATGGGGTTGAGGGGTAGATGGGTCTGAAGGGATGGGGATGGGGATGTGGGGAAAGAGAGGAGCCAGGGCCAGGAGGAGAGCTAAAATAAAATAATAAAAAAAAATCACAGAATCAAAAAGGAAAGGGAAGGAGGGTACGGAAGGCTGCACTTGCTCCCAGGGGTGGAGGGCTGGTCTTTAAATACGGGGCTTTGGAGAGAGCTCTGAGCACACTCTAGTTGGTGGCTTAGACTAGCGAGTAGTTTAGCTCTTGGTGAGAAGAGGCATACTCTGCCCTGCCATACCCCAACTTCATCTTCAGCACCCCCCAGACCTTCTGATACCTCTGCTCATCAAAGCAAAGCCAATAAAGAGCTCAGAATGACAGATCTTCCCTCTCCACTCTGGCCTCAGGAAAGATGTGGGGCTGTACCCCTAGGAGCACCTGGGCAACTCCTTAGATAAATGGGTGTAAAGGGACAGATGAGCCATGCTCACTGCAGACAAAGCCAGAAGCCGCAGAGAACTGTGCTCCTGATTGAGACAGGGAGAGAGAACGGTCCTGGAAAGGGCTCTGAACCACAGGTGCAGGAGTTTGCCTTCAGCCAGGAAGGGGTTCCTCGCCTCATTCATGTTCAGGCCTTGGGCCCTGGCTGAGAAGGACAGAGTCCTTGGGCAGCTAAGGACCTGTCCTGCTGTGGCTATCACTCAGTGCCTCTGACAGCAATAAAAGTCCTAGCCCAGACCAACCTCACTCCGTCAGTCCCTGCGCTGTGCTCCGGGACAATCAATCTGAATTACCAAGAGGTCTCAATGAGGAGACAATTGGAAAAGAAATACCACTTTATTACTTCCACGGAGCTGCCATCCCCGGAACCCATCTGCTGCCAAGCAGTGTGGCGGCGGGAGCCGCTTCGGCACGCAGATAGGACTTGATGGTGGACAAATAAGATTCATTTGCAATGAGCAGCATCAATTTGCTTGCCAACAATGAGCCAGGTTCTAATCCTCTCTGGTAGATGCCTGGTGGCCTTTTGAGCACCTCCTTGTTTCTGTCCTTCGTGATGCAAGTGAGCTATTTTTTCCCAGGAAAGGCAAATGAAAGTTGACCTACCTAGGGGCAAGCAGAAGAAGTGTGGATTACAGGATGCCAAGGATGCCCCTTATTGGGCCTGTGACTTGTTTCCAGGGTCCAGACACCAACCCTCCTCATCTGAACAATCCTCAGTTTCCTGAAGCCCTGGCAGAATGAAAACATGAAGACTGTCTCATTGCTCCTGCGATGTGTGGTCAGTTCAACCAAGGTTAATTGTCTCCTACCCTCCAAGCACAGTGCTGAGTGCTGGGACCCCAGAGTGAGTGATAGAGACCCCGTCCCTTACCCTCCTAGAGTTGATATTCTAGTAACAACAACAAAGGTAGCAGTCCTTATACTAAAGCTGTGCCCAGTGACAGCCAGGTGCGTTCCCTTACCAATAGCATTGGGACATGGCATAAAGAGCGAGAATAGTCAGGAAACCTGGCTCCATGCTCCAAGTCCACCCTTGACGGCCCTTGTCCTCTCAGAGCCTTAGTTTCTTCCCTTGTAAATGGGCAGGTGTGGTTAGTCACTCCACAAATAAGTACGGAACTTTTCCTATGTGTTGGCCACTAGAGGAGGCACGTGGAGACCCAGTCACAAGTAAGTGTAGGACTTGTTTCTCTGGGGCATACTGGATAATCATATCAGTGCGTAATTACAGAATAGGATAAATCCTGTTCAAGAGAAGGGTAGGATATGAGCTTGTGTGTAATGACAAACTGAAAACAATGCAAATGCCCAAAGGAGGCAAAATGATGGTGTGGAGGGAGAATGAGGCTAGATAGTGCTGGAGAGGTAAGCAGGAGCCCTGGCAAATTGGAGACAGGTCAAGATTTGACCTTTGATCCAAGGAGAAATCCACAAAGGAGGTCAAGCACAGTGTTTCACATCTGTAATGCCAGCTACTCAAAAGGGAGAGATCAGGAGGATCGCAGTCTGAGACTAGCCTAGGCCAAAAAAAAAAAAAAGAGCATCTAAACTAATAAAAAAAAATCTGGGTGTAATTGAACACTGTTGTAATTCCCAGCTATGTAGGAGAATTCTAATCTAGAGCCAAGGCATGTGAGACCTTACTCAAAAAAAAAATAATGTTCCCCACCACCACCACCAAAAGGAAAAAAAGTCAGAGTATGGCTCAGATGTAGAGTTTCTGCCTGGTAAGCACAAGACTTTGAGTTCAAATGCTTATACTGTCAAAATAAAGGAAGGAAGAAAAATGAAGGAAAAGAGAGCAGAAGGGTGCAGGGGGAGAGAGGAGAGGAAGGAAGAAAGGAGAGGAAGGGGAGGGAAGGAAGGGGAGAGATGAAGGGAATAAGAGAGAGGGAGGGAAAAGAAAGAAAAAAGAGGAAAAAAAGAAAGGAGAAAAGAAGGAAGAGAAAGAGGGAAATACAGATTGAAAGAAAGAGAAAAAAGGGGAGAGAAAGAAAGAGGGAGGGAAGGAAGTTAGTAGGGAGGGAAGGATTTACAGAGGAGTTTTAAGCAGGAAAGTAACAAAAACCAATTTCCATGTCAGGAATCCCACTTGCTACAGCTGAGCTGGGCGGAAAGGATCAGAGAGGTTAAAACAGAAGCAGAGAGGTTGTTAGGAATCCTTCGCAGAGGTCTATGAGAGCATTAGCAGTGGGTTGCAATAAACAAATTAAAGGACCCTCGACATTATTTGTCATCAGAGAAACACACAGTTCAGCCACCAAGAGATTCTATTCTCTTTTTTTTTTTTCCAGGGCTGAGGACCGAACCCAGGGCCTTGAGCGCAACGGGTGGGCGCCCTTCTGCTGGGCTAAACCCCCAGCCCTGAGATTCTATTCTCTATACACCTCTCAGAATGTCTAAAATGGAAGAGACTGACATTACTTCAGGCTGGTTTGGGTACCAAGCTGTGGAAACTCATTACTGCTGGAGGGAATGTAAATTAATACAACCACTTTGGAAGTAAAAGAAATGGTAGTCTCTTTTTGAGGGGGGGGAGGGACGGTGCTAAGGATCAAATCCAGGGCCTGGCATATGCTAAGCAAGTGCTCAACCACTGAGACTGAGCTATTATTCCCCCCTCCCCCCGCCCAGCCCTTAGGCATTCTCTATCAAAGTGAAACATGAGTAAAGGATCTAGAAGTAAAGATAAAACTAGGGAAGTCCTATGACCTGGCATAGAGTCACCAATAGACATGGTCTTTGTTTGTAGTAGCCAAAAACTGGGAACAACCCATGTTCAGCAATCACAGAATGGACACATAAATTGTGGTTTATCCACAGCAGGAAACATCATGCAGCCATTAAAAATAACAATCTACAGGCCTAAGACCCTGAGCTTAAATCCCACTACTGCTAAAAATAAGCTACTGATGCATACTGTGGAATGAATCTCACGACACAGAGAGGACATACTTGATGGCACTTGACATGTGAAGCCCCAGAACAGACAAGGAAAAGCCACAAGAATAGCAACTGGGACAGTCACTGCTCTGAAATACAATAATGATGGAGGAGGAGGGACAGGAAAGCTAGGAACGTTCTAATCTTGATTGGACTGTGGTGATGAGGGTATAAAAACTCATCGAGACAGTGTCCTGAGGATTGAATGCGATGACACACAGGAAAGGTGGCACCCCTGTGGCTTGTCTGCTTTGTAAGTTCCAACTATAACAAGAATAATTTTCTGGATGCTGGTGACTCCCACCAGAATCCAAGCTCACTCAGGAGCTGAGGCTAAGATCTGAGGCCTGAGGTTCAAAACCAGCCCAGGCGGCAAAGTCCATGAGCCTTATCTCTTCTCCACCAGCAAAAAGCCAGAAGTGGAACTGTGGCCTAAATGGGAGAGCACCAGCCTTGAGCAAAAAAAAAAAAAAAAAGCTAAGAGGCAGCTCCCAGGGCCCTGAGTTCCAGCCCCAGTGGCAGCACCATAAATGAATGAATTCCAGGCTCAGAGTCATTGATCATGAACAGTAACTAACCATGTTAGTAGTTGCCTGAAATGCCTGGTGTATGGCTTCATAGAAGTTATTGGGGAGACAGTGAGGCCCTGAACAAGCCCAGGACTTCTAGCAGTGAAACGACTACTTGCTCCCCAGCTGTCGTATCACTAGTGGCTGTCCCCGAGTCCTTCCTTACCCTAATTGCATTGATTCATGCCATTTTCACAGGGTAACGGGATTTCCATGGGTGCAGCTGCTGCAGTAAAATAGGATGAGGGCTCTTCAGGGAGACCACAGAGAGCTTCCTAGCCCTCCCTCCACCCCCGCCCCATTCAGGTGAGGTAGGCCTTGCCCAAAAGTGGACACCGAAGCTCGGAAGGGGAATACACATTGCCCAGTCCAATCTGAGAATGACAGAGTTGCAACTTCAGCCAGATTTTGCCTCTCAGAGCCCCATGAGGTTCCCACCATGTGCCCTGCTGGCCTTCTCATGTTGCCCAGCTGGGCATGACACATCTGTAATCCCAGGCTCACTCAGGAGGCAGAGGTAGGAAGATCCTGAGCCTAAGGCTAGGCCAAGCAAGGATAGTAAGAGTCTTACTATCTCCAAAACAAAAGACAAACCAAAGGGCTGGGGACTTGGCTTAAGATGTAGAGGGTTCAAGTCCTGGGTTCAATCTGCAGTGCCGCCAAAACTAAGAAGGAAAAGCATGGCAAAGCCAGATCCGCTGACCTTGGCAGACACAGACTCAGACTGAGGCCACTGGTATGCAGCTGCACTCAGCAGACCCTCTCTCCTTCATCTCCTGGGGGCTATTTCATGGCTCGCTCCTCTCAATGGTCCTCCAGAGAGCACTACTTCTTAGGAGCTTGGCCACTGGGCCTCCAGTGATGGCAGCTGAGCAACCAGTCATGTCTGCTCTGAAAGTTTTTCAGAGCAAGATCACTCCTGTCATGGTCAATGGGGCAGAATTGTGGATCTACACCATGTTTCTCTCTGAAAGCATGTTTCCAAAAGGGCCATGAGGGCAGCAGAGACCCAGAGTTTGCCTGCCAGGGGGGCAGGTCCACCTGCACACCCCGTGGAGAGACCATATGTTAAGTTCCTTCACTGTTGTCTTAGGATGTTGGTCTGCTCTTCTGGATTTTCAAAGTCTGAGGCCCATCTGCGCAGGGGGTGTCAGAACTCTGGGCTTCCTCTCATTTGCTCAGAGCACCATGAAGCTTTGCAGTGCATTTCTCTAGCCCAGAGAAAATATCCATCGAAGAACAATGTATTAAAGACTTGAAGGCAGGCTGGGTGTTGGTGGCTCAGGCCAGTACTCCTAGCTAGCTACTCAGGAGGCTGAGATCTGAGGTTTGAAGCCAACTCAGGTAGCCAAGTCCATGAGACTCTTATCTCCAAGTAACTACCTCAAAACCAGAAGTAGAGTTGTGGCTCAAAGTGGTAGAGCACTACCCTTGCTCACAAAAGCTCAGGGACCTTGCCCAAGCCCTGAGTTTAAGCCCTATGACTGAAAAAAAAAAAAAAAAGACGCTGTGCATTTGTGTGTTGGTGACTCACACCTATAATTCTAGCTACTCAGGAGGCTGAGATCTGAGGATTGTGGTTCAAAGCCAGCCCAGGCAGGAAATGTCTGTGAGACTCTTATCTCCAATTAAAACAAACAAAAAAACACCAGAAATGATAGTGCCTCAAAGTGGTAGAGTGCTAGCCTTGCGCAAAAGAGCTCAAGGACAGTGCCCAGCCCCCAAGTTCAAGCCCTATGACCAATATAACTAACTAGATAACTAACTAAATAAATAAATAAAGACAAGGTATAAGATAAAGCTTTCTTTTTCCATTTCCAATCTAAGTCTCCATTCCTCTGACAGGGGAAAAAATATTCCATTTTAGACATTGCTCGATTTCTGCCAAGTTCTACATCCTAGACTTATTTATTTCGGTGGCTTATCCACAGTAGGGGTCAGGAGGAGAGACTGTCCTTCTTCTCTTGGCACCCAGGCTACTGCTGCGTGGACACTCCTGCTTGTCCAGAGGCCCTGAAGCTCTGTGGACACATCTTGCAGACACACACCTTCTCGTCTCTCCAGGTTCTTCCTGGAGAAGAAGACCTTTGAGGGCCAGCCATACCTGAACTCTCAGCTTGGAAGTGTCATCCATTCTTCTGAGGGCCCAAGCTTCTGAGCACCGAAATCCCAAAGTTTCATGGGTCCCACTTTCTGTTCTCTCTCATCCCTCATCAGGGTAGTGGAATAAGGGGGAAAGGAAGGGAATTTATAAGGAGAGAAATAAACCAACACACATGTCAAAACCCACCCCCGCAGAAGTGATATCTATGAAGCTCTTGGTTCATTAATAAACAATTATTGTTGAATACATACACTGAATATGCCAAATGTTTAATCCCACTCCTGATGGATTTTCGGCCTATGAGTGTGGGGGTGACTACCAGGCCTGTGTACTAGAAAACTCATTGGTTTTCTAATATATAACGTGATGACAAGTTGGGGTGTAGAGAGACACCAGAGGAGGCAGAAAATGACAGAAACCGCTGAGGTTGGTAAGGGTGAAGGCAGAAGGGGAGAAGAAGGTGGCAGAATTTGAAAGCTACTAGGGCATCTTCTAAACCCATTCCTGGCTTCAAGTTAAAAATCCCTAGAAAGCCGGGTAGCTGACTACATAGGTTAGAACGCTGCAGGATTGCCTTCATTGAGTCTGGGTTTTAACACTGTGCCCTCAGCTTTTATTGAGGGCAAACACAAGAAGCGGCCAGGGAGGATCATGGCCATGCTTGCTGTAAACCTGCAATTGGAGGCTTTGTCCCTTTTGCTGTCCCTAAGCAACGCCTTATGCAATGACTGCTTGTGTGGGTCAATCGCTGCAGACTGCAGAACTGTCTGTCTGTCCTGCAGAAAGAAATGGCATGCTTTTATTCTCCCAGATCATGGGAAATTATGCAATCAATGGATTTTCTCTTTTGACCCTGCTTACCAAGATATTCAGTGCCTAACTTCATACTGTGTCAGCTCCGTGCCTGAACACCCTTCCTCCTCCTCGCTCTCTCATTTTAATCTCAATAACTTGGCTGCAGAAGTATCTTTTGAGAAAAATCTTTTGTGAAAAGAATTCCCATCTCAGAGGCTGATGGACAATAGATATTGATGAATGGAGTAACAAATTAAAAATCCAGATTTTAATTCTGCTGGAGCAACTAGGCAGGGCAATTCAGAGCCAGACACCTCCAGCTCCTGAGACACATCTCACATGAACTGACCTAGGACATTTAAGGCGTTAAATGTATCATCCACTTAGTGCTACTATAATGAAATGCCTGGGATCATTCATTTACCAAGAGAAAAGGTTTATTTTGACTTTCAGGTCTGGAGGTTTCAATCCATGAGTGGTTGTCCCTGTAGTGAAGAAAGCAAAGAGATGAAGAAGGAAAGGCTGGGGGGTCCCACAATCCCCTTTGATGGCACACCCCAATGATTTAAGAACTTCCCTATGGGCCCCACATCTTAAAAGCTTCCACTGTATCCCAATAGCACCACTTTGGATATCAGGCCTTTAACACATGGCCCTTGGCAGAGATGCAGGCTCCTACCTGAGCTCCTGAACTTAGACCACAATCCTCCCAACTGCCACCTCTGATGAGATGCTGACATGGGGCTGGCCTCAGACTGCAATCCTCCTGATTGCCACTTGTTAAGTAACTAAAACTATAGGTGTAATGTACAAACCTGTGTGTGTGTGTGTGTGTGTGTGTGTGTGTGTTGATACTGAGGCTTGAACTCAGAGCTTTGCACTTTTACTCGGCTATTTTACTCACAGCTGACACTACCATTTGAGCCACACCTCTAGTCCAGCATTTTGCTGGTTAATTGGAGATAACAGTCTCCAAGATTTGTCTGCCTGGGCTGACTTCAAACCCTGTTCTTCAGATCTCAGCTTCTTGAATAGTTAGGATGATAGATGTGAGCCGCCAACAACCAGATACAGGACTTTTTTCTATTCTTTCCTTTGTTCCCTTTCCTTTCTTCTTTTTCTTTTTTTTGTTTTGAGACAGCATCTCACTATCTCACAATCCTCTTGTTTCAGCCTCTCAGGTGCTGGGACTACAGGCATGAGCCACCACACCTGGCTTTGGCAAATGTTTTCTGTAAGACTCAGATTGTAAATATTTTAGGCCTTATGGTCTATGTGGTCTCTAATGCACCTGTTCAACTCTGCCACTATCACATCCAGGGCAGCCACAGATTGCAATAAAAAAAAATGGGTTGTAGTAGTTTACCAACTCTTGCCATAAAGAGATAGAGAAGCATGTGGGCATAGTGGCACAAGCCTATAATTCTAGCTATTTGGAGGCAAAGATTGAGGATCTTGGTTCAAGACCAGACCCAGCAAAAATTCACCAGCCTCTTTCTTCATGGCTGGGCACCATGGCACAACCTGTCATCCCAGCCATAGGGAAGTACAAGATCTGGGCTCTATGGTATGTACCTGTCATCCCCAGCAACACAGGGAAGGATATGTAAGATGCTCACAGCCCAGGCCTGGCCTGGACATAATGCTACACCCTCCCTTGAACATAACCAATGGAAAGAAGAGCAAGAGGCATGGATCAACTGGTAGAGTCCCTGTCTAACAAGCAAGAGGTCCTGAGTTCAATCCTCAGTAATACAAGGAAAAAGAAATAGAGAAGCATAGTGTGAGACATCAGGATCTGGAGTAAGAAAAGCTTGGATTCTGGCTCTAGCTATTGTTAACTGTGGAACTATGAGGTAGGCTACTTCACTACTCTGTGTTTCCATTTCTTCATCTAAAACGTAGAAACAATAAGTCCAATCGAGCCTGGAGTTGTGGCTCAAGCCTGCCATCCTAGTTATTTTGGATTACTTGGAAAGTGAAGACTAGGGGGATTCACAGTTCAAGGACAGCCTAAGCATAAAAGTTTGTGAGACTCTGTCTCAACCAATGGCTTGCACTGTAGTGCATTCCTATTATCCCAGCTACAGAAGAAGCACAGTAACTGGGTACAGTGGTGTCTGCCTGCCATCACCAACAAGATGAGGGTGCATACATACAATTGTAGCCCAGTAAACCCCAGACATAAAGTGAGCCCTTACCTCAAAAATAACCAATACAGAAGGAGGCTGTAAGCATGCCTCAAGTGATAGAGCACCTGCCTAGAAAGTTCAATCCCTAGTACTGCCAAATCATCATCATCATCATCATCATCATCATCATCATCCAATACAAAGTGAGTGAAGAATTGAGTAGATAATTCATTAATTGTCATAAAAATGAGAGAGATGTAAAAAAATATATTTACAAGCTGGACACTAGTGCCTCACGCCTGTAATCCTAGCTACTCAGGAAGCTGAGATCTGAGGATCATGGTTCAAAGCCAGCCCAGGCAGGAAAGTCTGTGAGATTCTTATCACCAATCAATCAACAAAAGGCCAGAAGTGGAGCTGTGGCCCAAGTGGTAGAGCCCTGAGCACAAAACTCAGGTACAACATCCAGGCCATATGTACAAGATCCAGTACTGGCACGCACGTGCGTGCGCGCGCGCACACACACACACACACACACACATACACACACACACACAAAAAAATATGTTCACATTCACTATAAAAGATGATTAACACATTAATGGTAGTGCACACCTATCATCCCAACACATGGGAGGTAGAGGCTCAGGATGGAGAGTTCTAAGCCAGCCTGGGTTACTTAATAGGACCTGTCTCAAAAGAAAAAAATCTGAAAAAGTAAAGAAGTGAAATTATGTTGTTCGCAGGTAAATGAATAGAACTGGAGATCATCATGTTAAGTGAAGTAAGTCAGACTAAGAAAGGCAAATAATATATGCAGAATCTAGATCAGATCTTAAAAAGTGACATGAATATAGGAAGTTTGAGGGGTACCTGCAAGAGGTGGAGGGTAAAAAGAGAAGGTAGTGGGGGGTTGGCCATGATTCAAGTACTTTATATGTATAAAAATAAAACCATGGTAGGGCTGGGAAGGTGGCTCAGTGGTAAAGCGCTTGCCTTGCATGCCAGAGGCCCTGGGTTCGATTCCTCAGCACCACATAAGCAAAAAAGAAAAAAAGCCGGAAGTGGCGCTGTGGCTCAAGTGGTAGAGTGCTAGCCTTGAGCTGAAGAGCTGAGGGACAGTGCCCAGGCCCAGAGTTCAGGCCCCATGACTGGACCCAAAAATATATATATATATATATAAAATATAAATAAATAAATAAAACAACCAAAACTGGGCTGGGAAGGTGGCTCAGTGGTAGAGCGCTTGCCTTGCATGCATGGGGCCCTGGGTTCGATTCCTCAGCACCACATAAGAAAAAAGCTGGAAGTGGCACGGGGCTCAAGTGGTAGAGCGCTAGCCTTGAGCTGAAGAGCTGAGGGACAGCGCCCAGGCCCAGAGTTCAGGCCCCACAACCGGACCAAAAATAAATAAATAAATAAATAAAATAAATAAATAAATAAAATATATATATAAATAAATAAAACCATGAATCCCATTAAAATTATTTTTAAAAAAGGAGAGGGAATGAGAAAGAGCAATAGAGGGAGTGAATCTGATCAAAGTACATTACATGCATATATGGAAACATCACAATGAAATATCTTTGTACAATTAACTTTAAAAAGTTTTAAAAAAGAAAAAACAGAATGGGATACATTAATAGTGTTGTTTATCTGTTGTTTGCTCATTTAGGGAGATCAGTCCCAGCTTCCTACTTGTGATTCAGCATTCTGCCACTCAGCCACAGTCTTAGCCCCTTGCTCTCTTTTCTAATTAAAAAGTACATATGTGTATCCAGCATACAACCCTCATGGTTAGTGGGCATGTAAATCCATATGTCCTAAAAAATGACTTGTAATACAGATGAAAAAAATCTTTAAAAATGTACACTATCTTCCTACTCATTTCTCTTCAATAAATCTATGTGACGGAAATAATCAAGAGATGTGGATGGAGATTTAGGTTCAAAGATGTTTGCTGCAGCATTGCTTTTAATAGTGAGAAAGGGGGCCAAGCCACTCACCCAGTAGAATGGCTAAAGCTGGGCACTGGTGTCTCTTACTTGTAATCCTACTACTCAGGAAGCTGCCATCTGAAAATTGAGATTCAAAGCCAGCCTGGGAAGACAAAGCTGCAAGCCTCTTATCTCCAATTAACCAGCAAAAAGCTGGAGATGGAGATGAAGATGGAGATGGCTGAAGTGGTAGAGCACCAGCTTATAAGTGAAAAAGCCAAGCAAGAGCATGAGGCCCTGAGTTCAAGCCTCAGTAGAAGCCTCCCCACCCCCCCAAAAAGACAAATATGTTTGACATACCCATTTATAAAAATTACATTTACAGCCAGTTGCTGATGGTTCATACCTGTAATCCTAGCTACTCAAGAAGCTGAGATCTGAGAATCATGGTTCAAAGCCAGCCTGGGCTGGAAAGTCTGTGAGACACTTACCTCCAATAAACCACTCAGAAAACTGGAAGCATCCCTGAGGCTCAAGTGATAGAGTGTTAGCCTTAAGCTGAAGAGCTGAGGGACAACTCCCAGGCCCAGAGTTCAAGCCCCATGACCGACAAAAAAAAAAGAGTACATTTACAATATTTCATAACAAAGGAAAGGTGGCCTTTGTAATTATGTATCACACCATTGCTAAGAATGGGGATTAGAAGCACATATTGCTGCATTAAAAAATAAGAAGTGAGCCAGGCACTGGTGGCTCACACCTGTAATCCTAGCTACCCAGGAGGCTGAGATTTGAGGATTGCATTCAAAGCCAGCCCAGGCAGGAAAATCCATGAGACTCTTATCTCCAATGAACGACCAGAAAACAGGAAATGGTGTTGTGGCTCAAATGGTAGAGTGATCACTTTAAGCTGAAGAGCTCAGGGACAGGGCCCAGGCCCGGAGTTCAAGCCCCACTTCTGACTGACAAAAAAAAGTGCCAAAAATATATGTGTGTGTATATAATATGATATATGACACATGACATATGTGACATGTGTGCGATATATAACATATATGATACATATATTGTGTATGTTATATATCATGTATATTCATACATAAACACATGTGTGTGCACATGTTTTGGGGAAATCTTATAGCTTTCTGGAATGGGGTGACTGTAACATACACATACAAGCATGCACACAAGCAGACATAATACACATGCATGCATACACATATGACATATATATGCACACATGTATGCACATACATGCAGGCACACAAAAAGCTACACACACATATATACAAACATTTATCCACATATCTGTATGCGCAAATGCATAGGTACCCATGCTCACATATGCATACATACACATGCACACACCAGCCTCATTGTTGCCTGTGGGCACAATGCCCCTAGAAATACTCCCCACCTAGTTCATCAGTTTTGGTTAAAGAAAAAGGGCATCATGTACATTCAGGGCAGAGCTGAATCCTAATGTGTGGGCTCCTGGTGCAGCCACCCTCGCCCTGCCTTAACACACAAAAGTGTCCATAACACTCAGTATTAAAGCACCTGCATAGCTTGGGAGAGATGCTGGATTTCATCCAGGAAGGAAAGCAAAATAGAAGAGAGGGAGGATGGGAGGGAGGGAGGGAGGGAAGTGTGTACCACCGATCATAAAGCAATAATAATGTCTCTACTTTTTGGAGCGATTAATCACTTTTACAATAAACACACAAACACAAGTATACAAGACAAAAATAAAAACTCCAAGGAGTTTAGGGACCCAGTTCTCAGATGTTGGGGATCCCAGGCCAATCAAAGCCAAGAAGACCCACCTGTGATGTGCTGGTGGGGGTGGGGGGGCAGCAGGTGGTGGGGTGGGGGCAGGAGGCCAGGAACAGTGGTTTCAGTTGGACCCAAGCACAACCTTCAATTCCCATTTGAAGACACGAAGCCTGCACACACCCAGTGGTCACCTTGCCCCTCCCCCCACCCCACTCTTTCCAGGAGGGATGGGCTGTCTGACAGATTTTCTTTCTTACAGGATGGACAGGGTCTCAGCTCTAATAAGCAAGGGGCTGCTAATGTTACTGACAGAGAGCAGGAATCAGAGCTGACGGAACCCACTCACCACCCCTTATTTATAGCCAGAAGCTGTGCTCGGCGAATGGGTGAGGGGGCTAAAGGAGAACTGGATGTGTACGAGCAAGAGGGACAAAGCCAGCCCCCGTGTGCATGAGTGTACATGGCTGTGTGCAGGCATCTGTCTGGGAATGCACAAAAGGACGCCACTACAAGCCCCTCCCTAGGTAATAGTGTGGGGTTTTCCCCTAGGTTTCCTTTTCCAACAGTGAGAGAGTCAGAGAGTGATGATGCAGTCAATGAGACCCTCACACCCAGGAGTGCCACCAGTGGCATATGGCATTGGGCGCTGCAGCCAGAGAGAAAGGCCACTGCTCCTTTCTTACCTAATCAAACCTGCTGGCATTGACGGAGGTGAACTGGGGGTGGAGAGCTCTGCCTCGCCATTATCTCTGCTCTGTGGCACCTTCTCCTCCCCCTCCTCCCACACACCCTCCCTCCCTCTCGCCCTCCCTCCATCTCAGCTTTGCTCCCGCCTATGAAAAATCAGCAAATAAAAAGTTACATTAACCCCACCCTGACCTCGCCGACATAATACACTGCAGGCTGATGCGCTGCCTTTGGAGGCTGGCTGAGAACCTGTCACTCTCCAATGTCCCCAGCACAGCCTGGGGAGCATTTACCGGATAATTAATATATTAAATGCATGAAAAATAGTTACACAGACTTCCCCCTCCCCGCCCAGAGAGGGGGGGGTGGGTGGGATGCAAAAAAAGACAGATTCAGGCTGTATACCATCAATATAAAAGCATCCCCCGAATAGCCGTCATAAAAACTGTTCATAATTTTATAGCTTCATTCCTGTTGGAGCACCATAAAGGCAAGTCATATTTTTTACACTCAGGATGCCCCATAAAAAAAAAAAAGCAGAAGAGGGATCGAGCGAGCAAAGGAGAACTTGGCAGGAGGTGCCTTTACTCTCACCTGAGGGTGAGGGACAAGAAGGTGGCCTGCGTTTGTCCTGTCTGACCCCTTGCTCCCATCCTCTTCCTGGCCCAGCTGTGAATTCTGATGAGTCCGTCAAAATAATTATTAATTGGATGACTTTACTACTTTTTATTTGGCCTTTCTTTTCTCTCTCTCTCTCTCTCTCTCTCTTTTTGCTGATTCCATCTTTGCCTTTTATGAGGATGGAGGTGGGGGTGGATATGGGGTAGTGCTCTGTGTTCAGGGCCTTTTCCCCTTTTGGTGGGGAGGGGGAAGCAGGGGTGTGAGGAGTATAATGCTGGGGGCCTGGTTGGATCGCTTGGATCCGTTAGGGTTCCAGTGCATACATGAGCAGAGACGGTGACCATGTTTTTTGTGGGAGATGTGAAGAGCATTGGAGAAAAGAGCAAAGAGGATGGTAGGGCTTGGCTGCAGAGATTTAAGGTCTCCTGATCTCCTGACCTTACTAGCATAAGGTAGTGGCTGAGGGGTCTCTCCTGAAGCTGGGTGCACACAGACAGCTCAGGGTTGAGCGTTTCACAACGGACACAGACAGAGGTTTGACCAGCCTGGGAAAGGAGGGGGAGGGGGGCAGCCAGAGCTCAGGAGGACGTTCATTTCCTGATCAGCTGAGTGCCCCAAGGGGACATGAATAGTAAAATGGTTCCCTTCTCTGCAAAACGTACACATATGCTAACCTCATCCCAAGAGGCCGTCAGGACGCGCGCCCCCTCCCCCCGCCTTCCTGGAATGGGCTGGCGGGGAGAGGAGGGGACCCAGTCCGAGGGGTCTGCAGCTATAGCATGTGAAGGAGGCGCAGCACAGACAACGCCTCTGTGAGTTGCTGTGGACGCATGGGGGAGACAGACACTCGCAGAGAGACCGGGAGCCAAGCACACCACCGCCTCTCACAAACCTTGGCTGCCTGCCCTGCAAGCCAGGGTCCCCCGGACATAGAGGAGTGCCAAAAGCAGTTTGTGTGCGGAGCGCCAGCCCGGCCCAGGGGTGTATAGAGGGGCGCGCGTCTGCTGGCCATGGTGCTGAAAGAGGCTGACCCACCCAGCCTGGCACATCCAGCCTCTGCCTTGTGGATTGGCTTGGGTTATTTTCGCTAAACTGAAAGGATTGCGCCTCCCCTTCTTTGCAGCTCCTCCTCCTCCTCCTCCTCCTCCCTCCTCCTCCCTCTTCCTCCTTCCTCCTCCTCCTCCTTCCTCCTTCTTTTTGGTGCTTGAACTCAGGGCCTGGGTGCTGTCCCTGAGCTCTTTCACTCAAGGCTAGTGGTGCTACCACTTTGAGCCACAGCTCCACTTCTGGTTTTCTGGTGCTTAATTGGAAATAAGAGTCTCATGGACTTTTCCTGCCCATGATCCTCAGATGTCAGCCTGCTGAGTAGCTAGGATTCCAGGCATGAGCCACCAATGCCTGGCCCTTTGGCATGTCTAAAATATGTCTACCTTTATTTGCCCTGTCCTTCCTGTCAAGGTGACAGTTCCTCAGAGGGAGTACCACATCCCCTCCATGACAGGACCAGGGAGTCTACTGCAAAAAGGCCTCTCATCATCCTGGATCTTCCTGACAAGCCATCTGTTTCTCCTCCCTCCCCCCCTCCCCTCCCCCAGGCTCAACTGGTCTAGTGATACCATGAGGGCAGGCTCTGGTCTTTCCCAAAGGCTAAGACTTATTTAGACCACCCCATTACCCTCATTACACTGAAATCTCTCCAACAAACACTGTCTCCCATTAACTGGGATTTTACATCCTTCACTATGTTTAGAGTTCTTTAAGACAAGAATTTATCCATACCTACCCCCCAACACACGCACGTGAACAAAATCTGTGTCTTATCTATCAGATAAGAATTTCTTCCAGGATAGGGTCTCCATTTCCCCACCCACATTAGAAGTTCCTCTGTGTTATTAGATTTGTCCCATCACACTACAATACCTCCCAGGCCAAGGCTAGAATTCTTCAAGAAAGACTGGGGCACTGGGCAGCGGTGGCTTATGCCTGTAATCCTAACTACTCAGGAAACTGAGATCTGAGGGTTGTGGTTCTAAGCCAGCCCAGGCAGCAAAGTCCATGAGACTCTTATCTCTAATTAACCACCCAAAAGTCAGCAGCAGAGCTGTGATTCAAGTGGTAGAGCACTATCTTTGAGCAATAAAAGCTCAGGGAAAGCACCCAAGCCCTGAGTTCAAGCCCCAGGACAGGCATCAAAAGGAAAAGAAAGATAAGACCTCCTATGGAAGGCACTGTGGTGTTCTCATGATTCCTCTGTAATACTGGAGGCCCTCCAGGTAGGAACAGCATTCCTTCAGAGGGAGGAACACGACTCCCCCATAGAAGACTACTTGAGACTGAATGCTCCCACACATCCCACTCCCCCAAGGCAAGAGGTGTGCACTCTTTGTTCAACCCTGCAACAGGAAGAGGAACTTGATTCCTGCTCTGGTTGGGTTCACCATCTGTGAACTGGACAGAAGGGACCAGCATTATCATCCCCCTCTGAGTGTCAGCCATAGCCCCCAGGCCATTCACACCCATTATCTCTCCACCTCACCTCCCGGCAAGGCAGAAAGCCTTATCCCTTTCTGCACTCAGAGGGAACTGCCACACCAGATTCCCACTCCAACTCCCTTAGTCCCAGTCCTAGATTCCTGGGTCTCTCCTCTCCCACACCACCCTGCTGATCCATTCCTATAAAAGCAGCCATGCAGGCTCACACAGGGTTATAATCTCAGGACCTGAAATCAAGCTTCAAGCAGAGAACACTAAGGGCTGAATTCCTCTCTTTCTGGGTATTCCACACCACAGTCAGGAGGACTGAGGGCTGGGCCTGCAGATCACCAGCGCAGTACCCTGTCTACTTGGAAGCTCTACCTGTCTTGGGAAAGGAGGTGAGCAGAGAAAAGGAGTCACTGTGAAAGTCTGACTTGCTTATTCGAATCTTCTTTTTATTTTTGTTAAGTGAAAACCTAAGCCCTCCTTTTTCCCCTTCTCATTTCTAACACAGTATCTCAACATGATAGGGTGAGAGCAGCTATTAATATCTCTGTATTATACATTGTTTCCTCTGTGGTATGTGTGTGTGTGTGTGCGTATATATGATAAAAACAAGTCTACCACCTCTCCCATACTAGAACTAAAAATGGGAGGGGGGGTAAAAACATCCTCCTCCCCCAAAAGGAAAAGCATCAACTAATTTGAAAAATATTTAAGAAACTCTGGGTCGTCATCCACTCGCCTCTCCCTGCTCCATAATTACACTGCAGTGCCTGATATTTTCATGGGACATTAAACCAGGAGTCAGGTGATGGGTTCCTTCCGTCTACGCCTATCCGTTAGCCGCCAGGCCCCCGCGGACCTTGACATTATTAATAGTCCTATTCATTAAGTATTACTCTTGTAGAATGAGTAGCATAATATTGGCCTGGAGATAGGAACAGGCAGAAGGAATAAGTCAAATTAATTTTCCGGAGCAAACGCCCCGGTTCTGTAAATGACATTCTGTACTGTTAGCATTTTAAATGTGGCACAAATGGCAGGAGACACAATTTGAAAGCAAAATACTAGAAGACATGGCTCAGGGTGGAACGTGGCAGCAGGAAAATCTAAGAGCGTCAGGGACCTGGGGGTGGGAAAGCCTGGCTCATGTAGTGACAGGGAGTGGAAGGGTCTTTTTTTTTCTTTGTAAGGGGCATTTATTTTAAATGCAGTTGAGGGAGGAGAAAGGCAGGAGAGTGGGCAGTATGTATAATATGGCAAGGGTGGGGAGCGTGTGGTAGAACAGAAGGGAGGAATCAATCACAGCTCTGCCCCCACATCCGCCCCCAAGGGATGGAACCCAGAGGTTGGAGCTCAGGGCTTTCTGCAGTAGACTTGCCTTTGAAGTCTTCCTGGCCAGGTCTAGGAAAGGATAACTCTTGCCTTCTTCCTTCATGTGAGATTGGGTCTTCAAGGTAGGTAGAGGCGTTCAGACATGCCTTCAATCGTTACAACAACAATGTGAAAATTTCAGGAGAAATGGGGTGCTTTTATTTTAGAGGGAGGGGGATACAGACTGGTGAAGTGAGGCCCCATACCCTGCACAAGCTTTGTGTTCAGTGGTGGAACCAAGAGCAACCCAGATAGCAGTGGCACAATGCAGTTTATGGTTAGGAAAATAAGGTTAGGAGGAGTCAGAGGACATCAGCTAGAGGCGATGGCATTCAGCCTGGACTTTGAAGGCTGGACAGAATTTGGATGTGGAGAAGGACAATTTGAATGAAGGGAGCAAGATGAACCAAGTGTGTAAACATCAGCGAGCCCCAGGAAGGCTGCTGCCCAGGATAGAAGGCTTGGGAAGGACCGTCCATACCAGGCAATCCTGATATGTCAGGATCTGAAGGTTCAGAAACTTGTCTTAGAAGATGGTACCTTTCCTAAAGGCATCTCCTGCCTCGTTCTTGGGACACTCAGACAGTCTGGCCACAGAATGAGAAAGTAGTGGTGTGGACTGCAGGCAGTCTATGCTTTTGGTAGTTTCTGGTCCCATCCCGCTACATTTCCTCCAGGGTTCCATCCCAGAAAATCAAAGCCTCATTGGAAATTACATGGTGCTTCAAAAAAGCTAGGTTGTGAGTGTGTGGAAAGGTGAGTGTCCACTCATGAGCCCCCAACTATTCCCATGAAGAAAGTAGAAGCAAGACTCCTTTGCATGTGTAAGCACTTGCCAATGGGCTTTGGGGGCTTAGCACCCAGCACTATTAATTGGGTACCCTCAAATAGGCAGACTCTCCATCTTGGCACACTGCCTGGAATTGACTTTCTACACAACAATTCTGTCTTCCTTACTCAAGTTCAGCTAAGCTTCAGGTTTTCTTCTCTTCCACTTTGGGTAAGACAATATCTAAACTTACCAGATTCTGTCTAACCGGATCCTAAGATCTGAAGCCTTTCAGGACTCTAGACAACTAAATCTCAGATGAACTCTAGAGTCCAAACAGGGATTTGGTGTTGACTAACAGATGTAAGTATATAATTTATTGCATTGCAGCCTATGATAAGCAGGAAAATTTTAAAAATGTTAAATCAACAGCAGCTATCACTTTCAGCAAGTACTGCCAGACACTGTTCTAAGTACTCTTATTCTATTACTCTTAACTCATATATCCTGGCATTAACCCTAGAATGTGAGTACAGTTATTACTGTATGAGAAAACTCAAGCTCACATGGTTAATTAACTGGACCAAAGTTAAGACTGGTAATAAGGGCAGGTCCAGGATTTAAAACCAAGCAGCTTGGCTCCAGAGCCCATCTTTAAAGCTTTACTACATGAGATTATAGGTCAGCCAGGTCCTAAGGGACTAAGGACCAGAGAATGATCTGGAAGTTTCTTGGGTTCCAAAATCCACAGCTATTGACATCTCAGACAGAGCTGAGTGATAAAAAAAATCTTTTTTTAACCTGTCATGGTAGTATACACCTATAATCCCAATACTTGGGAGAATGAGGCAAGAGGATCAAAACTTTGAGGCTAGCCAACATAGCAAAAACTTGCCTCAAAAACAAAACAAATACATGGTCCATGTTTGGCCTCCACTTATCTGGGCAAAAAAGCAGCAGAGCCAGAGTGCTATCACTAGGGAAGTCAAGAGTAGTTGGGAAGTGGGAGTACTAAGTGTGAATTCAGGAGCCTTGGATCATCCCTATGGACCTTGGAGAAATCACAGACTCTCTGAACCTCAATTCCTCACTTATGAAATAAAGACACCAGCAGCTATGCTGACCCTGCTGGACTGATTTTTAACCTAAGATGCAAAGAAACCTTTAAAAAAAAAACACCAACTTGAGCTGGGAAGGTGGCTCAGTGGTAGAGTGCTTGCCTTGCATGCATGAAGCCCTGGGTTTGATTCCTCAGCACCACATAAGCAGAAAAAAGCCAGAAGTAGTACTGTGGCTCAAGCGGTAGAGCACTAGCCTTGAGCTGAAGAGCTGAAGGACAGTGCCCAGGCCAAGTTCAGCCCTCACAACAGACAAAACAAACAAACAAACAATAAACCTCTTGGGCCAATCCCCAAAATAAATCTCTTAGAATAAACCAGATATTAACTTTTCAAACCTCTCTAGGTGATCCTACCATGCATTCAGCCAGGTACACAGAACCAAGGCTGTATTCTCATGGCAGCACCGTCTGAAATCTTAAACCTTGGTATCCAGGGACAGCATCAAGCTGGGAGATGTTTACAGGTAAGGAGATCATTCCAGTGGGCCCTGGAGTTCCAAGGAAGCTCCAGGATTGACAAAAAAAATTTCTCTCAAAAATATTTGCTTAGGGGGCTGGGAAGGTGGCTCAGTGGTAGAGTGCTTGCCTTGCATGCCTGAGGCCCTGGGTTCAATTCCTCAGCACCACATAAGCAGAAAGAAAAAAGCCAGAAGTGAAGCTGTGGCTCAAGTGGTAGAGCGCTAGCCTTGAGCTGAAGAGCTGAGGGACAGCGCCCAGGCCCAGAGTTCAGGCCCCACGACCAGACCCCCCCCCCAAAAAAAATCTGCCTAGCAGATCATTACAAGTCAGGATATAGTAAAGACACTTGCCATGTTCATTGCTGCACTATTCAAAATAGTCAAATTATGGAAACTGCCCAGATGCCCAACAACAGATGAGTGGATAGATAAAATGTGATGCGATATGATGTGTGTATGTGTGTGTGTATTCTACTTAGAATCTGTATCTATAGGCAAGTCTCCAAGCTGGAAATCACGTGGACCTCATGGGACCAAGCATAAACCTAGCTCTTTCTTTTGAGATGGGGGATTTCAGAATTCTTTTTCATGTGCTGGCCTAGAATTCTGAGCCTCCCAATAGTCACCTTCTGTATAGCTGGGATAACAGGCACACACACCACTGAGCCTAACAGCCAGTTGTGAAATGGGAGTTTCAAAAACTCTTTTTCCAATTCTGGCCTGGAACCACTATCTCCAATTCCGAAGAGGCTAGGATTGCAGGTATGAGCCATGGGGACCGCACCTGGCTATCACTCCAGATCCTCCATACCTAGCATCCTCTCCTCATTTTTGGAGGTATCATCCCCCATAATTTTTTCCAGAAGATCTGCTATTCATGACTCCCTCTAGATCTCACTGGGGAGCATGCTCAAAAGGGGACCTTTTCCATCCAACCACGTTGGAGGAGCCATAACTTCTCTCTCCCCCACCCAACAACTGAATAAATACATTTAGCTCCACCTCTCCCCCCACCTTTTTTTTTTTTTTACCAATTTAGTATTGTTTAATATGCATTTAATCAGGCCATTCAGTATTACAGCAGCTATGTAGCGTGACTCTCCCCCCCCCCACCAAGGGCCCAGGGGGAAGGCGTTATAGGCCATTAGGCTAAAGTAATATGTATGAGGAGTCACTTTTCCCCAGGGCGCAGTAACTATTTTTGCTCCCCAGTCGTCCCCATTAAATCATTAAACCTCATGACTATACTTTCTGAACTCTACCATGATCTTTAAAAAGCCAAGCATTAAAGGGCAGCCGTCACCCTCCACCGCCCAGGCCTCCAACACTTTATGTATTCACAGCATTAAGTCCTTTGTCAGTCTATACATCATGGGGTGGGGGGTGGAGTCATGGCTCACAAGGAGCCACCATTCTCCTTGGGGAGGGCTCCAGGAGTACAGTGACGTGTGTAACACCTTACCCCATCATCATCATCACCATCACCACCACCACCGCAAGGTGGTAATGAGAAACTAGACCCGGGAGCTGTCCATGGTACTGAAGACCTGTCTCGGCTGGACATCTCTACCCAATTAAGGTTGACTTTCTCCACAGACAAGAGTCATTTCATAAGCAAATATTCCCTGCAAGTCTTTATTTTTTATTCTAATGTGGGTATCGTCTTCCCAAAGAAAGATGCGTGATAGCCAAATGTGTGTGGATTAGGATTCCAAAAGCTACTAATGGAGATGATCTAAGACAAGTCTGAGCATCAATTTCTTCATTAGAGAAATAGTATTCAATCATACCAATCATACCACATTGTTGTGTTCAGTGCTATGTTTAAGTTATTTTCAACCCCCCCCACTACACAGTTATAAGTATTCATGTATTGATAATATCGATTGTACCATCACTTAGTAAATATTTCCTTTATACTGTTATTTATAACCGTACTTAGTCATTACTGTGGTTGGCAGGTGCTAGTCAAGAGCCATGTTCCAGAAGCATCTTCCTTCCTTAGGAGATTTCCCCCACAAAAGGATGTCTGTTCCAGACAGACAAGAGAGGTGACAGTTTTCAAATCTCCTGTGCATTTGAATGGAGAGAACTCTAGAGTCCCTTATGCAAAGATCTGCACCCCCAACCTTGTGGATGCACTATGTGGACCTGACTCCAGACCTCAATGCTGCCCCCACCACACACACACACACACACACACACACACACACACACGTGCTTTCCTCACTCTGAGTGAGTCCCTCTACCTGCTATACAATGATGCAAAAGCTGGGCAGGGAAGGGTTAAACATCTTAGCCACCCCCTCCCCAACAGGGTCCTCCTCACTGGCTGGGAAACAATGGAGCCATCAGTCTATATTTGACCTTTGCCCCTACAGCGTTTATGACTTATTCCTCTCCTCTACTGCCTGCTGCGATTCAGCCTTCAATCTCCCAGCCTTTGCCAGAGCCAAGCTGGCCCTCCCCCAGTGCTCTCCCCAGCCTCTTTGGTCTCGCTCTTTCCCTCCTTCCCCTTTCTCTCCCTCCCTCCTCAACCTCTCTTGGATTCTATCCTGTCTTGTTCCCACACTATTTTTATTTTCCTTTTCCTCTTCTCCCCCACCTCTGTGTTTCATGTTCTCCACCCCAACTGCCATTTCTCTCTCCTCTCTTTCCATTTCCTCTTTCCTCCCCTTCTGTCTCTTGAGTTTTCTTCTGTTCTCCCTGCCATACTAACTTAGACATTGGCTTATCAGAGTTAGAACTCTTGGAAATGTTGGTTTGTGCTCCTCTCTCCTCTTACCACTCTCAAACCTACAGCTCTTTTCTCTCTGCTCACCCCCCACTCCAGGCCCTGGCACCAGTGTGCCCGGAAGTGGCTATAAACATGGAAAATGGGCAAGATCTTACATGCATTCCTTGAATGGGAGCCCGAGGTGTTGAAGATCATGTCACCCGGACCCAAGCTCAGACCATGGAGGAGCTCATTAAGGAGAAGGAATCTGGGCCAGCATGATAGCACATTCTAGCTCCGTGGGAGGCAGAAATAAGAGGAGGATCACAGTTTGAGACCAGCATGGGCAAAAGTTAGTAAGACCCTATCTTAAAACAAATCCTTTAGCTGGGTTCAGATGACTCATGCCTGTAATCCTAGGGGGCTGAGGAAGAGGCTGAGATTTGATCACAGTTCAAAGCCAGCCTGAGCAGAAAAGTCCTCGTGAGACTCTTATCCCCAATTAACTACTAGAAAACCAGAAGTGGAGCTGTGGCTCAAAGTAGTAGAGTGCTAGCCTTGAGCAACGGAACTCAGGGACAGCACCCAGACCCTGAGTTCAAGCCTCACGACCAACAAAAATAAAAATAAACAAGTCCTTTGTGGTTGTGCATACCTATAATCCAGCTACTCAGGATGCAGAAGTAGAAGAATCATGGTCTAAGATTACCCAAGTTGAAAGGGCAAGAATCTATCTGAAAAGCAAACTGAAATCAAAGGGACTTGGGTCATGGTTCAAACAGTAGAGCACTTGCTTAGCAAACTTGAGGTCTTGAGTTCAAACCCTAGTCCCACCTAGCTGAATGAATGAATGAATAAAGGAAGAAAAAGGAAAAGAACACACAACTCAGACATAAGAAGATGGATTCTAGTCCTTCTCACTCACCTACTAAGTTACCTTGAGCAAGTCATTTGTCCTCTTTTAACTTCTTCCTATCCCGTAATACAGGATTGAATAGTGCCCACCTTGAACTGGCTTGGAAAGTTGTTTAAAGGACCAAAACCAAATATAGAGTGGAAGTGCACTGCAAACTGTAGAGCACTGTGCAAATACTGGAGTGGAGGGAGATGTACTCTTTTCTCTGGTGTCTCCCTGAACTACCTTGACCCCACTCCTGACCCACCCCACCCTCATAGCAAGTGAAGGAAACAGTGACCCATCCACTCACATAGCACCTTCCAGGGTACAAAGCACACCGAGAGCCCCAGAGATGTGGTTATTATTCAAGCCTCCATGTTTAGCCTCCAAGTCCAATGCTCTTCCCAACATCTGTGACTTCCCACGTGTCCTTCAGAGTCCAGAGAAATTGGGCTCCTGCCCACACCGCCTGTTCCCTCCTTACCTAGTCAATCCACATACCCATCTTCCTCTAGCTCTCTGAAGGAAGAGTCTGGGTCTAGCATATACTCAGTGAAACATAAAACCATTTGTTTGCCAAGTGAAGGAAGGAAGGAAAGAACGCCCCTTCTCACTGTATGGCACAGTGAAGCCCTGGTGACAGGGGTATGTCAAGGAAGTGAGTAACAACTTAGTCCCCTTCTCTCACAACTCCAGAGTGCTGCTGCAGGGCCACAGAGTGGGCTCTGTGCTCTGGCATGGTGGGGGGGGGGTTCTGCCTGCCACCCCACCATGCACACTGTTCCGCCCCTGCTCCCAGCCTCTGACAGCAGCCTGTGTAATGAATGACTCTTCAGTAGGGCCCAGCAAAAGGACAGGAGGGCATGAGACAAATCATAGCTGCCAGGCGCTAATCTTCCCCTGGGAAAGTCACCTCCACCCCCCTCATCCATCACTGGGCACTAGGCTGCCACCATACTCCCCCCCCCCTCAACACACACTCAAGACAACCACCGGGCTCCGTGGATACATGTGAGATGCACAGACAGGAGGTATGGGCACACGCTCAGGAGCTTCTTCTGCACATGAGCTGAGCAGTCAAGTCACAAAAGGACACTAGGGCTCCACATAAGATCCTGCCTCACACACTCCAATCCAGAAAAAGCCAACGCAAGCCTTTCAACACAAATCCTCAGCCACACATTGTTTCACTGTTTGAGAAATGTTTGCTGAGAACCTATTTCAAGTCCAACAATGCCACACAGAGAGCTCTGAGAAGAACAGAATGGAAGGCAGCCAGGAAAGAGTCTATGGCTCAGCAGGGGCCAAGACAGGCCAAGAGACAGTCAGAATAAGGTACCCAGCCTGGATAGAGGAGGAAGAAGGAGTCAAGGAGAGATTGCTCTCCTAGCCAAGAGGTTCTGAATCAGCTTCATGAAGAAGACCTTGAAGGGTATGGAGAGTCTGCAGAGGCTTGAATGAGAACTAGGGTAACAAAAGCAGAATATGGAAAGCAAAGCCTACGTGAAGGTAGTGCAATCATTTGTGTAAGAAAATGAAGTGGAGACCTGTCCACCGTGTGCCAGGTTTAAAAATGCCAGACCTACCAGGCACCTCACACCTATAATTCTAGCTACTTGGGAGGCTGAGATCTGAGGAATGTGGTTCAAAGCCAGCTCAGGCAGGAAAGTCTGTGAGACTCTTATCTCCAACTAACCACCAGAAAACTGGAAAGTGGCATTGTGGCTCAAAGTGGTAGAGTGCTAGCCTTGAGCAAAAGAATTCAGGGGCAGCACCCAGGCCCTGAGTTCAAGCCCCATGACTGACAAAAAAAAGTCAGACCTCCATTCCACACACACACACACACACACACACACACACACACACACACACACACACACACAGAGTCTCATGAAAAGGAGCTGGTTTCACTCCGGCTGCAGATCAACTTCATCTCTCACTGAAATAGCTATAGAGACAAGGACCTAAGTCCATACACCATACCACTCTGCATCCACTCTGGGCAGTCACCCTCTGGCTAGCTTTCATGGAGCGCTAACTTGAGAAATCTTCAGGCATTACCTCCCAGTAGAACTTAACCTCATTTGCTTTAGAAAAAAAAGTTTTTGCACTTTTGCTTTAAAACAAAAAAGAATAAGAAAAAACAAAAGACTCATCCAGCGCTATTAAAAGCAGCAGAGCTTTGGGCATTTCCTGCTTTACTTAGACAAGTGGAAAAGGTGGAGTGAGACCCCAACATTTGTGGATCACCTGCTGTGTAGCCAGCCGCTTCACTGCAGTGTGTGTACAGGAGGCTTTCTGTCTACTTTATGGATGAGGAAATCAAGGTTAGGTCCAACACATCATCTCATTTGGCTTCCAATACATAACTCTGTATTGGGAACCAGTGAAAACCCCAAAGAAAGGGATGCATACAAAGTTTTTACCCTGCTAGTGTTTGCATTTGAACTAGGAGAGATGGGTCAAAATCAAGTGAATGAGTATGGTAAGTGCTATGAAGTAAACAATAAGGTAAGATACTAGCGCATCGAGTACAGATATCAGGGGTTAAGGGGACCTCTCAGCTACAAATGAACTGACTTCTGATTTGCTTCCCCATCCTATAACATGGAAGAAAAGAAAGGAAGGGAGCATTTTGCACTGGCAGAAATCCAGATGGGAAAAGTCCCTTAGAGACACAAAATAAATGAGAAGCCATTGTCCGTGCTGACCCATCCAAGTTAGCTCTGAAGCTCTCACACCAATGATCTGAGCATGCAGGACTTGGCCAAGTAACACTTCAGCCTTCTTGGTGGGAGTATTGGAGCAGGCAGGGCTGGGGCTAGGGCTTGGCAGAAATGCAGACTGGGCCAAAACAAGGTGGACTTCAGAGCCCCAATGTCTAGCTCAGTTACATAGCTTCCAATGGGTGATTATATCTCTGTGTGTGCCAGTTTTCCTCTGGAAGATGAGTACCATGAGGGCACCCACCTTCCAGGGCTGAGTGAAGATGAAAAGAAGTTATTCTCAAGAACGATAAACATGGGAAGGTATCAGCACTGAACCCTGAAGCAGAAGTCATCTGAGGATGAAGACAGGGAAAGGCATTTGGCAGGCAGAATAAGGGCGCAGAGAGGAAAGGGTAGGAAAGAGGAAGCTAGTGTGAGAGTTATAAGGTTTATGTCCAACTTCCCCCAAAGCTTAATAGATTTATAAATGGGCTTATTATCACCACCTATGAATTCTTTTAAAGGACCTAATTATAAAACACCAAACCAGCTAATTAGGTTTCCTGAGTTCGCCTTGACACAGGTGCAAACAGGTTCTCTGGATGGTGGCTCTGGCAGAGCCGGCAGAGCCCACAGAGCCAGCTTCCAATCAATGAAGAAAGAGGCCTGACTGGAGCCACACAATTAGGCCTGTAATTGTAGTCTTCCTTCTGCCACTACAGATGCCTCATGGTGTTCACTGAGACTTCTCTCACGCAGGTACGCTGGAAGCAGAATCGAGCGACTCTGTTTCCCAAGGGCGAGGATAGCAGCAAGAAGATGCCCCTAGCATCCAGCTCAGGATGGACTACATGGTGAGTCAGCCACTGGGCGGCTGAAAAATAAATGCACGCATGTGCTCTGCCCACCACTGGAAGGATGAATGTACCTACAGGGGGGTAGTGAAGTGTCAGAGATGCGGGGTGAGGAACAGAGTTCTGAAGTGCTCTCCTGAGGGTCCCATGAAACCTTGCTCTGGTAAGTCCCCAAAGGCAAGAGCAGTCCAATCCGCTGGGAACTTGTTTGAAATGCAAATGATGAGACCCACCTGGAGGTGGGGCTTGGCAAACCACACTGGAAGCAGCTTATCACGTGGTTCTGAGACAGTTCCTGAGCCAGGGCCGGGCCATTCATCAACAAAGCTGTCAATGGTGGGGGGCTAGCGAAAGGAGGATTGTGGAAGGGCCTGTTTCTTAAATTAAACTAAATGATGGCAATTAAAGGGGCATCCCCTTCCCGTGATTAATTCTCCTTTTGCTAAACGGGGTGGGCAAGAATTGGACAACTAATGATGGTGGCCACATACCTCACCTTCAATCCTCCACCCTATTGTCTCCAGGGTAGAGGGACCTTGGAGTCCCAACCCCGAAGTCTGACCTTCCATCCTTGTGGTAGTCCCACTGGAGAATGAGGTTTGTGAGCTACAGAGCACTCACTTCCTGAAGCTCAACTCCACCATCTCTTGTCCAAGGTACTCACCCCTCTGTCGGCTCTGTCCCCATCCCTGACTCTTAGCAGCCACCCTAGGCCTGGTGAGTAACCTCAACCCAAATCTAACAATAACATGGCAAAATTGAAGCCTGGAAGAATGTGACCACAATTCCTCCCAAGGAAGAATTCCATAGGTCCAACTAAGGTTAGAATGCAGATCCAATCCGTCTCCCAGATTTCTTCCCCAGTAGACCAGCGCATCTCTTTCACTGCTAGCTTCCAAGGCAGGGGCTCTCATACACATGGTCAATGTTCATAGTCTATGACGATCACCTCCTACAGGGCCTGTCTCTCTCTCCTGAGCAGATTTTATGGAATTTTCTTCATGTATTTGTATAGTAACTGCCATAGCCTTCAGAGCTAAGCAACCAGAGATCAAAGGCCCCACTGTCGAAGCCCCAGTCATCTCTTGCAGTCGACAATAGGAGAAACATCTCCTCTTAGCAGCTTCCAAATAACTGACACAATTATACAGACACTTCTGCATGGGCTGCTCCAATGAAAGCAAGGCCCCATTCATGATGTTACTCAAAGTTCTCCTGACTAAAGAGTCACCAAAAATGTTCAGAGCCTATCTCAGGACAAATGTGTGTGTGTGTGTGTGTGTGTGTGTGTGTGTATGTGCATCCTCTTATTTACCAAGATAAGCTATGAAACTATAACCTTTTCCTTTTTTAGGGGGGGGTCCGGTCATGGGGCCTGAACTGTGGGCATGGGCACTGTCCCTCAGCTCTTCAGCTCAAGCTAGCGCTCTACCACTTGAGATATAGCACCACTTCCGGCTTTTTTTCTTATATGGTGCTGGGGAATCAAACCCAGGGCCTCATGCACGCAAGGCAAGCGCTCTACCACTGAGCCATCTTCCCAGCCCCACCTTTTTCTTTTTTAAAATGTCAGTCCTGGAGCTTGAACTCAAGGCCTAGACTCTGTCCCTGAGATTCTTTTACCTCAAGGCTAGCACTTTACCACTATGAACTACAGTGCCACTGCTGGCTTTTTCTGAGTAGTTTGTTGGAAATAAGAATCCCACAGAATTTTCTGCCCAGGCTGGTTTTGAGCTGCAATCCTCAGATCTCAGTCTCCTGAGTAGCTAGGATTACAGGCATGAGCCACCAGCTCCTAATGTTTTCCTTCTTTTCTTAGACTGCTGGAAGTTCGGGGCTCCATGTTGTATCTAACTGCAGAGGTCTTTATTTTCCCCAAAATAAATAGGTATTTGGGGTTTGCAATCTTTAAAAAAAACAAACCCTTTTCATGCTTATGGCCAAGAGTTGAAGACCTGGAGAAGCCAAAGATCATCTTGGGCTCTATAAACACTAAGGTCTAAGAAAGGGTATGAGCAGGGATCTGCCCTCACTGACCTGAAGCTGCCATCTCTGCTACTTATAGGGAGGAAGACCCCAAGAGGAAGAGAGAATTAGGAAGGACAGAGACAGTGGGAGACAAGAAATTACACTGAGGTGAGGCTAGGTCCCCCGCTGGCCATAACACCCACCCTTCATTTCCAACTCATATCCTCAGGGCCTCCCCCACAGAATTTCCAGACTTTTACTTCAGATTGAAGTCTCAGGGAACAGAAAATGAGATCATCTAAGCTTCCTTGGAGGGGATATATATTAGGCCATAGCTCAGGGCTAAGACCTCAGCACACACTCCTCACATAAAAGACACCCAGGGGCTGTGTGACTGACCTTCTCTAGATCTTGGTTCCTTCTGAGTTAAATTGGGATGGGTAAGGCTGCTTCAGTGGCTTCCAGATCTTGCTCCATAGAGCCTAGGGGAGAGACAGTCCCAGTGTCCCCACTTATTTTTTTTGCCATCTGGACATATGAAATTGGGTAGAAGCTGATTTAATATTAAATCACAGCTTTTAAAGGATCTAGAATCCCACACCTCAGGATGCCTATACTCCAGCTGGCCTGTTCCTATACCCCAAGCTTTTCTAGCTCCCTGACCAAGGCAAGCAGAAGTCCTCAGACAGAGCAGACTGTTTGGGTCAGCTGTGAAACCCCACATAAGTCTACTCACCTTTCTCTGATCCTTGTTTCTACGACTCTCAGATGTGGGAAGGGGGGGTGGCACCTACCCCTTGGGGTCATAGTAAGGGTTAACAGAAATGATGCATACTACTGTTCCCAGGAGGGTGGGATACAGTAAGAAAGCGGATCCACCATTATCTAGTTGAACCAGCCCAGTCGCTCATTCTATGAGTGAGTCCTGAGTTCAAGTGCTAGGCTAAGTTCAGCTCAACAAAGCCCTCATGGATAGTACGCCAGGCATCCTGATGATAACTGAACATGCAGGGACAGGATGAGACAGGATCCAGCACAAGTGGTAGTGTGCCTGCTTAGCAAGTACAAGGCCCTTAATTCCAACCCCAGTATCCCCAGGCCAAGAAGGGATTGGGGCTGGGATTGTAACTCCGTGGTGAGAGGGTTTGTTTAGCATGTGCAAAGAAGTTGGTCCCCAGCACCAATGGATGGGGAAAGACAAGGACAGAAGTGTGGGAATCCAAGGGGCTGACAACTTTAGGATAGCTTAGGAGGCAGATTTGGGTCAAATCTTGGCTTTCCCACTGGACAGACTCGTAACTTTGTGTAAACTACTGAATCTCCTGGAACGCCCTTCTTCTCTTTATAAGATGGCACCAGGTGGTGAAGGAAAAGACTTCAGACATTGCAGATAAACACTTGGCCCATTGCAGAGGCTCAGAAGATGGCTTATCCAAGTGGTGGGCTTCCTGGTCCTTCAGGAACTGACCCTGCCGCTGAAGGTCAGGGTTGGAACTGTTCTAGAGGCTTCAGGGGTTAACCAGATGATCCTTTAATACACAAAGAAACCCCAAACAGCTTAACCTCAGCTGAGGCATGGAGGGCCAGCAGCCTCGAGAACGCTGGCCCCAGATCCAGTGCTCCATTATTGCGTCTGCAAATCCGTTAAAATTTCACACAATTTCCTGCACAGCAGTGGGCTTCGTAATGCTGGAAGCCAAGCCGGCCCAGTAATTGGGACTGGAGTGGGGCAGAGTCCAAAGCAATTAATCCAGTCTTCTTCCTTGTTTGCGCCAGGATAAGCCTGATGGGGTGGAGAGTAATTGGAAAGGAGCGGCCTCCATCCCCAACTCCAAATTAATATTTTCCTGCCCTGATTTAATTCCACCCGGGAACAGTGACACAGAGACACTCCATGTCAAACGCTAAGTAATCCAACACAAGCCACCTGAGGAGGAAGAAAGGACTCTTTTCCTTTTCTCTTTCCTCCTTTGTGGCTGGCCAGGGAGGGCAGGAAGGAGGCGACAGTTAACAAGAGAACACCTCAGAAGCAAGAGGGCCTTTCAAGGACATCTGAGGTCCAAACTCTCTCTCTCTCTCCATGCATGGACATGCCACAAAGGAGGAGGGAACATCAGGGATCTAAGAAAGCAGCGGACCTGAGTTCAAATCCTGGTTTTGCCATTTAGGAAATGTATGGCCCCAGAGAAGTCATGCAACTCCACTAAGCCTCAGTTTCCTTATCTGTAATAAGAAGATAATAGCTACCAGAAGTTAGAGTTGTAAGAACTCATCAAAACAAGCAGACTAAGGGACTATAAATGGTAGCTGTGTTTCCTATTAGAAAAGGTTTTACAGCCTAGAGCCAAGCACCATGGCAGGACTGGGAATTCAATGCAAGCTTGTAAGGGGCTTGCATTCTAGACCCCATAGATACCTGGGCTGGCACACAGAAGGTATTTAGTATGTGTGATACTAGAGTTTGAACTCAGAGCTTTGCACCTCTAGGCAAGCCCTCTAACATTTGAGCCATATCTCCAGTCCCTTTCCTTTCAGTGTGTTTTTTTTAAACTATGGTCTCCTTTGCCCATATCTGATTTTAGACTGTGATCCTTCTCCCTTCCCCTCCCGTGTAGCTCAGTTTATGGATGTACACCATTACACCTGGCTTACTTGTTGAGATGGGGATAGCACTCACCTTAATCTGGGCTGGCTTCAAAACAGGATCCTCTTAACACTATCTTCTAAGCAGCTAGGATTATAGGCATTAATCGATCATGTCTAATTACTTGATCATTTCTCATGTGGCCTCTGCCTGTGCACTGACCTCCTTTCCGGCTTTTAACTGCCTCCTGGTAACCCCAACAACTGGCTCCAGCTCGGCCACAGGGCTAGCTGGATAAAGGACTTGGGAAACTGTTAAGTTTCTGCTGATGCTCTCCCTGTACAGGCAGGCCCTTCCTCAGTTAGCTTGGTAACCTTTCAGTGGAGAGAAAGGGTCCCAACTTGACCCTTGCTTAAACTAAGACACAGGTATCCCAAGGCCTAGGCAGCCTTGGGATAGAGGGCAGCCTCCAACAAAAGCAGCACCATGGACAGGGACAGGATACACTCACCTTGCCTCTGGTGCTGTTCAGGATAGCAAGGCTCTGGAAGTTGCCTGAGGGAAGGCAGAAGTTGCCCAGGAGGGAAGCAGACTCACTCCTGAGCACATTGGAATACCCATCAAACTTGAAGCACTGGCAGCAGTCATCTCACAGGTTCATGGAGGCCAAGAGTTGGGTCATGGGGTCCTTTAAGTACTTCTCCCCTCCGCCCCCCCCCAGGGAAAGAGCACAAAGGCTGGGGCCAGGAAGAAGAAGGTACCTTGGTGGGTTCTTAGCTCCCCTGAAGAAAACTATTCAAGCCAAACACAGGGAGTTACAGAAAAACTGTGTGTTCGACAAAACTGCAGGGAAACGCTATGCAAATGTCAGCCTGATGAAGAGAGGAGGGGGGTGGGGAACAGGAATAAACCAAACCTTAAATCAAATCAGTGGGAGAATAATAGCTAAACTCCTTCTTACTTGTAGCACTCAATTCTGCAGTCAATACGGTCAGGAATGAATGAACAGCCTGCTTAGAGCCACATCTACATTCAATATGTGTAGCACCCCCCAAACTCCAGGAGGAGAGCCAACCAGAAGCGATCTTGTTCTACCCCTGTATCTCTCAGCCACAGGGGAAAATGAAGTACGAGGTGGGACAGAATGGGAGGGGGACTTACAAGGAAACCCACCCAGAGGCTGGGTGACTTGAGGCAAGTCACATGCCCTCTCTGAGCTTCAAGATGTCCAGACAGAAAGCAGCTTATGAGGTTGGGGGCATGCAAGGGCTCAGGGGCTAGGGTAGGGATTAAGTGGTCCCCATACTACAAAGATGAAGTGAAAAACTGAATTGGGGTCTTGTAGCCTCTGTTACCAGAGGCTCTTTAGAGGATGCAAAATGAGGATCGAGTTTGAGTTGGAGTGTTCTAAGAACTGGAGATTGGAGAGAAGCACTGGAAGGGATAGCAAAGGAGACAGGACAGAAGCCAAAGTATGGCATGATTGGTTTGGGGTATGGTGTGTGATATCATCTGCTCCATCTTCCCATGAAGACTTCGGTGGGGTTCTTATCCATCTGCACTCCATGAATTGGGAAGACTTGCTTTATGTGGCAACCAGCGTGGGTGTGAGGCAGGGCGGGCAGAGCAGGGCTTCCTCTGCAATCAGGCCCCATGTGTGCAGCCACCCCCTGGCACTCTATCCCACAGCCATTCATAATTCGTGTTCCCACACATCAGACACAGGGCCAGGGCTTGAAGGACCACCAATGTAACAGGGTCCTGCCCTCAGTCCCAGGCCAGTAAGGAACACACAATAGACCTATCAGTTCAGAAGAGAGGATACATTCCATCCACCATGGCAAGCTCTAGACTAAGAGGATGTATGAGTCGAACTCCACTCCCAAGAGAACAGGACCCATCTGGAAAGGGTGCAGCTGGCTGCAAATCCACATCTGTAGCTCTAGGGAGCAGCATAGTTCTCTACTCTGTGGCGCTTACCAGCCGTGCTCTTGTAGAAATTGGGTGGTGAAGGGGCAGACTTTCCCCATGACTGGGGCAAGCCTCAGTTTATACTGCAGTCTCCAGGCTTTCCCCAGCATAGGTAAGACCCTCACACTCAGCCTTGGGCTTTATAATCCAGCTGTCTCCAAATTTCCAGACATGACTTAGGTCAGAAGAGCAACACCTACTCTGCCCTTACCCTCCTGCCTCCAGCCTCAGACCTCACTGGACATGTCATGGGGCTTGAACTCTGGGTCTGGGCACTGTTCCTCAGCTCTTCAGCTCAAAGTGAGCACTCTACCACTTGAGCCACAGCACCACTTCCAGTTTTCTGGTGGTTAATTGGAGATAAGAGTCTCACAGACTTTCCTGTCTGGGCTGGCTTTGAACATCTGGCTTTTATCTGCCCTAAATTTCTCTGTTCTGAAACATCACAATTTCTCTTGGAGCCTGCCTCCCTCTCCCTCTATCATCCATGTGAATGGGGACTGCAGGATCTCCAGCTCACTCCCTGTCCTGAAATTCTCCCTCTGCCTCTCCCCACTACAGTGATTGGTTGAAGGGTGGACAGGTAACCTAAGATGGACAAATGAAATTCAGCCTTGGGAATTTCACTATGACTATAGGAAAAGAGATGTTCTCTTAAGGATGTGGGTGTAGGGCTACTGGCTGCCATCTTTCCACCATGAGGGGATATCTACCAAGGAAAGCATTAAGCTTAGAAGACAACAAGAACAATTTAGAGAGGAAGACGGATCTCTGATAAGGTTATCTAAACTTCCAAATCACATTGAAGTGGAAAGACTCATTTGATTGCTTCAAGAGTCAATAACTTCTGGTTACTGCATTCTTCCCTACACTGGAGTGAGGAGGAGAGAAGAAGAGGAAGAGATGGAAGAAGGGAAGGGAAGAGAGGAAGAAAGGAAGAGAAGGGAAGAGACAGGAGAGAAGAAAGTAGGTGATAGGAATTTTCTTGTAACAAAAGATACCAAGAAGAAAGCTACCAAAACAAGGGTTTCCTTTTGAAGGAAATCCAATACACATCCTCTAAATCTGCCCCCTACATTTACAGCCTAAAGGGCACGCTCACAGAAGAATTCTAATTGTCACACAGGTCCATGGAGGAGCCAGGATTGATGTTTTACTTTCTTGCAGAAATGAAAGAATCCAAGACTGAAAACACCAACGTGATGCCTTCTAAAGACATGGGAGGAAGACTGGGATCTCCAAGGGGTAAAGGACAATGTCAGTGGAGGGGACTACTGTCAGGGAAATGCATGTCTGTGGAATGTGGGCACATGTGTGTTGTAATTGAGCTGGGCCAAACAAACCCTGGGACCCCAAGTCCTGGGGCAGCTGAAGCCCAAGCCCAGGGGGGCAGTGTACAATAACCATGGCTTCCCTCTCAGCTCATCCCCGCAGGGCATCTTCCAGGAGCCCTGCCCTTTGGGACACATGTGTTATCCACTCCATTAACACTGGACCTGGGCCTGCAACACCTTTTGGTGAACGGAAAGAGAGGAGTGACATATGCCATGTCTAAGCAAAGACTTCAGGAGTGTCAAACATCTGCACATCATTCTTGCAGTCCCCTCTGCCTCAGATTAGGGAAGCTGCTTCAGCCTATACTCCAGAATGGAGACCTGTGGAGCAGACCACAATCACCCACAGCAATACCCACCACAAGCAAAACCATTTACCTCTGTGGCTGCAAACTACTGAGATTTGGGGATTTGTTACTAACTGCACTTAGAAACCTGCAAGGGCTAACTGATACCAAGTGCAACGTGTGTGGGGTTAAGGCTACTTCTGAGAAGCCAGTGGGTAAGCCAGCTCCCATCAGTGGTGCTGGGCAGGAGTCCCACGGAGTACTTATCAAAATGCAGGTTCCCAGGCATGCCTCCTGAGGCTGGAGCCCGTTCATCCGTGGAAAGGCTTTTAGTGCTGCTGGGTTCTGTTGTAGCTGATTTTCGGTACTGGGGACAGACACTGGTGCCTCATACATGCTAGGCAAGTGTTCTTCCACTGATCTATAGCCCAGTCCAGGAGGAGTATTTTTGACAAGCTCTAAAGATAGGTAGACATACTGCCTTTGGTGAAACCTGATGGTATGAGTCCAATCCTTTCGTCATCCAGAACCATCTCCAGAGAGGGAAAGCACATGCCAAAGGTCAAACAGCAAGTTGCAGAACAAGAAACCAATCACCAATATCCCTCCATTCCCTGAAGCACACTATCTTTTCCAGGAGACACAGGAGGGAGGTGGGAGGGAAAAGGAAACTCACAGGTTGGAAATCAGCTCCAGAGAAACACCAGAGGAAAAGCATGGATTCCAAGTGAGCAGGGTCCTATAGCAAGCTGAGCCACCAAGGGTGGCTGCCTGGGGCCAGCTATGGAATCATGGGGTAGAGAAAAGGGACTCAGATTACCAAGCAGGAGGCTAGAGGGAAGGAAAGAAATAAAAATACAAGGGGAAAAAAAACCCAGCCCTCCAGCTCTGGAGAGCCCAAACACCCCCAGCGTGGCTGCAAGGAGCTACCCCAGCCCTCTTCGATTTTGATGTACAGTTTGAAACAAATCAATAGCGGTATAATAATACTCAGCACGCTGTGTAATTTTTATATCATTAGTTTTCATTTTCCGCTCCCCATGCATCAAAAAACTTACAACGGGCTCGTAAAGTTTATTTAGTATTCCATGAATTCCTAATCAGTTTCATTTCATAATGATTCAGGAGCCGCCCGCTGCCTAGGCCCCGTGTCAAAAAATCGATAAAACCAACACAGTTTTCCTGATGGTGGCTGCAAAAGGATCTATTGTAGGGGAATTATGATTTATGCCCTGGCCTGAACCGTGGGCAGCAGCCTCTACCCGCGGCTCAGGGCTGAGGTCTTCGCCAATAATGATTTATGCACCTTCTGAGGGTCCCACCCCAGCTCTCTCTCTGCCCCAGCTGGCCCAGCTGGACATTGGGGGGAGGAGCAGGGCCCAGAGAGGAGGGAGCGCGGACAGAGAAAACACTGGGGGAGGCCCACTGGGAGACTGAGTAGCCCTGCTGGACCCAGCTTTTGCTTCTACGTCCACCTATCTTCCAGGAAGCCATGAGCGGGAAAAGTGAGGTGTTGGGGGAGCCCTGCAGAAGGACAGGATTGGGACAGCTGTGTGGGTTGGAGCTCTGACTGTGATCCTCCTCCCATCCAGCCTTTCTCTGACTAGAGATCTGCTCTCTCCCCAGCTCTGTCTCAGAGTTTCCAGGGATGCTGAAATGAGAGAAGGTCCCTAAGGAGGTCAGGGTGATCAAAAGGCCTCAGGTGAGCCCCAAAGGGCTTCAGACACAGCAGGCTTCCAGACTCGCAAGAAAGAACAAGATTGCCCTTCAGTGTCCCAGGCAAGATCACTCCAAAAGCAGCTTGCTTTAGTTCTCAGGACCTGCTCCCTCCACCCAAAGCTCCCCTACCCCCTTCCTCCAAGGGTGTGATTAATAGGTCTAGGAGACATGTTAATGGGATGGGTATTAAGTCTAACAATTACTTTAATTAACAGCGACTAACCTAGCTGGAATAGAAAGATCTCAGGGTGGCTTCAAGGGAAGGGGTATGCCCTGGTATAACACACAGACAATCGGGCATCAGTATGGTTACCCCCATTCCCCCCCTTTATGTGGGTTTTTAGTCTCTGGGGTATCTTGGGAAGGTGGGGGGTTTCATTCAAGGGGGGGCTGCTCTCAAAGATTTGCTTAGGTCCCAGCAGGGACTGTGTCCTGAGCTGAAGCTTCCACACCAGTTAGAATGAGAGACTTCAGTGGATGAAACACCTTCATCTGATTCTAATTCATTCAGTCAACACACACACACACACACACACACACTCACGGCTTAGAAAGAAGGGACTTGTCCTGTAGGTGGAGAGTGACAAAGTTTCTCTAGGTTGCAGAAATAGAGTGGCCCAGCTGTCCCCCCTCCTCTTGTCTTATGGCCCTTCCAGGTGTAGTCTGAGGGGCAGGAAGGAGAGTTTGACAGATGCTCTTCCCCTCCCCCCACCACATCTTCACTCATCCCGTAGGCACCACAGCATGCAAAGGACCCAGACCTGAATTCGAGTCCTGGCTTGTTCCTCACCAGAGAAGCAACCTTAAGCAATCTAATTAACCTTTCTGAGCTTGGCTTTGTTCCTATGTAAAATTGGCACAATCATTTCTGCCCCAGAGATGGTGATGAGTCAAAGAACAGCATGCATCAAATATCCACCCCAGGAGGCCATAACAAATGCTTTCTGCCTTCCTGCTCCCCAGTAACTCAGAGTAAAGGGAGGGCTAGGCACTGTCTCCTCCCAGGATAATCAAAAAAGGAAAAGTCTTTAGGGACTGGCCTCAGTAGACCGACGCTGAGCTACTCATCATTGTACCGTGACTGAAGGAGATGAGCTCAGCCTCACTGATGTGAATCTAAGCCCAAACCTCTGAAGTGCCTCAGTTTCCCCCATCTTCCAGACAGAGGGATGATTCCTCCTGATGCTGAAGCCTGGCAACCCCAAGCCCTGAAAATAATGTTCCAGGAATCAACTGTACCCTCCGAAACCAGGAGGCAGAAATGAAAGGGGCTACAGTGGGAGTGGCTTGGTAAAGTCCTGCTTGCTCCCCCAAAATGTTAGGCCTTCTCCCCCAGAGAGGAGTCCAATTTCTTCCTCCATGGAAACTGAGCTTGGACCCAGTCCCACCTGGACGGCATCTTCAGCGTCTGGGCCAGGCTCCCGTCTCTTTCCTGCTCCTGCTCTGTCTTCCTGTCTCTGCCTTCTCCAATGACGTTCCTGTCCTTCTGTCTCTTCCCTCTTCCTTCTGTCACTGAGAACAGTAAATATGCCGTGCTGTAAGACACTAGGACAGGAGTTCCTGACACCCACCCACTGCCTGGCAATGGTAAAAGCTTTGAAGCACCTCTCTGCCCTGTTCTCCATTCTGCTGCCAGGTCCCCTTGGTCCCTTTAGTATTCTATCACATGCAGGTGTACTGGGAAGGTAGCAAAATGGCAGGCGCTGAGAGTGGCGTGTAACCCTCAGCGAGTTACCCAACCACTCAGACCAGTTTCATCATTGTCGGTGAAGGGTCTCTTAGAACACAGAGCTGGCACTCATCAAATGCTGCTGTTTGTAATGACTGCAACTGGGATACGAGAGGGATTCAGAGCATGGCACCAGAGGCTCATGCCACCAGCCTAATCCTAGCTACTCAGGAGACTGAGATCCGAGGATCACAGTTGAAAGCCAGCCCGGGCAGATAAATCCAAGAGACACCTTATCACCAATTCACTACCAAAAAATCCAGAAGTGGAGCTGAGGCTCAAGTGGTAGACCACTAACCTTGAGGGGGAAAAAAAAATATAAGTTCAACACACACACACACACACACACACACACACACACACACACACACACACTGGAAGTGGCACTGTAGCTCAAGTGGTAGAGCACTAGCCTTAAGAACTAGAAGTTCAGGGACAGCACCCAGGCCCTGAGTTTAAGCCCTAAGACCAGCAAAAAAAGAAAGAAAGAAAGAAAAGAAAAGAAGAGGCAGGGTAAAACCTGGCACTTCAGAGTGGGAGACTTCTCTCCTCAGACTTGGACAATTCCAGTAGTAACCAAGGCTTCCTAGTGAGTGCCCATGACTAAATGTTATGGTGCATCTCTATGCTCAGACCACAGGCTCTTTCTCCTTATTCCCATTTTACAGATGAGAAACATTAAGGTATTGAGAGATCGGTGCCTTGGCCAAAGTTACACTCGGCTCATGCCTGCTGGAAGGTGAATGGGAATCCTACAGTCTGAAGCTCAAGAACTCAAGCATGAGCCCTACCACCATCTATCTATCTATGCTGGCAGGTCCCTAGAGAGTCAATCTGACAGGCTCCACACTCCCCACCTTCACCTTTTCCCATGTTCAGGCAGACTGTGTGTGTTTAGGGGTGCTCTCGCCTCATCTGAGCTCCTGACCAGCCCTGAGCATCCTAGGGAACGCACCACACGCTCCCTGAATCCTCCCATCTGGGATTTCAAAAGACCAACCTAATTCTTTTGGCCTCTGCAGCAGTCTAGGCCAACTCTCGCCTCCACTGTTACTTCTATCCAGTCACCCTTCTACCTAATCACAGCCTCTGAAGGAGCTAGAAGTAAGGTCAGTGGCCCCATTAGAAGCAGGTGGAGACCACAGCCTGGAGCCACAAAAAAGTCACAGTGATACCAATATATTACCAAAATCAGCCTAGGGGTAAACAGCCAGCTTACTGGTCATCTGAATGTTCACACCTTGCAAGCAGGAGAGGAGTAGAGATTGAGTCCCAGAGAGGAAGTAGCAAGCAGCCCAGGTGGGTCATATATAAATATATCCAGATGGAAAATACTTAAACTGCCTAAAAATCCTCCAAGGCTCCTCTCTCTCTCTCTCTCTCTCTCTCTGTGTGTGTGTCTCTGTGTCTCTGTGTCTGTGTCTGTGTCTGTCTCTGTCTGTCTGTCTGTCTGTCTGTCTGTCTGTCTCTCGCTCTCTCTCTCTCTCTCTCTCTCTCTCTCTCTCGTGTCTGTCTCTGTCTGTCTGTCTGTCTGTCTGTCTGTCTGTCTCTCGCTCTCTCTCTCTCTCTCTCTCTCTCTCTCTCTCTCTCTCTCTCTCTCTCCAGTGTGAGGCTTGAACTAAGGACCTGGGCTTTGTCCCTAAGCTTTTTCATTCAAGGATAGCACTCTACCACTTTGAGCCACAGTACTGCTTCCAATTTTCTGGTGGTTAATCGTGATGAGTCTCACAGAGGGGCTGGGAAGGTGGCTCAGTGGTAGAGTGCTTGCCTTGCATGCATGAGGCCCTGGGTTCAATTCCTTAGCACCACATAAACAGAAAAAGCTGGAAGTGGTGCTGTGGCTCAAGGATGCTGGCCTTGAGCTGAAGAGCTGAGGGACAGCGCCCAGGCCCAGAGTTCAGGTCCCACGACCAGCAAAAAAAAGAGTCTCACAGACTTTCCTGCCCAGGCTAGCTTTGAACCGTGATCCTCATATCTCAGCTCCTGAGTTCTAGGATGACAGACGTGAGCTACCAGCACCCAGCCTCCAAAGTTCTTTCTATGCCCACATCTTCTTGAGCCAGACAGACCCTGACACATATATGTGGGATCACACACACAGACTATTCTGATGATACTGATACACACACACATCTTGAAAAACGCTTGTGACACAATGCATCCCTCCCCCAATATACATGCATGAGCCATGTGCATATACCTAGATACATACATGTACTGTCTTGGCTTGGCAGTCCTCCTTACCCTGGAGAGTTTTAACCACACCTCCAGGATGCTGATGCAATGGATATACAGTCATGATCAATGGCTGTGGAGCCCACTGAATGCCTCCCAAAATTTAGCTCTTGAAAACAGCAAACATTCATTTCCTCACCTGTTTTCTGAGGGTCAGCAACCCAGGAGCAACTTTGGGGGGAGGGGGGCAGCAGTTGTGATTCAGTCTGTCCCTTGGGAGGTTGTAGTCAGGAATCAGCCAGGCTGCCTAGCTACCAGACCTGACTAAGGGCCTCCCAAGGCTACTTTAATTCTTCCCCTCTTTCCCTCTCCACACGACTGCTTGAGCATCTTCATGCCAAGGCAGCTGGCACCCCCTCCTCTAGGCATAGGACCCAAAACACTGCAAAGGGAAAATCCCAGTGTCTTGTATGACCTGACCTGCTTAATCACACACTGCCGCTTCTGCCTGAATGTTTACCAGAAGGAACACAAGTTGTCGTCAGAATGCAAGTCAGGCTCTAGCTCAGAAGGAAGGAATGTCAAAGACCTGATATATACATTTAAAGCCACTACAGGATGTTAGTTCAGACTGGACTTTGGGATTCTTTTTTTTTTTTTTTTTTGGGTCCCGTCGTGGGCCTGAACTCTGGGCCTAAGCGCTGTCCCTCAGCTCTTCAGCTCAAGGCTAGCGCTCTACCACTTGAGCCACAGCGCCAGTTCCAGCTTTTTTCTTTTTGCTTATGTGGTGCTGAGGAATCGAACCCAGGGCCTCAGGCATGCAAGGCAAGCACTCTACCACAGAGCCACCTTCCCAGCCCCTGGACTTTGGGATTCTTGACACTCCCAACCCAAGTGACTTCGCTATTCATCCAGGGCTGAGACCCAGAGAGTAAAAAAAAAAAAAAAATCTACTGCTGGTATGGGAGAGGAGGCTCAGTACGCCATGACTTCTGGGCAGCACAGCTTCCCAAGTCGCCCTTCTCTGGGAACTTCATAAGATGGCTTCAATCCAGGCCTTGGGTAGCTGCTTCCTTCCTTGGCCAATTCCTGTAGCCCTTTTCACTCACTACCCTTAGAGCCCTCTTCATAGACCTCCACCCAGTGTTCCAGACCTAGCCAAGCCCAGCGTCACCCTGCACTAAGACTTCTAAGACTAAAGTCCCAGGGATGTCTGTGATTTCCTTTAAATGTATCCATCAGGTCTTTGACATTCCTTCCTGTATCTACTCACAGACCAGGGTCCCTGACACCCTGAGTAATCTCACATTACCTCTCTCCTGCCTTCCTACCCTTTCCTTTTTTTGGGCAAATTTTTTTTATTGTGATTGATTACATAATGTCACAAATTTCATAGTATTGTGGGATAGTGATGCTTAGTTAAAGTCACAAACACATTCTAATCTTCATGGGGCAAATTGTCTATCGTGGTCTATAAAGTTTATGAGTTCTATGGGTTTTAGTCAAAGTCCATACAGTTATTTCTTCCACATTGGGTGACAGGTACATTCCTTTCCTTTTGCATAGTGTCAACTGTTTCCTCTTTCCCACTTATTCCCTCCCTCCCATCGCTGCCATTGAGTTACTTAGTTTGTTTTGATCAATGTCCAGTGCAGCTGATGGGTCCCGCTGTTGTATGTTTTCCCTCTAGTTCTGTGTCCTCCTCCTAGTTTCCCTCCGATGCACATATATACCATATATGTGATTAGCAGTATGGGGTCATTTAGTAATGCTTCGACCAGATGAGTGGAGGTCCTTTGTTTCTCGAGTCTTGTCTACTTTGTTGTATCACCTTATGTTTTGGATTTAACACCCACTTATCAGGGAGACCATGTGCCAATTGTCTCTTTGCTCTTGGTTTATCTCACTCAACATGATTTCTTTTGGTTCCATCCATTTCCCTGCAAATGCCATTATTTTGTCCTTTCTAATGGCTGCATAATATTCCACTGTATATAGATAACACAATTTTTGGATCCATTCATCTGTGGTGGGGCATCTGGTTGTTTCCATATTCTGGTTATTGTGAACAGTGCTGCAATAAACATGGAAGTGCATGTGTCCTTGTATTCTGGTTCCTGTTGTTCAGGATAGATGCCTAGGAGTGGTATGGCTGGGTCACAGGGAAGGTCAGTATTTAGCTTTCTGAGGACCCTCCAGACTGCTTTCCAAAGTGATTGTATAAGTGTATATTCCCACCAGCAGTCCCCTTTTCTTTTGTGTGTGTCTGTGTCTGTCTGTCTGTTCTAGGACTTGAACTCAGGGCCTAGGCACTGTTTCTGAGCTTTTTTTGCTCAGGCTAGCCACTCTACCACTTGAGCCACAGCTCTACCTCTGGCTTTTTAGAATTGGAAATAAATACCTCAGGGACTTTTCCTGCTGGGGCTGGCTTGGAACCCTGATCCTCAGATCTCAGCATACTGAGTATCTAGGATTGCAGGTGTGAAGCAGAAGTGCTGGCATTTCTTTCTTTCCTTGCTCTTGACTCCCCTTTTCTGTCTCTCTGGAGTCTCTCTTTTCTTTCTGCTCCCACAAACTTCCTGCCCTCACCCCATCCATCAGGCTCAGTGGCTCACTTGTGAGAATTTGGATGGAGTGACATGTCCAGAAGCAGTCCTGAGTCTGGGCCCAGGATCCCCTACTTTTTGACTTCCACGAATGCCCTAGGCCTTGCAATGTCCCTTTCTTCCCACATCACCTGTTTTGGCACCAGGCCATTTCTCAGCTTTGAATCCCCTGTCCACTGTGTGTCTGACCTGGCAACCTTCAAGCCCTGTCTTCTGTCTCTATCTATACCTTTCTCTTGCTCAGGCCTTCCTCTTGTAGAGGAGCAAGCCCTGGGTCAACCCAGAAAGCTATGGAAATGAGAAAGCCATACCTGGCCAAGGAGCGTGCTGGCTCTACCCTGGTAATGAGAAGGAAGGAGAACTCTTCTCAGGAATTAATGAGACCACCAAGAACAAAAGAGAGAGAGCAGCAGAGGCCAGAGAGGCAGGGCCTCGCTAAACCATCCCCACAGAACCACACAGCGGCAATAATAGAGTAAGGAAAAATGGAGTCAAGATCCCTGTGGTAAAAACTATTAGAGGAGGCGAATTATAAAACTATTAACCAGAATGTAACTCCCAATTAAAAGATGATTTAACACTGGAACCTGATGGATGAATTTTGATTAAATGGAGAACTATTAGGAGCCCAGGGATAAGGCTGCTCCTGCCAGTTCTAAAAGTTAAAAGGCAGTTTGATATAAAAATTTATAAATTAAGGTTAATTACTTTAAATAACATGGCTAGCAGCAATGAGAGGAAATTTGTCAGTATCTCCCGAGTTTGGGACAAGACAGATACAAAAGTCTTGGTTTGCCCCCAGGGGATCTGGAGGTCATGGCTAGGACTGTCCAGGCCAGTAAGAGGACAGGGAGTGTCCAAGTTCTTGTCAAAGCCACCAAGAAGTAAGGGACTGGCAAAGAGCTGGGTTGAGATGCCCCTGGCTCCCTCGCTAACGCCACCAGCAGGAATTCTCAGTCCACTGCCCTGAGTCCACTTGGCCCAGGCCTGTTTCTCAGGTCCATCCTGCCTCACCCTGCTCACAGCTCCAGCAGACCTAGGAGGCCCTGGAGACATGAATGGAAGGTGCCTCAGGTCCAATTTTTATCCTATTACCAATCTTGTCTTCAGGATCCAATAATCACCCCTCCTCCAGGACTGCCATTCAGCTGAGAGGCAAAGCCCTTCTCAAAGGCACTGCCCAGTACATGACAGTGAGTCTCACCTCATGTCCACAGCTCATCTGAGGAGGAGATGCAAGTTCTGGTACATTGTACAGAGAGCTTCATCAGTGCAAGGGCATGGGAAATGTCATAGGCAAAGAGCTAAAGGGGCTGTTTCATCTTCCCAGCACCCTTTGAAGTCTGCCCTGTTATTATTTGCAGATCACAGATAAGGAAACTGAGGCACAGAGAGGTTCAGTCACAAGCCTCAGGCCCCACAATGAGTAATGGCCAGATGGGATAACCCATCTGCTGCCACCTCCCAGAACACTATGTCTCTTATTATAAACCTCAAGTGTTTAGAATTAGAACAAGAAGGAAGGAAGGAAGGAAGGGAGGGAGGGAGGGAAGGAGGGAGGGAGGGAGGGAGGAAAGAAGAGAAGGAAGGGAAGGAAGGAAGGAAGGAAGGAAGGGAGGGAAAGTGAGTGAAGAATGGGAGAAAGGAAGAGAAAGTATTTGAAAGAGAAAGGAAGAGAAGGGAGAAGGGAGAGGGAAAAAAATGAAAAAGAAAAAGGAAGGAAAGGAAGGAGGTGTGGTAGAAGGGAAAAGAATGGTTATAGCTTTAGTTTTTTATAAGGTCTGGATGGGCCAGGTGCCAGTGGCTCATGCCTGTAATCCTAGCTACTCAGGAGGCTGAGATCTGAGGATCATGGTCCAAAGCCAGCCCATGCAGAAAAGTCCGTGAGACTCTAATCTCTAATAAACCACTAGAAAACCAGAAGTGGCGCTGTGGCTCGAGGTAGAGCACTAGCCTTGAGCTGAAGAGGGACAGCGCCCAGGCCCAGAGTTCAAGCCCCACAACTGACAAAAAAAAAAAATGTCTATAAGGTCTGGATGGGTTAGAAATCAGGGGAATGTTTAATTCCAGGGACCCAAGGGGATACACAAGGACACTCCAGGGGCTGAAGAAGTCCTGATTCTGATATGGCTGTCATTGACATGGTGCTTGTTTACTTTGTAAAAATTTCCTTGCTCTGTGCATATTTATTTACCTTAGTTACGTACAAAAATAAAGTACAATAACTTTAAAATGAATATGATAATAATAACTTTATGGTATCTAAATCATAACTCAATAAGGCTGATTTTTCTGGGCACTGGTGGCTCACACCTGTAATCATAGCTATAAGAGACAGAGATCTGCAAAATCAAGGTTTGAAGCCAGCTGGGACTAAAAAGTCCACAGGACTTCATCTCTAACATAATCAACAAAAAACAAGACTGGAGGCATGGATCAAGTGATAGAGCACCAGCTGAGCAAGCATGGGGCTCTGAGTTCAAACCCCAGTACCAGCAAAAGAAAACAAACTAAATAAGGCTGCCTTAAAGGGTGATTGTTGGAAGTAGCCATCCTTCCTTCGCATTGCATGGCATGTGATATGAGCTGGTTATGATGAGACAGAGCAGAGTGGCTGAGTGGTGGGCCCTTGGATGAGCTGTCAGAGACCTCCACAGACAGCTGTTCTGTGCAAGTAGGCCCTGTGGGAGAGAAGACAGGAGACAAGGGGCCAAGTGTGGGGAAGGGGGGAAGGATGGAAAAGCAACATGGCGGACCTATAACAAGCCAGGGAGCCAAAACAAGTTAAAGGAGAGAGTTGGGGCACCACAATGCCCTTCAAGAGCCACCCATCCAATGGCCTACAGATCTCTCTAGGTGCCACCTCTTAAAGATTTGTTTGAAGGCATTTACACTCAGCCTCCTTGAGGACCAAGCTTTTAACACATTGGCTTAATGGAGACATCCCAGATCCAAACTATAGCAATTGCAAAACACCCAGGCAGGAAAATCATGATGCAGTTAAGCCATTGTCTCATGATAGTGATGATCCCATTTGATTCCATTCTTGATGGTTCTGTTACTGTAAATACTGGCCTCATTGCTGCTATCAAGAGAGTGCAGAATGAAGTTTGCCAGTTCCCAAAGTGAGTCCCAAGGAATGCTTTTCCATAAGAACATCCTTAACAAACTTGGTTACAAGAGGATCCTTTGTAGAACTGCCTAATAACTACTAATAAAGGATCTGAAAAGTCCTTCAGTAAAGAATTGGTTCCAGCTTATTGAAAATAGCTTTCCCTAAACAAACAGGTTACAAAACCTCTTTCTTTTTCCATGAAACATTTCTTCACACTCCAGGAATGGAGGTTCTAGGGACCCATGTTGAGAAATGAAGAGAAGTAGAGAGACCATAAACCCCAGAATCAGACAAGTTGGGGCCAACTGCAGTCTTAGTTCAGTGTGGCTTTGGGCCATTTGCCTCACAGCTCTGTGCCTCAGCTTACCCCACTGTAAAATGGAGGAACTAACGCCCATTTATTTATAAAGTTGTGGTGACACGAAGATTCAACCAAAAAAAAAAAAAAAAAGCTGGGAGCTGAGTGTCATGGCTCAAACCTATAATCCTAACTTCTGGGGAGGCTGAGATCTTAGAGTCTCAGTTCAAAGCCAGCCTGGGCAAATGAATCTCGAAGTGAAAGTATGGCTCAAGTGGTAAAGTACCAATCATGAGCTAGGACCTGAGTTGAAGCCTCAGTAATGGCATAAGATAGATAGACAGACAGACAGACAGACAGACAGACAGACAGACAGACAGACAGACAGACAGACAGACAGACAGATAGATAGATAGATAGATAGATAGATAGATAGATAGATTGCTTGATTTAAAGAAAACCATAGGTACTTCCTTGGATGAGTGAAGTCCTGGCTGGCATTGTCATCAGTTCTGTAAGAGGCAGTCAGTACTACCAGGTTCAGCAACATAGTCAGTTCCTCTAGGAGCCTGCATAGAGTTGAGGAAAAAACAAAGCCTGAGAGGGTAGCTATATGTTATAGGTGTGGCTTCTGGAAAGAGTGGTCAGGGAAGCTGCTCCAGAGAGGGAAAGACTTGAGCTGTGAAGAGAAAGAGAGAAAGAGAGAGAGGGAGGGAAGGAACTAGTCAGGAGCAGAAGGTAGGAGAAAGTAGGCCACAAAGGAGGCTAATAGAGTATCTTGGGCTAAAAAAAAAAAACAGATGAGGCCCTGGGTATAGCCCCTGGGTCCTATGGAGGAAAGCTCCCTGCTCTTTCCAACGCACTAACTAAAGGCTAGTCAAAGGAGGCAGAGAAGGGGAAGTAGGGGTGGAGATCCAGGGAGAAAGACTTCAGGAGTCCAGAAGCAGAGGGCTAGATTCAAGAACCAGCAGTGACCTCCAGCGACAAAGGAAGCAGAGACAGGGCTCTAGGAAAAGGCTACAGCACTCACTGCTCCTGGCCATCACCACTGTCACCCTCCGTGCCCCACTTGCTCCCATCCTTTCCCAACCTTGACAGGCTCTGTGGGTGCCAATCACCCTCCATCCTTCCCTGGGGGGGGAGGGTCTGTGGCCCTCACTCCTCCCCTAACCTCCCACTCCCTCCCTCCTGCCTTGAAAGCACCAAGGAGATGTCAAAGCCCCAGCTGACCATCAGTGCTGGCCCTCCAGCTGGCCTGGGGAAGCTGAGCCCACCCACCTCACAGCCCAGTGAAATCCATTTAGAAGTGGAGTTTGGAGTCAGACTGCCTACATCTGGATCCTGATTGCCATCTGCCAGCTGTGCGTTTGGACAAATTAATTAACCTCCCAAATCCTCAGTATTTCCGTCTGTAAAATGGGGCGATAGGAGCTCCCACCTCACAGGGCTGCTGTAGGGGCTGAAGGAGGTAATAACATCTAAAAGTCATACAGTGTTTACAGACACAGAGCAAGTACTCAATAAATGTTGGTTTTTGTGGGGGTTTTTTGTTTGTTTGTTTTTTTGTCGGTCGTGGGGCTTGAACTCTGGGCTTGGGCGCTGTGTCTCAGCTCTTCAGCTCAAGGCGAGCGCTCTACCGCTTGAGCCACAGCACCACTTCTGGTTTTCGAGTGGTTTATTGGAGATAAGAGTCTCACGGACTTTCCAGCCCGGGCTGGCATTGAACCGAGATCCTCAGATCTCAGCCTCCTGAGTAGCTAGGATTACAGGCGTGAGCCACCAGCGCCTGGCTTGGTTTTTGTTTTTATTTGTTTTGTTTGTTTTGCTGGTCCTGGGGCTTGAATTCAGGGACTGAGCACTGTCCCTGAGCAATTCAAGGTTAGAGCTCTACCACTTTGAGCCACAGCACCACTTCCAGTTTTCTGATGCTTAATTGGAGATAAGAGTCTTACAGGGACTTTTCTGCCCAAGCTAGCTTATGATCCTCAGATCTCAGCCACCTGAGTAGCAAGGATTACAGGTGTGAGCCACCAGCCCCCAGCTATTTTATTTTGTTTTATTTTATACTGAGAATCGAATCCAGGGCCTCATGAAAGCTAGGCAAGTGCTCCATCACTGAGCTCCATCTCCAGCCCAATGCAGGTTTATTTTTAGGTAGAAGCAGAGACCTTGCCTTACACATCTGTACCAGACTCCAGGGAGATGTGCAAGGCAGGGTCTCTGCTTTTACAGATATAGCAGGCTATGCAAAGAAATCAGTGTATTTCCATTTGTAGCAGAACACAAAAGAAACAGAAGCTCCCAACCCACTTTAAGTGGGGAGCGGGGGCAGCACACACAGGCTCAGTCTCTGCTTTTTCAAAACTGACGTAGATAGCTCAGTCATACAGCACGTGCTCAGCACACATGAGACCCTGGGTTCTATCCTCAGCACCAAAAAAAAACCGAAAAAGAAAAGAAAAGAAAAACAAAAGCCTTAGAGTTTCCTGGGAGTCACATCCATGCACAGAGCATCCAGCCTGGTAGGTTAAAGAAGACCTTTGCAATTGAGGTCTTGCCTCCTTCACTGCCCATCTAGAGAATTCCTATCCTTTATTCAAACATTACCTCTTCTAGAAAGTCTCCTTTGATCTTTTCCAAATGCAGAGACTCCTCTATTCCTGACAGTCCACAGTGTTTGTTTCATGCTCTACACTGAAGGAGACTATCTATGCCTCTGGGCCTCTGTCTATCAGTCTGTCTGTCTCTGAGCTACCTGCCCCACAAATCCTGCATCAGAAGAGACCGGACTTGACTGCACTGAGTTTCAGAGCACGGCAAGTGCTGGCCATCATGACCTGGGTTATGGACTGATACAAACAAACAAAGAAATACAGTTCTGGAGACCTAGGCCTGTTAAGTAAAGACAGACACTGGGTCAAGGTATGTCTCTCTGGCACAGAACAAGTTAATGGCCATCTCTTCAGGGCCTCAGAGAGGAGGAGGATGACAAGAGCCATGGAGATTGTGGGGAGTCCTCTGCTCACTCTGCTCGTTCAGGGCCAGCCTGCCAGCCACACCCTCTTTCCCATCTGGGCAACATGCCCTGGAAAACACCACAGATATAACACCAACCAAAAACGTGAGACCTAGAGCCAGGAAACTGCAAAGTCTTCCCAAGGCCTTCTAGAAGCAAGCCAGGGCCTCCAACCAACTGGTCCTTTGAATGGTGCATGCCAGCCAAAGTAAACCACCAAGTAAGTGATTAAAATACACTGGAGGAAGTGGCACTGTAGCTCAAAGTGGTAGAGTGCTAGCCTTGAGCCAAAGAGCTCAGGGACAGCACCCAGACCCCGAGTTTAAGCCCCATGACTGACTGAAAATTAAATTAAATTTAAAGTTAAAAATCCATTCCATGCTGGGTGCCAGTGGCTCATGCCTGTTATCCTCACTACTCAGGAGGCTGAGATCTGAAGATCACAGTTTGAAGCCAGCCCAAGCAGGAAAGTCCATGAGACTCAGCTCCAATTAACCACCAGAAAACTGGAAGTAATGCTGTGGCTCAAAGTGGTAGAGCACTAGCATTGAGCAAAAGAACTCAGGGATAGTGCTCAGGCGCTGAGTTCAAGTCCCCTGACCAACAAAAAGAAAAAAAATGGGCTGAGTAGAGAGCTGAGCTCCTGGAGTACAGCTGAAGCAGGGCTTGATTCTCCCAGGATAGCCAAAGGGTAGGCCCTGGAAGGGCTGGGTGACTGCCCTCGACTTAGAGAAGTCATCTGGTCTCTTTAAGCCTTAGCTTCCTTGTGTGCAAAATAGGTCTGCTTATGACAAGGCAGTGAGGAGACAACATGAGCTTTCATTTGGAAACACTTCAGGAGGAGAAAGAGAAGAATTGTACAATGAGCCAGACATCAGTGTCTCATACCTATAATCCTAGCTACTCAGGAGGCTGATATCTGAGGATCACAATTCAAAGCCAGCCTGGGCAAAAAAGTCCATGAGACTCTTGTCTCCAAAAAAGCCAGAAGTGGAGCTGTGACCCAAGTGGTAGAACAGTTGCCTTGAGCAAAAAAGCTCAAGGACAGCCCCTAGGACACACACACGGAGCCATACAAGGAGCATGAGCCCTTTAAACTAGTGTATTATTTTTGTTATTAGAGCAGAGAAGCTGAGACTCAAGCTCCTGACCCCTGGATCAGGGCTGTGACCTCCTGAACAGTGTCCTGCATCTGTTCTGAGATGAATATTCTGACCTAAAGCCTCACAGAGGCATAGAACAACCGGGAATAAGAGAAAGGTGTGTGTGCACAGGTATGTGTTGCATGTGTGTGTGTGTGTGCATGTATGTAGGTGCATGTATCTGTGTATATACATGTCCAGGGGTACCTGGTTTTACAGCCGTGTGCATGGGCGTTCATTTGCATTTTTTGTGCATGTGAATGTGTGGGTGTCGGGGTGTGTATCTGTGTCTTCCTGGGAGGGGGGAGGGGAGGGAGAGAAGAAAAGGAGAATCGAGAAGAAAAGCAGCACAGCACAGGGAAGAGGAGGACTGAGGTATTCGGTTACATGATCTAAATTCTAATCAAACATCATTTAAAGCGTGTTTTATTTCAGCCTCGGGAGAGCGGGTCCCTCCTGGCTGATCACCATGGCAACGGGCCGCTCATTTCAGAAGTGTCATGCCACATTATCGTCCTGCCGCCTCACACGCTCTCGCCGCCTGACAACTTCGCTCTGCCCCTTGCGACAACCATCCCCGCTCCACCGGTTTATTTTTGGTGTCAGCCAGCCCCCACGTCCCTGCCCCCCTCCCCAACATCAGTGGATTGAAAGACAACCCCGGCCCTCCAGCTGCTGAGCGTCGCAGCCTGTTTGGCGATAAGAGATAATTCGACAAGATATTTGCTTACATGTGTATGAACAATTTGCTGCATTAAGACAATTCACCCCCACCTCCAGTGTACAAAGATGGGGAGGGGAGCGGCCAGTGTCCCAGCTGACAACACCCCAAGAAAGATGAAGGAGGGGTACCCCTCATTTCTCAGGGTCCCTCCAATCTCTTGGGGCCCCTAATAGGACCATCAGGTAACTTCCCCAACATCAAGCCACAGCAAGCCTGCCACTAATTCCTTGTGTGACCTTGTACAAGTCATTCCCCTTTTGTGGACCTCCTAAAAGATGGGGTTGCAGTAGGTGGCTTTGGAGATTCCCTCCCAAATGTGACAGAATGAATGGAGGATTCTATGATAGAAAGGGGGCAGCAAAGGGTTAAGGATTGCTCCCCCCCCACCCCACCCTCGCTTCCCAGTCTTGTGTTGGGGAAAGAGCCCACCTCTATCATGTGGGTGATATGGTAGGGCTGTGGGGGCAGGGACTCAAGCTCTCCACTAGGAAGCTGGGAAAATCCCAGACCTAGGCTCCATCCTGTCCTAGAGGAGGCTGGCAGAAGAGTCTTTCTCTGCCTGGCCCTCTGTTTCACAGAACAGAAGAGATTTCTGAAGCCACCCCCTCTGACACATACCTGTGCACACACCTGGGTGTGTCTCCCAGCTCAGGGGCTGGGATGCAGGCACAAGAGCAGATTCCTAAGATGCTGGCAGAGAGGTGTGCCCTGAGCACTCAGGAAGGAGGCGGCCCAGATTCCTAGAACCCAGCACAGAGACAATGGGTTGGCTGGAAGGTCAGGTGACTCCAGCTTGCAACCTTTCCCCACTGAAAGCAAGAATAATGAGCTGCTGCTTACCAAAGGCTTCTATGTGAGAGGCCCGGTGCCAGGCCTGAACAGGTGGAGCTCCTCTATAGATGCTGCACCTCCCAGCCTCCGTGCCTCTGTTTACCCATCTGTCGATCCAGGTGAACAATACCAGCAGAAGGTGACTGTCAGGATTAAGACTTGGCACAGTTTGGGGCACAGAGGAGGCATTCTATTAGGAGAGATGGAGGAACAGAGCTATGGGTTTGTTAAGCTGCGGGCCTCCCCACCACCACCACTACCTCCGCTTGCTACGCTGCTCAGCCTGTGGCTGCCATTCAAGTTCTATCCTGGGAGGACAGACTCCTGGTACTTCCACCCAAGGTCTCTATTGGGTTGTGGAGGGGGTGGGGGTCCTCTCTGGGAGAGTTTCAGGACAGGAGGCATGATCTTTCTGTCTCCCACCTTTGCCTTTTACCTGACCAGGGTTAGAGACCACCCCCAGCCAGGTGGCCACGAGTCCATGAAACCATAGGGCCAAGTGAGAACTTAAGCTCCATTCACCCACCCAGCCTCTGTAGGGGAAGCTGCAATAGGGAGGGAAAGGCCAGTGGGCTTTCCAGAGCTCAGTAGACCCCTCCTCAACCCCAGTACACACACAGTGGCATAGAAAGGCAAAGTCACATCAGAGAGGAAGTTCTCTATAGGGCCAATGAAACCTGGATCCAATCTCACAGCTCCCTTACCTCTCAGCCAAGAGCCTAAGGCCAACCAGGGCCTAACTATAAAATGGGACTGACAATGCATACTTCACAGTGCACTGGCACCATTAAGGCATACCTAGCAAGTAGTAGGTATTCAGTCAAAAGCAACTATTATGACTTCTAATGACCAATGATGGTATTAACACAATGAATCATTTAAAAAAAAACTGTAATGATCAAAGATACCCCAAAGTGGAGCCAAGAAGTTATTTATATTTACTGAAGGCCTCCAATAGCTAATAGGGGCTGGTGGTTTCCCAGTCAGAATCTTGTGTCTTGGGTCACTTCCAGTCCCCTCCCCCTCCCCCTACCTTATCTTGTTCTACCGTCTTGGTGTACCTGGACAGTTTGGCATAGGGCTACCCTCCACACTGGACCTTGCTAGGGAAATACCCCTTACCCCAGCATGGCTGTCATTTTGCCTGCTTTTTAGTCAAATACTTCCCACTAACCTAGGATCTGGGAAGGCGGAGGGGCTGAGCACTTGGTGGGTGGGGCAGGGGTCTTTGGGAAGGAGGCTTTGACCCCCAAGGTGGAAGAGTTGCCCTTGGCACCCAGAGTCCTATATTTTGAAACCTAAAAGACAGACATGTTGTCCTAAACAGAACATTGCCCACTAGGGCGTGAGGTTTCCTGATACCAGCATTTCCGACCCACCGCCTCCCTCCCCACCACCCTTCCCCACCCCAATCCTCACACACACCAGATTCAAGCTCCAAAGATGGAGGCTTCTGGCCTGTGTTTTCATGCTCTCCATACTCAGCTTTGAGCTTCCAGGCAGCAGGGCTCTGAATCTCTGGAGCCTCAGTTTCCACATTTGCACTAAGGGGAGGAGGAGACCCCAGGAAGTCCACTGCCACCCTGTCTTCACAGAAGCGACACAGCCCAAAGTGGCCATGGCTCTTGAACTTGCACTTCTCACCTATCTCTCCTAAGACTGCATTTGGAGATGAAGGAAACAGCCTCCATAAGACAGGGTGGGCAGGCCGCGGTCTCTCAGGTCCCTGCCAGCCCTGCTGCCCCGGGGCCTTGGGGGAAGGGCAAGCCGGGCTCGCTCACCTCCCCACGGTGAAATGTGGCCATTTACCTTCACGCTCCAGTGCCGGCACCTAAATCACTGTCTGCGTGTCCTGCTCAAGGTTGCTCCCCGCCGGCCGCTGCCAACAAAGCAACGGCCACCATCGCCACCACAGCTACCATCACAGCCAGACTCACCAAGAGCCCGTGTTCAGGTGCCAGAGAAGCAGCAGGAGACAGGAGGGAAGAAGGTGCCCACCCAGTCCACCACTTCAAACTTGGGTCTCTCTGCCCAGCAGTGTGCCTGGAGTGCATGTGGCATTTCTAAGCCAGTAAATCTCCTGGGACTGTTTGTCCCCCACGGTACATGGTGTGTGTGTGTGTGTGTGTGTGTGTGTGTGTGTGTGAAGTGCTAATTTGCAGGAGATAAACACATGAAAACACCCCAGCTACCTTGCTGCTTTAGTGTTTCCTGTTTCTTGGTTATTCACCTGCTCCTCCTTTTTCTCTCCCTGGTTGCCTTTTTCCTCCCCTTCTCTCCCCCCCCCTTTCAGAGAGATTGAGAAGGGGGGTAGAAGGAGAGGGAGAGGGAGGGAGAAAGAGGGGGGGTGAGAGAAGGGGAGAGAGACAGAGACAGACAGAGACAGAGAGAGAATGTGTGTTCCAGTCTTGGGGATTGAAACTCAGAGACTGGGTGCTATCCCTGAGCTTTTGTGCTCAAGGCTAGCTCTCTACCAGTTGAGCTGCAGATCCATTTCTGGCTTTTGGCAGTTAATTGGAAATAAGAGTCACACAAACTTTCCTGCCCCAGCTGGCTTCAAACCACAGTCCTCAGATCTCAACCGCCTGAGTAGCTATGATTACAGGTATAAGCCACCAGTGCCCAGATTCTCTCTCTAGAGATAGATGATAGATAGGTAGGTAGGTAGGTAGGTAGATAGATAGATAGATAGATAGATAGATAGATAGATAGATAGATAGATAGATAGATAGATAGATAGATAGATATAGACAGACAGACAGATAGATAGATCATCTCTTTCTCTGAGCATCCATTTGGATGGCACTTTAGGAGAGGCCCAGGCTCTGGTCCCACAGGCTACTAGAGTGTCTGGAAATGGGGGAGCAGATAATGGACCAATGTCATGCAAGAGGCACAACCACAGCAAAGAGAGGTTCAATCCCACCGGCGTGAGATGCTATTCCCTGCCCTCTGTGGGGTAAGTCTGTCCACAGGCAGGCAGGGCGGGAGCCTGCACTCTGCCCTCAGCCTCCCAGCAGTCTGCATGTCCTTTGCTCTTCCTCCCCTCATGTATCTGCTATTTATTTCTGTGTGTTCTGTGTAGATCAGTGTCTCCCCCATCTGACTGAGGAGAGAAGCTATGCATTTTTTTCCCCATCAGGCAGGATAACACCCCTCCTCCCCTTCCACCTTGGTGCAAAGTGTGTGGTCCACCTATCAGATTGAAGCACTGGGACTCCCTCTTCAGACCGAGGCCCTTTGTATCAAGTGCTGTATCTCTCTCTTCCACACCAGGAACTTTTCCCAGTGTTCTGCTGACCTCCCACCTGACCTCCTGGTGCTGCAGCATTCCCAGCAACTATGGTTCTAGGAGGCCTCAGGTCTGGTGCAGTCACAGCTCCTGGGGTCATATGAAATCATACAAACTTGAGTAAATCATACCACCTCTAGGGAGACTACTAAAGAGTCCTCTGAGGCCCGCTGAGATGGCAGGTATGCTGTAGGAGCCAGGTTTATAGTAGGTGTTCAATAAATGCTCATCGCATTTCCTTCCCCTCATGAAACTAAGGAAGTATTTTTTTAACTTGCTCTTCTAGTTTGGGCCAGGGAGACAGATGGGAGTCAGAGTTAGCAAGGAGGGGCCCACAAAATAAGCCTCCCCGCCATTCCTATCAAGCAACTGGGTAGTGGCCTCCTTCGTTAGGGGATGGGGCAGTGGCAAGGAGTTAAATGTATTAAGCAATTTACAATTAATATAGAAGTCATTCCAGAGATAGCTACTAGAAAGAGTACAACAGGGCAATTAACCCACTAATACACTAGGCTATTACATCGCTATGTCTCTTATTTTAGCCCGAGGTGATTTGAAACGCATTGGATTAGAGGATATTACAGGAGATAGCATGAAAAATAGCTTAATGTAATGAGCCATCCCGTGATGTCTGCTATTAAAGATGATTTGCAGTTGAAAACTACAACATACAGTAGTTCAGCTATTTGAGGACCAAGGGGGTGGGGGCTGGGGTGGTGCTGTTAACCCTTCCCTCCTTCCAGCTGACTGCCCCACCCCCACCAGGCCCTCTACCCCCTTCATGCCAAGATTATCCAGGGCATCTTATTAGATGACAATGGCTTCATTGGGAGATTGGAGATTGGGGCCTGAGGTTGATAAAAAACCAATAATCTGCTAATAACCTTTAAAAAATAGATTCCCCCAGGGAGCTGCACTAATGGGCTGAGGCTGGAGAGGGAGGTTGATTGGCAACTGGGCGGTTTGATGGGGAAGGTTCAGAATTAAGGTGAGAGGAGAAGGGGAAACCAATGTGCCCCCTTTCCCTCAGCTCCCTTGAGTGCGAAGATGGCACGTGGCTTATGGACACTTAGAAGTGTGCCAGGGCATGGCTGATCATCACAATCTACAAGTCGGATTTTTCCCACTACGTAGCCAGCCTTTGTGTGGCCCATCACCACTTAAAGGGTATTTCTATTTTTCCTTTTTTCTTTTTTTGTCAGTCATGGGCCTTGAACTCAAGGCCTGCTCACTGACCCTGAGCACTTTCATTCAAGACTAACACTTTACCATTTTGAACCTCAGTTTTGCCACTTCCAGTTTTCTAGTGGTTCACTGGAGATCAGAATCTCACAGACTTTCCTGCCCAGGCTGACTTGGAACCATGATCCTCTCAGCCTCCGGAGTAGCTAGGATTATAGACAAGAGCCACCAGCACCTGGCTGAAAGGGTCTTTCACACACAGCAGTCCCCTGGACTTTTCCAGCATCTGGGGAAGTAGTAGTATTATACCTCATTGTACCATAGGCTCTGGTTCAGAAGAAGCAAACAGCTTACCCAAGGTTAAGACAGCCAGTTGGGTAACCAAATGGGGATCAAAAGGATTTATTGACTTCAAAGCTTGGGCCCAATGTCGTCTAATTCTAGCTGTCACTACATTCTAACTACGACATCTTTGCCTATCTTAAGTCCTGGAGATCTTCTCCTTTGTTTTCTTTCAGAACTTCAACTGTTTCGTGTTTCACAAGCTAGAAACCATTTTGCACCATTTCTGTGTACAGCCTGAGGTAATAGCTCATTTGTGGAGCTGGACTGTGGATTTTCACTCCATGTGTTCAGATCCATGTAGATGGAGTGGTGTGCACGCATGCGCACACACAAGCTGGCCACCACACAGGGTCGCCTCATCTCTGCCTATGCAGAGGCTGTAGAAGGCAGGTATGCATAGAGTGGCCTTAAAGGTGCGGCCTGAGTCAGCACGGCAGGCTTTAAGGGTGGTCATCTGCTGGCCAGAGGCAGTATTGGGGGCAGCCATGTGTATGCCACACATATATGTACATGTGTATCATTGTATATGGATGTTGGTATACGTGTGAGGGTGAGTGTGTCCCTGGCATGTGCCAGCTATGTGTATACTCACAGTACAGGTGTCACAGGGCATCAGTATTTGTGGACAGCATTTGGATGTATCATTGCTGCTAAATCTGTATGTAAACATGTCACTGTGTGTGGGGGGGGAGCATGCACGCACGTGCGTGGGCTAGCTGGCATATGTGGCCTTGTGTGTTTCCATCTGCCTGTGTATGCTGGTCACTGTGCCCTAGGCTGCTGTGTCTGTACTGCCCCTGGTGCTGCCAGCTCCACCAGCTGCAGGGCCAGCCAGGAGCAGCCCCCAGCCCCCACCTACCCCCATCCACTGGTGTCTTTTATCATCATTTGCTGAGAAAGGGAGCCCAGGAGGACGGTGATAAATAAGGGCCACTTAAAATACAAGACGACCACTCTGACTTTGGGGAATATTTCTTCTGTGGAGCAGCTGGTGCCGCCTCTGTCCTTGTGGAAAGGGGTCCCAGGGGCCGCCTGCCCCCTGCCCAGCTTCCCCCTAGCTGCCCCTCCCCTGACTGCCTGCCAGCTCATGTTGTGAGTCCTTAGAAAGTCTGGGAAGGAAACAGAGAGGGACCCACAGCCAGCAGGGCAGCACAAGAACAACCCTCAATTTGGCTCTTCCAGGAGCTCATTGGAAGACTGGGAATCTTGCCTGAAAAAGAGGCTCAGAGCGGACTGGGCTTCAGAGGTCCAGGGCTTCAGCCTTGTGGGGTTCCTTTCTCATTTCTTTTCCTTTCCCAGCCCAGGTGAGACACAGAACAGACAATTAGATTCAGACAAGCCAGTTACATAGTTTTAAGCCTCTACTTATTTTGTGCCAAGCCCTAAGAGAAAAAGAAAAACATACATCCCCTGTAGAGATCAGCGTGCACACAGATACATGAACGCGCGCAACAGTTACTATACAAACACATACACAAGCATGCAGAGGCTGGTAACCATGAGTACTAGAAAAAGGAGGAGGAGGAAAAAGAAAAGAAAGGAATGGAAGAGGGAGCTGAGGAAAGAGGGGAACTATACAAACATGGATGTGAAGGACAGAAGTGGATCTTTAGTGGAAGGGAGAAGAGGGGATGGGTGGAGGATAGTCCTAGATGGATATGTAGGTTGTTTGCTACACAAGGGGGACAAGACAAAGCTAATGTTCAGCCTTTGCTCTACTGGACAAGCCATGTCCTGGTATGAGGTTGTGCTCACCACTCACAGAAAGCATCATCAACCACACACAACCAGTCCTACAGCACTGGGTTCTTTTTCCCGACTCTCAGGAGGGCATCATGAGCTAGCCAGGCTGCATCTGTAAGACTATATTTCTTTATATATTAAAAAAAGGATGGCAAAAGAAAAATGAAATGAAATAGAAGCTAAAAGGAGAAGGAAGCAAAAGAAGGGAGGGAATGGAAAAGAAAGGAGACAACAGAGAGAGAGAGAGAGAGAGAGAGAGAGAGAGAGAGAGAGAGAGAGAGAGAGAGATGATCCAAGAAAGAGGGAAGGAAAATCAAACCAGAGACTCTATTTATTTATTTTTCTGGTTCTGGAGCTTGAACTCTGGGCCTGGGCACTGTCCCTGAGCTCCTTTTGCTCAAGGCACTCTACCACTTGAACCACAGCACCACTACTGGCTTTTTCTATGATTAATTGGAGATAAGACTTTCCTGCCTGGGCTAGCTTGGAACCACAATCTTCAGATCTCAGCCTTCTGAATAGCTAGGATTACAGGCATGAGCCAGCAGCGCTGGCTCAGAGACTTTCTTTAAACTCAAAGATCTTATTATTGTCATTCTGCTAACTAAGGGGCCAGCATTGATCTTGGTTGACAGAGCAGGGATGGGAGCAGGATCAATAGTAACAGATATGTGTCTTTTTCACACACACACACACACACACTCCACTCACATGTACCTCCACTTCTCCTCCTGTCTCCCTTTCCAGCCCATCAAAGGTAGACAGACATCGGTCATGTGCCATATTTCTCCTGCCAGTACCACTGATGGGAGCTGGGAGGGACGGGATGCGGGTACCACCTGAGCTGAGCTTTTCCTACTCAATGTCCAGCCAGGCTCCTCAGGTATCAGCGATGGTATGTTGACACCCACATTGCCCATGACACCCAGAACACAAGATGGAATACCATGTCCCCTCCCTGGAAGGATGGGGTACAGGGCACACACACATACATACTGTCCCATCTAAGACCCATCCAGGTCCTTCTTTAAGCCCCAAAACACCTAAAGATCAACCATGGTATCAAGTTCTGGACAATCTTATAATGAGCTCCATTATCTCTATCAACTTCACATCACTGTGAAAGGGATTTCATTTCCATTCCCATTCCAGAGGAGGAAATCAAGGCTCAGAGAAGCTGAGTGACTTGTCCAAGATTACACAGCCTGGGAATGGCAGAGCCAGGGCTCAAACCATGTCTCCTACCTCCTACTTAACACCTTTGGTCCTGTGGAATGGTGGCATGGATTCTGTACTGTGCCCTGCAGCCCTGAGCCAGCAATAGGACTGGCAACCCAGGCTCAGTGGAGAGATTCAGGGAGAAGAAGATGGGGTGCCCAGGACATAAGCAGACAGGTAGGGATAGCTGGGTATCAGTGGCTCACACCTGTGATCCTACCTACTCAGGAAGCTAAGGTCTAAGGCTAGTGGTTCAAAACCAACTTGGGAAGGAAAGTCCATGAGAATTTTTATCTCCAATTAAAAAGCCAGCAGTGGAACTGTGGCTCAAATGGTAGACCACCAGCCTTGAGTGAAAAGCCTAAGGGACAGCACCTAGGTCCTGAGTTCAAGTCCCACTACTGGCACCGAGAGAGAGAGAGAGAGAGAGAGAGAGAGAGAGAGAGGAGAGAAGTAGGTAGGGGGTATTGGGGTCGAGGACTTCACTGTCTTTGTCCTCCCGGGAGCATTAGCCCAATTGTCCCCACAAGTGCCCTCACATTGTCAGAGCCAGGGCCTCATCTGGCCCTCAGAATATATGGCCACAGAATAATATGACAGTTGGGGGAGGAGGGTGGGAGCTGGGGCGGAGGGGCAAATGAAGAAGGCTCTGCACAGCCCCCAGAAGAAAACTTAATAGTCTGGGGGCTCCCTTGGGTCCTTCTCATTAAAAAAAAAAATTCTCTATTTAAATGCAAATTTGAGCTGGAGCTGTGATGGGTTGGCGGGAGGCAGAGGAGCATCTAGTCACTGAGGAGACCGACCTAGACATGGGGCTCTGCTCCCCCAATCTTGCCTTGTGATCTGGGGGTGGGGGGACCTGTGCCTAGAAATTAGCTCCATCCTCAAAGATCACCCCCAGTCCCAGGAAAGCCCCATTCAGTCAGTGTACTGCCTCCCACCTCTTCTGTTCACTTTGCCTGTCTATCAGTCTCTCTCTCCCTCTCTCCCCCCCCTCTCTCTCTCACACACACACACACACACACACACACACACACTTACGCTCCAACCTCTCTATAGAAACGTGTTGGGGACATGACTTGGCAAGCTGTAAGCCTAGATAAGGATTCTGCCTGTGTCTGGGAACCTCTCCTCCTCCTCCTCTCCTCCTCCTCCCCCTTCCTCCAAGAAAAGAACAGAAGCTTGAATGAGGACAGTTCCTACGATGTGTGCTTCTGGTTTTGGCTTTCCTGTCCCCCCCCCCCGCCCAACTAGAAAACCACACACACACACACACACACACACACACAGAGTTTCCAACAAGACAAGAGACAAATCCAGCCCTGGAATCCAATTCAGCAAACAAGTCTGAAGACTTGGAGCCAGGACAGACTGCCATAGCAGTGTCTCTTCCTCCCCTTCCTCCCCTTCCTCCTCCAACCTCTCCCCACCCCCTCGCCCCCTGCCATGACCTGTTAGTGTCAACTCTAGGGGGAAAAAAGACATGGGGTAGTAGATATAGAATTAGCAGCTGAGACCCACCCCTGCCTGGTGCCCATATCCTGAGCTCCCTCTCCTCCCCCAGCCCCAACAAACCCATGCTCAGCCCAGAGCTCAGCTCTCTAAGCCCATTACCTCTAGGGATAATTGTGTGGGTAATGCACTGGTCCTGGAGAGCTCTTCAGCTGCATTTACTCAGGATGAGGCGCTGGGGGGGGGCGTTGCCCTTGGTAACTGCCCCCTCCCATGGAGGATGTTATTTTGGGGGATGTCAAAAAAAATAAGATGCTTTGGAAATCCATCTTGAGCACCAATACAAACACCTGTCTCAAACTTCATTTTATACTTCCATTCCTGTCTTTGTTGGGGAAATTGAGTCAGCAGCATCCTCCTAGGGGAGGTTCAGATGATCTTAAGGCTGAGAATTTCCAACTTCCCTATAGAATATGCTTTCCTTCCATTGCCAACACCCCTCAATTTTCTTTTCTTTTTTGGGGGGGCGGGGTCCGGTTGTGGGGCCTGAACTCTGGGCCTGGGCACTGTCCCTCAGCTCTTCAGCTCAAGGCTAGTGCTCTACCTCTTGAGCCACAATGCCACTTCCGGCTTTTTTCTTTTTGCTTATGTGGTGCTGAGGAATCAAACCCAGGGCCTCAAGCATGCAAGGCAAGCACTCTACCACTGAGCCACCTTCCCAGCCCCACCCCTCATTTTTCTTCCTTCCCAGTTCTGCCCTCCCATTGGTCTTCACTGATCACAAACCAGACTGCTCCAGCTGGCTGGACTAAGCATGTCCACCCTTACATAAGAGGTAAAGGCCTCTGGGATGGAGAGTGGTCCGAGGAAGCAGGGGTGACTCAGGTGCCAGGAGACAAAACAAGAGGTCACCAGTCAGGAAGGGGAAAGACAGGATTCCCAACACACACACCTTTGCCTCCTGAGAAACTCTGAGAGGGAGCTGGACAGAGGGAAGGACTCACCACGCTAGGCTGGTAGACCCTCTACTCCAGGGAGCTGGAGCCTGGAAAGTTAGGAGCTACCTGTGAGGAGAGGACTGTAACCTAGGGCTCTTGAGCCACAGACTGACTTCAATTACATAGACATATGCAAAATTGGCTGGTGATCCCCAGATGTGTATCCAGGGCATGAGACATCTGCACACATTTGTGTGCATTCAGTAGATAAGGTGATGTAACCACATGTTTGTGACACATGTGCAAGCATGCTGGGTCCTGAGTGTAGGCAGGAGAGTGCAGAAGGGCTAGGCGTGTGCCACTCTTGGCAGAGGAGCAGAAGCCTTGCTAACTGTGTCTGCCATATGTCTCTGTATCCAGGTTATATCCAAGGACTATCCCCCAGCTGAGCCAGCCACTCTCAAATATGCCCTCAGCCAGGGCCTGCTTCCTTCCAAAGGATCCCCCTGGATACCCATCCTTCCCCCCCCCTCTGCCTTGCTGAGGCAGGAGTTAGACTTCCCCACCCCTTCTCCTGCAAACTCCTGATACAAGATGGGAACAATTAACAGGAAGAGATGGCTAATTCCCAAAAGCAAACCTTTCTAGATACAATTTTCCAACCTCGCCTCAAAAAATGGAGCTTTACTATGAGAAAATACAGTTTATTATCAGACACGTTTTTCTCTTAATTTAATTATATAAACTTTGGTCTTTTCATTTAAAAATAAAATAAAAGCAGTTTAGTGAGGGAGAGTCTGGGATGCTCCCATGTGTGCGCGGATCACCTGAGGCATGTAGTGACTTTGGATGTGCTGGGAATAGATCAGAGTCAAGTCTACCCAAGAGCAGTGAACATGGGTTCAGGAACCATCAGGGAGAAAACTGGAGCGGAAGACCACAAGCCAAATCTACTACCACCTTGAGAGGAAACAGGGGTCCCAGGCACCCCTCAAGTGACCCATCTCGCCCACTGAATTGGACCATGGCTCACCCCTATATTCCCCTGCTTGACAAGTCTACAGATTCACACCCATGACCCGCCCCACACACATACACACATACACAGAAACACACATACACACTCTAAGGTGGGTGAGTGGGTCAGACAGACATCCAAAAGTCCATCCCTATAAACAGTCTTAGGAAGAAGGACACTAAGGCTCCTCTGTTTACCCACCAAGAGTCTGCCAACCCCACCCAACCTCAGTTTCCCCATCTTTCAGGGTAGTGCACCAGATGATTTCAAAAATCCTTTCCAGCTTTCAATTCTTCAGTGTTCAAACCCCAGCCCCAGCGTGTCTCCTTTCTCCTGCCTTATCTAACAGACAAGAAGCAGCCTCTTCTTCAGGCAGGTGTGGGCTTCCATCCCCACCCACCACGCACTAATTCTGTGACCCAGAATGAGTGACCAAGTTTCTCCATGCCACCATTTCCCCATCCATAAAACGGGAGCAAACAGCCAGACCATCAGGCTCCAGTTAAATCTCTGCCACAGCAAGTATGGAACCCTTTGTCTCTATCATGGTCTTAAATCCTCAGGAGAGATCTTTGATGGCTCATGAACAGTGCTCAGAGCTAAGTCCACCTAGAGGGTAGGGCCTTCCACAAATGTTGACAGGAAACAGTCATATTTTTTTTAAAGCCTTTCTCTTTAGGGGCTCCAAATCCTCAGCCAACTGCTCAAGCATGGCCCTTCCTCCCTCCCTTAACCTCAACCTAAACCCTGTTGTTTACCCCCAGATCAACCACAATCACCACCTCCATCAGGTCTCTGAGCCAGCTTGAACAGACCATAAGGACAACACCAATGACCACAAACACTCAGGTTCTGTGTGGACAGCTCACCCACTGTGCCTAGTGCTGCTTAGATGGGGTGGTCCCAGATTGTGGGCATGTCCTGTAGCCATAGCAGCAGCCCCAGCACATCTAGGCACTTAGCTACTAATGCCTCCAGTCCTATCAAGACACAGTGAAACGGGTGTAATTTTTGCAGAAAACAATGTGGGTGATGTATGCCCGTGACTGGCACACAATAAAACTGTAGTAGAACGCTGAAAGAAAAAAAAAATGCACCCAGTCAATACAATAAAAATCAGCACAAATACACTCGTGTAAAGCAAATAAATCTCCCAATCCAAATAGTTTACAGCACACACACACAAGGGGGTGGATGGAGAGGTATGTGTCTGCAACATTCAAGTTCTCCCCAGAAATCTCAAGGGGAAATAGGCAAAATGACCAGGAAGCACCCCCCCTCCACCCCCAGGCAAATAAACAAACAAGTAAATAAATAAATTGGAAGGACTTGGGGGCTGGTTTGCATTTCTGGCCTCAGATTCTGGTGAGATGACTGGGGGCTGGAGGCCCTCAAATTACCATTCATCTGGCCTTGTTGTGGAAATTTTCAAGGGATTTGTAGTAATTATATGACAAAATGCTTGCAAATCTCACTCATTGCTGAACAGAAACAGGCGGGTCAGGGATTGAACACTTTCAGCTGGGTAATTTGTAAATGTCAATCAGGCAATGGGGGGGGGAGGAGAGAGACAGAGAGGGGGGGGAGAAAAATACTGTCGTAACCTAGGTACAAGAAGAGCCCCTTCGTTCTCCCAGAATCCAAGAATGAGAAGGTCCAAGCCAGAGGCTAGACAGGAAGGAGGAGAGAAAAGGCGGCAGAGAGACAGGGGAAATAAGGAAGGGAGCGAGAGGGGAGGAAGGGAGAGCAGATAGAGGAGGAAGCCCCTCCAGGAGGGGGAGAAGGAGAATGGGGACAAAGAGGGGAGGGGAACAAGAGGGGAGAGAGGAGAGTGGGGAGAAATGGAGGAGGGAGAGTCATGCATGGGGGAGTGAAGGGTGAATCAGGAAAAACAGTTTAAATAAAACCAGAGGAGATTAAATTAACTGATACATACATTCCAAGAGGTAGGTCGCAGGAGCAACCATAAATACCAGCTCCCTATCTCCCCTGTTCAAGACAGCGGGGAGAGCAAAATAAAATTAAAAGATATAACAATAAAAATTACAAATGCATCTGGAGGTTCTGTACTCCAGGGCTGTAATGGAAGTTCGGGCCAGAGACAGCCTGAAGCGCACAGCCCTGGATCCAGCAGGGAAACTGGGCAAGGTAGAGAGACCAGAGGATTGGCTGATTTGCTGTCTCATGTTTCACCCAACAGACAGGTAGAATGCCCCCTAGAGGTGGTGGGTTCCACCAAAGCAATTAACTTGGCACTTTTTTTTTTTTTTTTGTCGGTTGTGGGGCTTGAACTCTGGGCCTGGGCGCTGTCCCTCAGCTCTTCAGCTCAAGGCGAGCGCTCTACCACTTGAGCTACAGCGCCA